>NW_022170249.1:16669964-16670599 GCF_008802855.1 Photinus pyralis | reverse complement strand
TATCCTTCATTGAGAGGAACGGGCTCTGAACTCAGTTGCGAAAGAAAGGGGGTCGGCACAATGAACCGATTAGCTCAAACTCTTCGCGAGAACGACTGGCGCTGATTTGCACTGGGTGACGCCGTTTCACGAATGCTCCCTTTCACTAATTTCACTCATATTTATACGTACCGCATTTTATGTGTCGATCTCCTTACAACGCCGGATCGTTTAACAACCCCGTTCTACCTAAGTGAAAATTTCTTAAAAAATTACGTCACCTTAGGCCAGAAGGAGATTTATATTTAAAGCGCAGTTGGAGGGTTCGTTATATATTATTTAAACGTAATTATGTGATATAAGGCCGCGTTGTTACATTGCTCATTAAATTAAGAAGGAAGTTAATGGCTACATGCATATTTTAGAGTGACACAATTTGCTTCTACGCGGCGCGGTTTCAACCTAAGCAGTAAAATACGTACTTCTCATACAATTACCCTCTTATAGTATGCCGCAGGAAAATTATTTCTCACCCGTAAGAAAGTACTCGAAACTATCAGGCGTGTCTAACAATATGCAAGATATCGTAGTATTCTTCGTCTTTACTAACGGTAAGGTCTCGCCCTTTTATTGATGTTCAGTCCGATGATGGTCAA
>NW_022170249.1:16625446-16669864 GCF_008802855.1 Photinus pyralis | reverse complement strand
CGAAGCATCGAGTATGTCTTCCATAATGTAGAACTTTTGTAAGTCTTACTAAGAATTTCGAAGTATGCAAGCAAAAATTTTCTGTGAGGGTTTGTACCTTGTTTTCAATGCGCCAAGATTCAAATTTTTCATACTCCTTTTGGTACTCATTTTTAGACTTGGATGGCACCAAATCATTTACCGCATTATATCAGCTAATTCACGCAATTCCGGTGGTGTTGAAGTTAGTTCTTCGTCTGACATTGTAGGCTCTTTAGTGAAATGTAGGTAATGGATTTTATTTTTCAAATCTAAAGATAATTTCGCAAATATGTATATCTCGTGAAGAAATTTGAAAGATCGGTTACTATGGAAACCAAGCAAATAGTCAGTACTGCCAACACAATTTATATCGAAAATATTTTTAAATTTATCCATAATTAATAAACAATGCGAAACGAGCCCGAAACAGAGAAAATAGTATAAAACATTCGTTGCAGAAGGCCTTCTAAGCACTCGTTCATTCGAACCCTCGCCGCTACGCGGCTCAGGTTCGAAACTTGAACTCGTGTTAGAATAGAGGGCCTTCTGCAACTTATGTTTTAATATACTATTCCTGGTCCCTTTGATTCTTTCCGTGCGCTGAATATAAATACCCAAAATATTGTTTTAAAATACAAATTTACAGGGAAGTAAACTAATTTTCAGAAATTCTATATGCGTTGTAATGTTTCATATGTAAGTATTTTGCGTTTTAATTCGTAGATGTTTGAATATTTAGATAAACTTCTTTGAGATTTTGTGACATTTTTTGACGTTTCGTCAACCTTATCTGAAATAATAGTATATTATATACCGCGGGACTGAAGTAGTACTTTTAATCCCGAAGGTAAAGTTTATGGCCCGACCGAAGGGAGGGCCATAATTTACCTGAGGGATTAAGACCACTACTTCAGTCGCAAGGTATATACGATATTTTTCGTACTTCCGAAACTGAAACACTTAATATGTATGGGGTTAGAGAACTTACGCGTTCTTTCAAAAAATCGCTGCTTAACAAGTTACCATAGGAACGTTGCGTTGGTACGACAAACCCTATGCTATGGTAACAAAAATAAATTGGAAACTGTCATTGCTAGTGTCACAATTTTGGTGGTGGGTGACAAAGGTGTAATTGATCAAAAGCAGCCAAACTAGGTAAAGAATTGATACCACCGAAATCCAAAAAAGTATATGAGCAGCAGTACGATACGTTTAAGAAGTGGTGCCGCATACAAAATGTGGAACAACCTACTGAAATTGCCTCGTTAGTAATTTCACCCTTCCGGGATTTTCTTCCAAATTTAATCCCGGCGGGACAAAAAGTGACACTTCAGTACTTGTCATAGCGGAGTGAAGTTGTCACTTTAGTCTTGGAAGTACGAAAACTAATTAAACAAATCGCCTTTGAAATGATTTGAGAGTAACCATGAAAACGCATTTTCTATAACTGTTACAAAATAAAAATGTTGGCGAGTTTGTTGTTTTTTGTTATCGATTTAAAAGAAGTATAATAAAAAATATCGTTCATTACATGTCCAGAAATGCTTTTTCCGTGCTTGCATGACTTCCCGTGTTCGGCTACGCCTCACACGGGAATTTGCCACGCGCGCACGGAAAAAGCCTGCTTTCCGGACTCGTAATGAAATATACTATTACAGGCGGCCACCACGTTATTTTATCATTTTAAAGTAATTTCCACTAGTGACGTTATTACAATCACCTTAAAGTGGTGAAAACTTACAAAATTCACCACAAAGTTTTTATCACTTGATAGTGAATTTATATTTTGCAACCGTTCGTTTTGTGCGTTCATGTGGGCAAGTTGTGCAGCAATCTACAATGAATAGTAAACATGGTCTTCGTAAAAAAAAGTCTTTCGTCATTCTACAACGTTTTATAGACGTTTAGCAAAACAACTTAGACCTACTGATTCTATACAATGTCCAGAGGTCCAACCAATTGTTAATTTTGATGTTAATTTGCAACAATCAGTAGAACCGATCGACAAACCATCGACTTCGTCAACGTCAAGTGAATCAGTGGAGTTTAGCTATCAACAACATAATGAAACTAATATTGCTTTGGATGACAATAGTCATATTATTAATGAAGTGTTGCTACCTGCAGAGGATAATCAGGAGGTTAGGTTAGGTTATGTTAATATGTTAAGCAGTATTGCTACATTTACAAATTTGTAGATACAGTTAGAGTAACTGGCATCACTGTGCACATTTACTTCAAAGTGGCAATTGAAGTTGGCATTCGCGTGATCATCACTTTGTTAAAGTGGCGCATTTTTACGGATAGTGCGTCTTGCCACTTATTTGTTGAACTTCACCATGTAGTGGGTTATTTAAGTGCAGACCACTTCAAAGTATTAGCCTCTAAAACAGACCTGTTTGTAGCGTTTTTCGATACCGCCATTATGATAAATACTGCAAGCGATAATATTTATTACGTCATATCGCTTCAAATGTTGTTTCTAAAGTCCTATTATGAGCTTTACGTAACTATAATAAATGTTTGAAAGGTTTTCAATTACCTAAAGAATATAATTTATACAACATTAAAAACTATTACGTGAATTGTTTTTCCTAAATACGAAAAATTTCAATGGCGCGTGTAGTTTTAGTAAGGCAGAAGGCATATATTTACCATAAATTTTCAAGCGTTTTATTTTTTTCGGTTCAGAAACAGGTTCATTTAATATAATTCTAATATGTATAAAATGAATGGCTGTTCGTTACAAAATATAATGGGCATTATTTATATTATTTCACTTATGTTAGGATACTACATTAAATACTTCATCTGCAATTCTGTTACGTTTTGTGACCCCTGAACAGTCAAAATCATACCCCCCCTCATGTACAGTGCATTCCGTCTCGTTTGTTTCGGAATAGTCTACTTCCAGCTCATCATTTCTTAGCATACAAATGTTGTGTAGAACACAACATGCAATAATTATTTTGGGCACAAAATCTGTGTTAGACCCGTCTTACACGAGCAATAAATATGTCCCTATTTCTGAATTTAATTGTGTTGGAAAGAATATGGTGCGTGTAATACACCGATTATAACCATAAAAAAAATTTTGTCCATAAAAATAGAACGTGTTCTATTTTTGTGTGCATAATATGCGCAAACAGCATGCGCAATCTGTGATCCTAGGATATTGTTTATCAAAGTAATTGAAAATTGAAATTCATTAAAAAGAAAATAGAGTATTTGTTTGTCTTCAGGTCTGTAGTCAATTAATCGAAGTATCTACCTAGTTGTAATTTGAATATAATTTTAAAGTATGGAATTTGACGAATACACATTGTATAGTTCAGTGGCAATTTATACAAATATGCTAGCCCTAAAGTTCAATACACGTCGCAGGCGAAGAGTTTGGTCAAAAAATGGCATGAAAGAAGGAATATGGGAATGGGGATATTACATATGTTAAATGACGAGCTACTACAAGAAGACTCTGCAGCATATAAAAACTTTTTACGGCTAACTAACCACCAATTTGAAAAACTGTTGCGATTGGTAGAACCACATATCAGTCGCCAAGATACTGTTATGAGGCAATGTGTTTCAGCGAGAAGCAGGTAAAGAAAATGCTGATTGAAAGTGGTATATATTTTAGACATGTTATTCAGGCTTGAACTTACGCTTCGCTTTCTTGCAACCGGAGAGTCTTACCGTTCGTTGATGTATTCTAGTAGGATACATGAATCAACCATTTCTCTATTCATTCCTGAAGTTTGTGAAGTCATATTTAATGTTTTAAAAGATGAGTTTTTAATGGTAAAGTTTTATTTTATCAATTCTCTATATATACCTATCTCTTCTACATTACAGACTCCATCTACTCCCGAAAGTTGGCAATCAATTGCTGATCAGTTTATGGAACTATGGCAATTTCCTCAATGTGTAGGGGCGCTTGACGGACGTCATATTACATTTAGATCTCCAAAATCGGCTGGATCATTTTACCACAATTACAAAGGGGATCATTCACTAGTATTATTGGCAATGGCCGATGCGTGCTGCAAATTTACATACATTAACATTGGTGTTAATGGTAGAATAAGTGATGGTGGAGTGTTTCGTGATTGTACTCTGTCAAAAGCAATTCAAAACAATTCGTTAAATTTTCCACAATCTCGACCATTACCAGGATCCAGTAACAATGTTCCATATGTGATAGTTGCAGACGACGCATTTCCACTGTCCACAAGAATATTAAAACCTTATCCACAACGAGGTTTATCTCACGACAAGAAGATATTTAACTATCGGTTATCAAGGGCACGACGTATCATTGAACATGCATTTGGTATTCTTGCCAACAGATTTAGAGTATTGTTAAATCCGATATGTCTGTCACCAAATAAAGTAGAAAAAATTACTTTAGCTTGTGTGGCACTACATAACTATTTATGTACAAATAGTGGACAATTTTATACTGATTTTGACGAAGCATCAATTATCACATTGGATACATGGAAACCACAGGGAACAAATCGAACTTCCAGATCAGCATTATCTGTGAGGGATGAATACAAAAATTACTTTTGTTCTCCTACTGGCAGTGTAGAGTGGCAGGATGCAGCAGTTTTAAGACACAATTGTTAATCATACAATTTGAATAAGTGTATATATATGTATATAGGATCACTCAGATTTTATTTGAAATTCTTGGAAATTATATGTACAATATCGCTTTCTATTTTATCTAACAAATCGTCATTCTTGATGCGGCGTAATTTTGGTTCAATGTACTTAAGAAAGACATCAATCCTATCCGCCTTGATAGTGCTAACATCAGGCTTCTTGCGTGCAACTGCATTAGCAATTTCATTTATCGCTCTGCTGGCATCTGCTAAATAGTCGATTTCATTCCCCTTTTTTCTCTTTAGTTGAGATTGTGGTCGGCTGGTTTGTGGCGTCTGTTCAATTACATGCACATTTGAGGCGCCTCCATTGACAGGTTCCTAAAGTACATTTATTTACCGAAACATTATACTTATTGACAAATATAAGGAAATACCTCTTCAGTTTGTGAATCGTCTGGTTCGTCTTCATAAACAACCTCTTAATTGTGAAATGTCCGTAAATTCCAACGATTCAATATTACTGTCTGATGAAAGAGAAGGTGAAAGAGGCTTGGGGATGCTATCATAAATGGCTGTCTTTGCAATTGAATGCTCCAAAACAAACAGCATTAAATCATAATACCAAATGGTAGGTATATACACCTTAAAACATACATTTTTAGAACTATACGATTTGTTGCAATGTAGATTTGCATTTACCTGGTCTGTACCGCTTCCACTTTTCATGGAGTTTTGGTGTTTACGATATTCCACTAAGAAATTTTGTCGAAGAGCTGCAAACTTATTTTTTACATCTGCAATCGTTACACCTGCTTTCACTGCCTCCAACTTTGAACAGATGTCTGTTAAGGCAGCATTTCTCGCATGCTTGTTTTTGTATTGTGGGGATTTAACCACATACAAGTAAGGGTGATTTTTGTACACTTCAATGAGCATGGTGACCTGCTCTCTTGACCACGACATTTATTAAAAGATTGTTATTTGCTACAATCACAAGAAATTGCTTATTGCACAAAACCGTTAATATAGTGACAGAGAATAGTGAAAACTGAATGTGATATATTATTTTTGGTTATGTAGTATGTACATTGCTGCCATTCAAAAAAATCCCTAGATTTCCAACAGCTGAATACAGAATTTCCCTATATTTTTTATCATAATTATATCCATAGTTTGACAACGTGTAAAGGGCGGTATAGTTCTCGTAAACATAATTTTAAGAACACAAATATACTTCAAATTTTTATCACAATTGTGGCCATAATTATGACTCGTGTAAGACGGGTCTTATATACATTTACCTACGTGTTTTAATATTCGGAATCGGCCTTTAAGTAAGCCGTAACATTGCTCAATAAACACTCTAGTGGAGGAAAGTTTGTAATTAAAATTTCTCTGCTTTCGTGTTAAGTGACCGTTATCTTTATATGGTGTTAACAAGTAGTTAGTACATTTGTACGCCGAATCCCCCAAAATATTCGTATCTGGAAAGAGTTCAAAGGGTGTTTCACGAATTCTTTTTTTCCTAATGGTGAATTGTGCCATACACGCGCATCATGGACGCTTCCAGGATAGCCTATTATTGAGGCCAATAATGGTAAACTGGTACACAAAATGTATATTATACTAATACAAAGGTTACAAGGGGTTAGTCCGTGATACGAGTAACTCCGTGATAGTTTGTATTTATGCTTCCACCGTTGAGTGAAGGATCTAGGTAGAGAGGCAATGCTTATGTTAAAAGCATAGTGAACGTGGGGTTTGAGATATAGGCGGCCAAGAGTGATCTCAGATCCCGACGGCAACAACCAAGTCGGCGATCCAGATCCGGATTGCATTATTATATTTTCATATTTTCGCTACCACAATATTAACCTTACAATTACATTATCGCTTTATTAAATTTGCGCGCAGCAGCGTTGAGCAAAGCGCGGGCAACAGGCGAAATATACGGTTACGGTAGGTCCGTATCAGAGGCTGCATGTGGCCCTTGTAAAATTAATTTGTGATCGATGATCGAAACAGTATGTTTACGGTGACCGAAACATATTATTTAAAAGTATTATAATGCACATTTTATATCTAGGTATATTCTATATAAAACAAGCGGCCGCATCAAAAGCAAGCCTTTAATCATGATAGCAGAATAGCTAGATAAAGTTACCAGCAGATTCGCCAATTAAACAAGTTGTCTTTGACCTTCCCGGTTATGATAAAGAGAAACACATAAAATAAATGATAATATACATAGTCACAGGTACCTATCATTATAAAATTCAGTAGGTACCGTCTTTTTTTCAAATTGTCACGTTAATTGCGAGAGAGTACCTATACCTAGCGTTATCGGTTTAAAATAAGTCGGTAGTGTCAGGAGACCACTTTAAGGCCCCACTGCTTTTAATGATTTTTTTGAACTTAGTTATTTTTTGTTTTGTTCAGAAGTCAAAGCCTAAAAACAAGAAAAAGAAAAAATTTGAACGAAGACGTTTCAAAAAGAAATGGTGCCCAGTGGATTGAGTGTACCTTTTGTTTAATATGGTACCACTGTCAGTGCCAATACGTAGATGAATCAGTTGCTTTTATGTGTGCTGCATGTGCAGCAGGAAGTGCCTATTCACGAATCAGATTACCACTAGAGGCGTTGCGATCGTTTACAAATGGCGTTTATAGTTGGGAGAAAATTTGTAAACAGAAGTGTGTTTGTTTTGGATCTGTAGGAGGGGTTAACCACTCTCAAAATTGCTGTACACCACATTTTAAATTTCCACATTTCTATGGCATTTCCACATTTCTATGACATTTCCACATTTCCATGACATTTCCACATTTCCATGACATTTCCACATTTCCATCACATTTCCACAACATTTTCTCATTTCTATTACATTTTCAAATTTAAAAAAAATTTAAATTCAAAAGATTTTAAAGTTATGATGAGATTAAACAATATTTAAACAATTGTCAAACAACAAATTTGGTATGTACATTCAACCGCACTTTATTTTACTTAAATTTTTGTTAGTGGTTAAGTTATGAGGCGCCGTTCAGGACATAAATACTTTTTTTGAATTTATAAAGTTTTTGCAATATATATATAATGTTTTCACGAATATATATATAGGTTTTGGCTAAATATATACTTAAATTCGTAGAAATACAAATATAAAAATGTTCGATTATACCAAAAATATATATATTTCGTGCCTTAGAACTTCTATATATTTTTGTGCACATAAAACTTAGAAATTATATAAACTCTAGTTCCCACACTTGCCGCAAGGAACGCCACATGAAAAGAAATTGTCTGACGTGGGTTTGGCAACCTCGCATTATATTTAAGATGTAAATAAAACACACGTGTTTTGTTGTCCTTCGCAATTTCACATAAATACACCACCTGTCGTTCGTCACTTCACCAAGTTGCTGTAGTTTGTTTAGTTATATTTATCCAAGACTTACAGCGCTGCATTGAACAATTTCTTTTAATTATTCGTCGATCCTCCTGAAAGTAATCACATTATAAAAGGTAGGTAAAATAAGGTACTGGTTATAAGCTGTAAGAGTACCTATTACGCCAAAGCCAAAATCTGCTCTATTGCAAAACGCGCGAAATGTAATCTGATCCTAGCAACTTGGTATTATCGCTGGTTCATTTGTTTCAAGCGTTTTACAATTGCGCTGATTTTTGGGTATTGTAATTGCAGTAGAATAACAAAGCATCTTTGATTTCAGCTTTTTTAAATTTATGACCGAAATGGATATTAGGGAAACAGTAGAAGAGATATTACAAAGTCCGCAATTACGGCATTCATTAGAAGCTACAGTAAGAAACTTAACCTTGCCGCTTCAACAGAGACAATCACAATTGCCAGTTGTAAACAGGGCCAGTGTTTCCTCCGGTAGTTCACTACGAAATGAGCTGCATAATTTATTTCCATCAATTGGACAAAGGAACAGAACCCGAAATCAAGGGCGAGGTCAAGTCAGGGAAAACAATTCCTCAAAACCCACACCGTTTTATAAAGATGTGATTTTAGTCACTTCTAAGAGGTGTCTTTCAACATTAAAAGGGCATGCAAAGGCTAAAGCGTATGACACAGGTAATAATTAGAATTATATTCAGAAAAGGCTTGCTGCTTTACTATTTAGCTTAGTTTGTACCAAAAGTTGATAGGTCAGTGATTAGCACGGACACTTGAAGCACTAAGGACGAGGTTAGCGCCCGTCGTTAGTGTTTATTAGTGCTTCATACTTTGCATCAGCTCGACCAGCGGTTTTTGAGAAAACGACACCCCTTAGGACAGTACTGGCTTCCTATCCTTGTTGTAGGCCACGTTCATCATTACTCAAGGAAGAACTGATTAAATTACTAGTCCTGAGTGCTTCTAAGAAGGGTAGGAAGCCAGAACTGTCCTAGGGGGTGTCGTTTTCTCGAAAACGGCTGGTTGAGCTGATGCAAGGTATGAAGCATTAGGCACTAACGATTGGCGCCGGTTCCGTGTTTAGCGCTTCAAGTGACCGTGCTATCTTCACGAACCTAAGGTTGATGATTATTGAGCTACAGGATGTCAAACTTTAATATTTATTTTTGTTTTACATGAATAAAATTGTAGTTTTTCAACATACCTTCACAAAATTTTGTATAACTATATTTTCCAGCACTAAGAATCTACTAAGGTACTGAATTTTATGTACAAAGCAGGGGGCACTTGGTACATCATTTCTATTATGATAACATACATAACATTCTTACCAGTAGATTACCAGTGACTATGTTACTGTACAACCTGTGATCTATAAGTGTGGTGTCACACTATGCGTTTTTACCGCTCCCGCTAAAACGCTCCTGTTTGACGGGATGATAATATCACACGTTATTAAATGGTACTAGTCACATATATGCGTTTTCGCCGCACCAACCGGATGCAACCGCATCCTGCTGCCGCTGCGCAGGATGACATGACAACCCCAATGACATGAAACCACGTGTTGTTGCACGTTGGTTGTCATCAGTTGTCACACTGAACGTTGCAACCGGGTGTTTTGTTAGGTTTACAATGTTTGATGTCGGTTTATTCATCGAGTGCGTGCATGCAAAAACTGCACTGTGGGAAAAACAATCTAAAGAGTATGTAGATAAAAGCTGTAGGGAGAAATCATGGGTAGAAATTGAATTTTTGGACATTCGGTAATATACAAAAAAAAATTTCTTGTTCATTCGAATTTTTTCATAAAACTTCGCGAACCTATTATTAGATTCTCGTCCTGACTTAAAAGGATCAATCTAATATTGACAATATATCTGCTTTCGCAATAGCCCCTCCGCCTCAAGCGCACAAACCATCTTTAACAATAATTGAGACATGACACTACTTAGACTGCCAAAATATAGCAAAAACGCATCCCGTTAAACCTGAATAGTGTGACAAGTAGATCTCATCCTGTCAAACCGCATCCGTTTTAGCGGGAGCGGTAAAAACGCATAGTGTGACACCACACTAAGGGTGCCCATGATCGGCCTTCAATATTTAAATATTCAAGACCAATCTTGCGCACCTTTACAGGACGTGGGGCATACCATAACAACTAATCTATTATGGCACCTCAATGTCGGGCGGGGTTTCTAGAATATTCGCCACAATATCAAGATTTGAGTTCGGTTTCCTATATTGCACACCCCTAGTAGGTTGAAATACATCTTAAACTTTATTATGTTAAATGGCCATAAGTAATGAAATTTCGAATGTGGAATTTCACAACGGCATGAAATTGGAAGATCTAAACAATTTAATTTATTCATTATTTTCGGATAAATTAATGAATTCCGAATATGAATTTGTAGTGCCTATTAGTGGAAGATTGACGAAATTAAGTTTGCAGAGTGGATCTCAATTAAATGGAGAAACTTTAAAACGAGTTTATCATCAGAAGGTTGTTTATATCAGACCCATGGAAGATCTGGCTGATAACAATAGTAATTGTACACCTGAAATGAACAACGTGGATACTCCAACTCCTATTGATGATAACGACGGGGTTTGCCTCACTGATCAGTGGCACAGTTCACCAACTGGATTTGATGTACAGTCTGATAATTTAGTCAATAGTGGTGAAGAAACAAACCTTTTGCAAGAGATCTTAACAAACATTAACAGTAAAATTTCATTGGAAAAAACCAATCAATTTAATGTATACCGGGCAGATGTGTTTCATTGCTGCATACGTGCAATTAGAAGATCTTCATTTGATCCATTTGCAAAAATTGATGTAAAATTCAGTGACATAGATGGCCAATCAGAAGGTGCTGTAGATATGGGAGGGCCTACAAGGGAGTTATTTCGATTATTGATGAATTATTTAAAAAATTCAAATTTGTTTATGGGTCCAGACAAAAAGTATATTTCACTGGATGCTTTAGCACTTGACAAAAGATATTATTATGATGCTGGGCGCATGGTAGCCTTGAGCATTGTGCACGCAGGTCTTGGACCTCATTTTTTTTCAAATAGTCTCTTTGTTGCGGTAACCAAAGGCGTCGAATTTGTCAAACCATTAAAGGAGTTTGTGGAATGTGATATTTTGGAAAAAATTAATAAATTATCACATATTAATGATGAAACAGAAATGCGTGAATATCTGCTTAACGAAAGCGTATTTTCAATTGCCGGTATTAATATAGTAAACCAGTTGATCGCCAGGAAGGATGAAATAATTGACGGTAAGAGTTTATTGGCAACTATATTAAATTTTTTAATTTACATTATTCCTGTGCAATAATAGGATTACATTGCAAGGTTCTACATGTGTTAATTTAGAGTAATCACTTGGTTCGGATTTTATATACTGGATGGTTCATTTATCTAGAAACAGTAAATTTTTACAGGAACTAGTGATCAATATTTAAATAAAATGTAGAAATTCAATTAAAAGAATAGGTTTCTATTTGAAAAAATAAAGGGACCACCTGGTTAAACTATTTAAATTCACTTTGAAATTAAAAGTAGAACGGTTAGTGTTAATAACACTGTAAGTAAGTGAATTACAGTGACCAGCAGAGTTGGACTGGGTCACTGGGTCACTGGGTCAACTGGGTCACCTGGGTCACTAAATTAAACTGGGTCGCTGGGTCACGTCATACTCTTTTCAGTTAGACCCAGTGACCCAGTTTGACCCAGTGACCCAACTTGACCCAGTGACCCAGTTTGACCCAGTGACCCAGTTTGACCCAGCCCAGACCCAGCATTTCACCCGGGGACCCAATTCGACCCAGTCACCTAGTTTGATTGAATAACGCAGTTAAGTCAGTGCCCTCGGTTCAAGTGTACAGATTATGCAATAAATGAAATGCTGGTTTGTTGAAAATAATACTCGATTGCTTGACAACTGCCATTTCTGTGATGTTTGCTTTAATACTGCCGTAAAAAACTTTCCATGTCCCGAATTGTATTAGAATAATGTTATTTCTTTGCTTCAGGGCTTACCAGTTTGCTTACAGGTGTTCATTCACATTTAATTTTTTTCTACTAGTTAGCTTAATCCAAATAAATCTTTTCTCTAAATACTTTCATTGACTACTTGACTACAAACTATAAACAAATGCATTTGATTTTTTTAGGTATTAGTTCTCTTGAATGAAATTGGGCTACGTGCTTGTTGCCGAATATTATTGAGGAAGTTTTTTTTTAATTAAAAGTTACTTGAAATTGTTTTGGATGATAACTAACAATAATTTAATTACTGGGCTACCGGGTCAGGACGGGTCACTGAGTAAAGCTGGGTCAGGGGATGGGTCACTGGGCAAGCTGGGTCACCGGGTCAAGCTGGTCACCGGGTTCACTGGGTCAAACTGGGTCACCGGGTCAAAGCTGGGTTCACTGGGTCAAGCTGGGTCCCCGGTCAAACTGGGTCACCGGGTCAAGCTGGGTCACTGGGTCACGCGGTCAAACTGGGTCACCGGGTCAAACTGGGTCACCGGGTCAACTGGGTCACTGGGTCAGTAAACTAACTGGGTCACCGGGTCACTCTATGCTTGACCCAGTCCAACTCTGGTGACCAGTACTGGGTAAAGGTAAATGATTGCAGACTGTTTGAATTAAAAACAATTCTAAAGTTGGTAAAAATGTCATTAATTTAAAAGCAGTGGTGTACCAATGTACCAATGTGATGGACAACTAAATAATGATCACAGTTAATTAATTAAAGATAATTATTTTTTTTATGTCTTTATTTTATGGTGGGAAAAGTATTAGCTGATAGCTACTCTCGATACTCGACCCAATAAGATTCGAACCCAGGATGTTTGTAACCAAAAAGCTGCCAGCATAAATCTATATTAAAACGCATGTAGTGTTTCTGTTATAATTGTTTTTGTTTTTAGCAACAGTCAAGTTCTACCACATATATAGAACAAAACCTGCCTTGGACCAATTAATCGATGGACTAAAAACTTGCAATGTCTTAGAATTTCTTCAAAACCATCCGATTTTATTTGAAGATATTGTATGTGACAATAAATCTAAATTAAATAACACAATAATAGAAGAACTACCAACCGTAATGCTAAGTGAAGTAGGAAGTAATAAGAGACAAACACAAAACAGAATTCTAGCCTTTTGGAGAGATTACTTATTGGACTGTGAAGGTGAGTATAAGTATGAAAACATTCCTATAGTATTGCTGATGGTTTTTCAGAAGAAAATTCAAATTGCAGTCTGGAAGAATTGTTGGTGTTTGTAACGGGAGCTGACACTGTTCCAGCTTTGGGCTTTGGAACGAAAATTTACATTCGTTTTCAACATGATGATAAAATGATGTATCCAAAAGCTAACACATGCGGACTGGAATTATATTTACCAACATGTCATACAAATTTTGATGATTTTAAATATCATATGGATTTTGGGATTGGAAATTCAAAAGACTTTGGAATTGCTTAATTAAAATTTAATTCAAAAAGAAAATGTGATTGCTGTCTTAGAATTAATGAAAAAAATCCCTATCTATGATATGTTTTATTTTGACAAACACTGTGTTAATTAACACAGTATGTTCATAAACATATAAATTGAAGGATATGTTTATAGGGGTCATTTGTAGTTATTTTAACCTAAACATGCCTATATGAATGTGACGAGTTAGTGAAGTAGTCACAATTGACCTTTATTAGCGTCTTAAGTACTATGCCCAATTTTGTTGTTTTGTAAATAAATTCGAAAAATGTTTGGCTAATACAACTGCAAATGACCTCCAATATGTTTGTATATGAACCAGTCGCCCTGTATGTATATGAGTTTCATTTGTGAATTGGTACATGACAATTTATTTTTAGTGCAATAAATATGTACAAAACAAAAGATTGCGTGTGATCTGGTGCTATTAAACCTACCGACATGTAATTGGATACTACATTGTTATGACTGTTACTAAATAGCATTGGTTTATATGCTTGAAATAAAATTAGTTATAACATTTTATTTGATTTTATTATACATTTTATACTTAACAAATTTATTGAACACAATAAACATTATACAAAACCAAACATAGGTACCGAACTTCATTTTGAGAATGGCTCACAGTATAAATTACTGCAAACATGAATTAATGTATTCACGTACTCTAATATACAGTGAGATACCTTGCATTTCATCTTCTGCTAAAGGGTCTGCTACAATATTTCTTAATTGTTCTTCCACTTCTAAAAAGTGTTGTTCAGGCAAGGGAACTACAACATTATTGTTCGTTTGAATAACAATTGGACCTTCTGGATCAGATCCATATATTTCTGAGTCTTGAACATAAAATTCGTCTTCCAACAAATCAGAATTGTTTCCAACTAATCCCATAGTCCATAATTGTAGAGGTGTGTATCCATTCATTGTACTCAAACTGTGATTGTTCCACTGACTTACAAATTCATTTAGACTGTTTTGAATACGAGGCAAATAAATATACCGCAAAGCAAACAGATCAACCTCGTTTAGCTCGTCTAATAGGCTCTCATTTTCCATCCAAATAAAAAGTTGTTTATAATGTTTAGAGACAACTCTATTTACTTCTGCCCATAATCGCTCTATGCGTTGGTTATGAACAGATCGCCCCGTTATGTAACTTCCTCTGTTAATGCCACGTTCATTTAACATATATTCTGCAACAAGAATATTTTCGGTTCCATGGTCTCCACGAACTCTTACTGGTAGTCCAAACTTTTCAACACCAATTTTAAATAAGTTTAACACACTCTGTGAGGTATTATCTGGCAAACATTTCAAATATATAATTAAACGACTATATCCATCGATACATCCATGAAATACAAATCGAAATGTAGTCAATTTATGATTTGAATCCATATGCCTAAAATTTAAAAAAAAGTGTTAATATGTAAAGCCCCCATAGACTAAATTCAGAGATGGCAATTGGGTTTTTCAGAATTTCAATCAAGTACCCAACTGGTTGAATTCAAAGCATCATAATTCACCTTGATTGCCATGCTCTGTGTAACAAATAGATCGGTAAATACAACCAGTAGTTTACCTGAAGATTTCTGAAAATCACAGTATTTTTCACAAGTTACAAAATCTCACCATAAATAATTAGGGCCTTTCACTCTGTATGTTCGTCTGCAAATTGCATGTGTTCTTCGTAAACTTATCCGAATGGGATTAATAGCTTGAAGTCTTTCTCGTACTCTCCACCGTGCAATTTGAAAGTTTCTTGATCTTAAACTCCCAAGAACATAAGTTTCACCTGCATTTGGAGTTACGGACAAAATATTATGTAGCATAGAATCCAACTCAGCGTCTGTGAGAAACTCCCGATTATCTTCAAATGACATGGTTTTTCGATGTCGATATAGAGTACGTACAGACATGTTAAGTAAGTCTGATATTCTTTTCCAGGTTAAACCAGAGTTTCGTAATGTTGTAAGTTGTTCTCGAGTTAAATTGTACCTTGGACGCCCAATATTATTTGAAACATGTAAAACATCTAAGCTATAATTACCGAGAGAAATATTCCTATGTTCACAATCTAAATTCTCAATCTCTCGATATTTGAATATCAGTTGTTCACAAATTGTATACAGGTGTTCTTTTAGGTCACAATGTGTAACATGGGAATACAATATATATAAAACTGTGTAAAAATCCTCAATTTCTACTAATTTAGGACGTAATACTTCTATGTCTCTGGTACATATACTTCTTGAAACAGTTTCGTAACATTGTAACAAACTATTAAAAAAATCATCGATTGTCCCAAATTCCATAACTTCAATACAATTATTGCAGATTTATCCGCACACATACATCTGTGCAATAATTAACCACAATTTTAATTAATTTTTATGTTTGGGTATATTTCCCGCCATTTGTTTTGTTGACACTTTAAACGTAATGCGAGGTTGCCATACCCTAGCGAGACCATTTTCTTACAGATGGCGCTTCTTACGGCAGATGGGGCAACTAGACTTTATATAATTTATAACTTTGTGTACACAAAAAGATATAGGAGTTCTAACGCACGAAATATATATATATTTTTAAATGTAAATTTTTATATTTATATTTTTACGAATTTCGGTATATATTTATTCAAACTGTATATATATTCATGAAAACATTATATATATTGAAGAAACATTATATATTTTAAAAAAATAATTATGTCCTGAACGGCGCCTCATATTAAGTCATCACTCTAAATATTTTGGTTTATAATATAATTTCTATTCAGTACTTTTTCTGCTACAGTATCACAACTTTCTCAAACTAGCATATTTTAATACGGAAAAATATCATCTAGAATTAAACCTAACCGTAACGCAGTCAGTAACCAAGGACTCGACCGAGGGTTCGACAAATATCGTAACGAACGTCAAATTGAAAACTATGTTACTGTTCTGACTCAAATTAATGTGCTAAGAATAATATGATCGTGAATAACAAGTAGGTATGTCTAGAAAAAAAAAACCTTTTTGTTAGTGAACATTTATTTCAGTTCTTTTTTTAGTTCCTTGTATAATTTTTGTATTACATGCCTATCATTTTCTGAAATTGTTAGATTACTTGTACCTATCATTTTAATTGGTCCAAAAAATATATATTTCTTATCAACCATTTGAATATCATTTTGTTTAGGCCAAACAAAAAAACTCAGTTGAAATTCAAGAAATTTAACTTTGTAATGTTCGTCATCGCAGATTTCAATTATACGGCCTATATACCAAGCTTCTGTATAGTATACGGCATAATAATTTTCCGATATTAAATTGATAGAAGAAAATACACTCTTGGGACGATGTTGTGTAGTTCTTACTCGAAGAAGACGGTCCGAACTTAATCTATAAATAGAGCGTTACACTTATGGATTATTCATAAAAAATACCTTATTGTTTGATCGTTAAATAACCAGCATAATGTCTTCTTTTTTACCGTAATGACTTTTCCATCTTGGCAAGTTACTTTAATGTATGGGCTCTTATGGTTTAGAGGTTCCAGAGGAATGTTGGTTAGATTTAAATCTGACAAACTAATAACAGACTCATCCGTATTTTCTGATTCTGGATGGTCGTCGAGGTTGTCGTCGTTGTATGTTTGTAGTACATCATTTGTTGCGGGATCAAAAGAGAATTCATCGGAAGTAAAATTTGTGGCAGTTTCTGTATGATTTTCGTCAAATACTACGTCCTCTTCAGAATTTATAGTTCCATCAAAAATCATTATATTTTTCCAAGCCTCGTGGTCATTGTCGTTGCAAGATATTTCCAAGGAGCGACAGTCGTCAACAGCTTCTTGCAATGCTAACATACAGATGTTTTCAATATCCTCGTCGCTTGGAAAATCAATAGTAGCGGAAGAAATTCGACCAGTTCCCATTCTTGTTGATTTCTCTCGTGGAAAAACGTAATCATCACGCAGTTCACACATAATATTAATAATAGTCTCAATTTTGTTTATACGGTTTAGAATCTCTAAAAGACTAAAATTTACTACAGTTGAATAAGTTGAAGTCAGTGATCGAGTAGCTCTAAAAATCTGTTCACATGGCTGTGAACTAAACAACCATGTTGCAAAGTCACAATCCATAGTTTCATCCCTAAATTTTCGAATAACTTTGATTAAAGTATGTGCATTTAGTTCAATGCAAATATAAGCATTGAGAGTAATGAAATTGTTGGTCACTTTAAACGAATCAGAATTTTTTAACCATTTTCTCCAGATGCGTAAAAAAAAGTCGCGTACCAAATGCATTTTAAACGTTCTTGAGGAGTTAAGCTTTTGTCCAAAAAAGATTGAAGAATTCGTCGCATTATTTTTAAATATGTAATCGTCCCTCTTGATTCGGGAACGTTGGTCAAAAGCTGAGATACGTTGAGACACAAAATTTTTTCCACAGAGCGGAAATTCATTTTATCTTCAGAATTTATATCCCCTAATGTTAGTAGATGCTTATCTTTAGATAACGTCTCGATAAGTGTTTTTAAATGTTCTGAAGTTGCTACAAAACTGCCCATTTGCAAAGAAATTTTATTGTTTACTAACCGCGATTTTAGTTTTGTGCCAATATGTACCGTGTCTTGGGTACACATATCACCATCATCTAGAGGAACGTGAAACCATTTCCACTGTTTATTTGTTGCGTTTGATAGTTTAGTACTTATTCTCATTGCTTTCAGTAATCTTGTGTCTCCGTCAGAGGAGAATCCCAACAGTTGTACTTTATGAAGGTTTGCATGTTCTTTTATTACTTTCCATCGTTCTATGATGTCTTTATAAGTAAATTTGTTGTTTGTCCCAAAGAGGGCCAAACAAAAAGAAGGAGCATTGTCGATCGGACACTGGGCCATCACAGTATAGGCGTATTGGGCTTTTTCTTCTTCTAAGAAGGTTTGTTGCATTTTCCGGGCTGAAGAAGCTTCGAAATATGTCGTCTTAGGTAAACCATTTTGTAAAGGTATAACAAACCCAACTAGCAAATTATTCTTGGGCGAATATTCAATTTTTTCAGTAATTTTAGTTGCGTCTTCACTTATCCACACAATACTCGGCAGATTGTGAGAATCAAGAAACTTTTTTTAGTTCTGCGAAACGCACCTTCATTTATATTTGAATTATTCAATAATCGATGTA
The DNA here is from genome assembly GCF_008802855.1 of Photinus pyralis. Lineage (NCBI taxonomy): Eukaryota > Metazoa > Arthropoda > Insecta > Coleoptera > Lampyridae > Photinus > Photinus pyralis. The sequence goes on along the minus strand of NW_022170249.1, from coordinate 16,651,101 downwards.
ATGTAGTTATTGACGGAATTGAATCTCTCATATTTGCATATAACGTTTCGTAGAGAAGCCTCCCTCCGATTAAATACAAATATAAAGCGAATTTTTTAATACAACTATTATATCTGTTTCCGCCATCAGATTTAGAAGCATTTGACGTAGCTGTGTCTATCATGGTTTTTAAAAAATTTGAAATAGTTTTACTTGATGATGACGCTTCGTTCTGGTTTAGGGAAAATTTCATACTTTGTTTATGTATAATCATCTTCAATTGATCATTTTCTCTTATAATCTTTTCAATGGCCTGTATTGGTTCATAAAAGTGGGTTATTAAACTTTGTCGTTCGTCTTCGAGGGTCTTTTGGCGTAAACGTTGATTCCTTTCTTGTCGTGAATACTTCGTTGCCAACCACTTACTCTCTTTAGTTATGTTTGCAACGTCATTTGCAACTTGTTGGGACAAAATTGTTATATTGGAGGCAGAATTGCAATCCCCTTTCATTTCTTCGATATTTGCAATTCCGCCTTTATGAAAATCCTCGTTATCCTTGTCACTTTCAGAGGAACTCGACAAGAGCGCTTTTTTTCTTTTCTTTTGGGGTTTGAACAGATTATTTACTTCATCATCTATCTCGGGATTTATATTAGAAGAACTCTCGCACATTTCGTTGTCAATTTCGTTGATTACCTGATCGACTATTTCTACAGATATATTGTCATTATTTTGAGAAGTTAGCTCTGAATGCTGTTGTTTGGTACTAGGTTCGATACTCGGCTCAATATTAAGAAGACGACTACGTCTCGGGCTGGCGTCATAGCAAAATTTTTCAATTGTTGATTGACGTACTTGACTGCTACCTGAGCCTAAACCACTAATTGATGATTTTTGAACTTTACTTTTCTCAGTCAAATGCTTGTTCACGTGTTGATAATAATTTGATAAGCATAAATTAGAACCAGGTTTGTTTTTCTGTAGCTGTTTAACCTGAAATTGTTATACATTTCTATATTACATGATACATAGTTAATGGTTTCTAAAAAAAAAACAACGCCGCGCATTGCATATACGTGCTTATAGTTCGGCATCAATAAAACAAAGCACAAGTTAATAACACAAAATTAACTAGCATTTAAAAAATAATGTTTACGTCAACTTTAATCTCAAACAAAAAAATCTAGTTGTGTACTTATTATTAATTTAAAAAAACTCGGAAAAAGTTATAACATACAACCATATTTAGTTAAAAAATGCTATATATTTTATATTTATGCAATTAACGCTTATGTTGTGAAATTAAATTATTTTAATAAAAACTTTTACCTTAACTTTTTGTTCACACATTAAACACGATATAAGGCAACTTAAAAGGCCATCACCATCTTCGACACAGCGGAACTCATCAAACTTAATTTTGTTATGAAATGTTTGTTCTTCACTCTTACCATTGACTAATACTCCCCCCATAGACAGCTACTTCAAACATAATAACGTCGTCAGTAAAATTTATTATTGATATAAGTAACAGGTGTCGCCGCGATACAATTATTCTTTTAGATACCACAACTAAAGTTGCCCAATGCAACATAGAACCTAATTGTATATTATTATTTTGAAGGTCAACTTATTTCTTCGGCGCGTTATCTCAATAGGTATCATATGTCGGTGTTTGCAAGTCGAGTGATGTGCAGTCGGTAAATAAAACAAGTGAAAGAAATTTATGCATTTTTATTTCATTCATGGCGTAAAATTGTTAATTTGCCGGGTCTTTTCATACGTTTCTTCCTATCTGCTTCCATCCGAATTTCTCTAGATTTCCACAGAGTTTTCTTGTGCAAAAACAATAAAATTGCAAATTGCACAATAAAATTTCTGTGGACCTGGCATTTATTATTCAAGTTCCACGACGGGTACTTTTTAGCAATAATATCTACCACTACAGTTTCCAGTGTTTTTAAAACTGATGAACCACTCCAGTATGCTTCATAATTATGTTTGAGGACGCAAAACAAAGTGGTAAATACCTAAAAGTACAATATTAATTTTTGATGTACGAGTATTATAATAATGTACAGATCTACCTCTGTGGTGAGTTGCGAAGGTATGATCAGACGATTTTCAGCTAGTCCTCGGTATTTCTTACGGAAAATTAACTCGGAATCGCTGTTCATATTACCACTTTCCTCATAGCAAACCAAATACTTTTTGCAATCACCACAGGAGTATTTTCTAAACAGTTTTCTTAAGATGTATCCCACGGTATACTTCGTGGCACACCTCTCCAGTGATACTTCAGCAATCTCCCATGATTTTATTGTCACATCATGGGCCACGGTAGTTGGGTTCTTATTCTCTTTAATTTTTTCATTAGTCACGTTAAATTGTATATTTTCACATTCGTTAAATTCCTCACAATTAGTCCCCTCGGTAGAAATTTTCAAATTGTGATTTATGATGGCGCGTAAATTTAGGCGTACCATTCGGGCGGTAGGGTTTCTTTCATAACCACAGCGCTTTCGGATAAACCCGAACAAGTGTTCAAGAGGATCTTGATTTAATCTTCTTGTGGGAAGATGAGTTACATGTTCTTCCTTCAAGTCGCTGTATAATGACAAAATACCTTGTATGGTATCGTGAAGGCCGCTGAAACAAGGTGGACGTTTACCTTCACACGTTTTCCAGGACGACACCCATTCCATACTATCCCTTAGCAGATTTTCTATTTTACTATTTTTTTTGCTAATTGCGCGACAATAAGGCTTCTGTTGAAGTTTTGCCGTTCTTGAATTCAACGCATCAAATAAACAATCAAGTTTTTCAATAAATATTGCCGTATTAAGTGCGTTCTTATGTAGGACCTTTTTTGTTATGGCGGTTTTAATTGCGGCTGCTAGAGAATTACTGAAAACCTGAACAGCCAACTTAACCCTCATTTTTTGCCATGGATTGGGTCTTATGTGTGCTCTAGTTAATCTAGGCGCCGATCTACATGCTTCACTTCTGGTATCTGCATTATACAGTGCTTCAACGTCGTACCATGATACTATGGAATTATCAATTTCGAAGTTATGAACTATCAACTGATTCCGAATCGATTTCATCAGATGTGGAACATCATAAAGCGCATAATATTTGCGGTCATTGTGGAAAAAAAATGGCTGCTTATTTTTAACTCCCAAACATTTTAGGGCAGACCGATTATTGGTACCCTACAATATGAAAGACAGATATAAATAGGCATCAAAGTGAACATAGTCTTTTGATTTAACCTTCCTAGCACCAGGTTCAGAGGTAATAATTTGCTTATAGTATTGTCATGTCTTAAACTCTCGCTTAAACTATATTTTAGCAAAGAGTACCCAACTCTTCAATTTTAGTAATCCACATATTAATCATCGCTAACCCTGTCGCTAACTCCCCCTTTTTGCCAAACCCCTTAAACTATATATTAGAGCTTAAGGTGAGCAAAATTTGGTTCAGATAAATTGAGTAATTATTGTTAGAGGGTTTGGAACATTATTTCAACCCTGAAAAACAACAATAAGGTTAAATTAAAAAAAAACTATTGAGCTTAATAAAATTAATAATGTCGAATCCGGTACCGGGAAGGTGCTTTACAGAGACCATTCTTATTTTAGGTAAAAATTGTAAACAAATATGTATATGAACTGGTAATGTTCACGTCACTTTTACGGTGCCGTGGATTTAGTACACAAACTTGCAGAAAAATTTCTTTATACCTATACAAAATGTATTAAATTTTTGTGACCTACTTACCTGATCGCACACGGTCGCTTTAACTTTCAAACCACAAATATACAATTCTTCCAGGCATTTTTGGATTAATTCAGACAAAATGTTGGCTTTGACGACACCGTTAGATATGAAATATGCAACAGGAGTTTTCCAATGTGCATACACGCTCTGTAAATAAAATACTAGCACGTGGTCTCCCAGCTTATTGGAACGACCGAGATATCCAAAATCTTGGAAACCTAGGTAAAAGCCAGAGTTAAATATCTTCAATTGTATTTTTATTCGCAAATTACCTTCAATTAGGTCCTTAGATTTATTATAATCCAAATTTCTTTTAATGGACATTTCGTCAAACGACAATATGCAAATCTTTTGCATTTCATTCATTTGACGTGCTGCCATACGTATGTTCCTAAACACTTCGCTTGAAAATCCGGCATTAAAATCGAACACTTGCATCCATTTTTTAATTGTACTTACTCCTGGCAGTATAACGTTATATTTTTTTAAAGTTTTATAAGCGGCCGGCGATGTGTAATAAACGGACATCGCTATTTGCTTTACACTAACTGGCCACTTTTTTATTTTTTTTTTGCCCATCTGCACCTGTACAAAGTCAGGAACTTCCTTCCAACTCCTCTTCATTGCTTCCAATCGTCGCTTTACATAGCATAACTCCTTCGATTTTTGTCGTAATTTTTTATTTGTTTTCCGAAATCGTTCAGCTAACTTCTTAGTTGAATTTGCCAGGTTTTCGAATTCAAAAAGACGCTTGCGTTTTATTTTACTGGGTCGTTCTGTTGGATGTTCATTTTTAATGGGAGAGCAATAAAAGTTTTCTAATTTACTCGAGTTCTTATTTGAGTTTCCATTATCAGGTTCGCATAAATGATTTTTATACAGAATGTTGACGTTCTCGATATTTATCAAACGGCGTTGTTGATGTACCTTGGCCGAGTATGTACGGAGAGGGATATTTAATTTTGGAGTAAAGTCATCGGTCCAAATCCCAGACTGTGGTTGTAAATGTGGTAGATTCGCATCTTCGCAAGACGATTTGGGATTTGGGTGTGTTTTAGATTCAAATATTTCTTTGTACGGTATCGGAACTGCATTATGTATCAATCGGTGTTTCGATTCATTTACAAAGCTATTTCTTGAAAAATGTTCTTCACACAAAAATTTCGATTTTAATTCCCCTGGTTCAAAGTTCAACAGTTCTGGGTTTCCTATAAACACATTAAGTCTTGAATTTTGTAGTTATTTCAGAAATTATAGTATCCCGCCAACTTCAGAGAATCACGGACTTTTTCATAAATGAAGTTTATCATGCAGAAATTAAGCCGTAATTATGCGCCTTTTAGAACCGTTAAAATAACATTTTGTATACTTACCGTGAGAGAAAATTAGTTATTTCAAAACTACACGCGATATCAACTCACGTAGAGCGGCGAATATTTCTTATATAAAAATCGTTTATGAAAAAGTTCGCCACTGCGTGAAGTTGGCCGAGTACAATAATTTTTGAAACAATTAATTTTTTATAAGGGTGGAACATTTTATTTAGACGAATAAAACTTAATTTTTTAAAAATGGCCAATACCATTGAATAAGTAATCATAGGACTTATTCAATGCCAATACGGAATACCAAAAAAACTCCCGCGGTTCCAATAAAAGGAAAGAAAATATATCGTTGTCGGGCGTTTTAGCTCACCTGTGCTTAATTTCCACTTTTCACATCTTTCAGTGTCTTTATATGGGAACGAATACATTTTGACATTTTTATTTTTATATTTGCTGTTTCCACATTTAGCATATACACATTTATTTCCTGACATTGTAATTCAAATCAGTCACAACGAAATAGCATACAGCTGGTTGAAAGATTGAGACTAAACTAGGAATAGAGTTCAAGAGAAATTTATAATTTCGCAAAATAAAAAAAAGTCCGCCTTTAAAATAATAAAAAAGAAGCCGACAAATACTGCCGACAATAAATCTCTAATTCGCGATTATCTTATCTCTTCCATACAGTCAATGTATAGCTTATTGTGTTAATCAAAGACCTACCGTTTTACGTATTCGACAAAGAAGTAAAATTTAAATTCTCAACGTGTGCCTAGTATTATACACAATTTATTCGTCATTGGCGCACTCTGGTGCTTATATCAAAAAACACCATTTTATTTGTCTACATTGATGAGCTGTCTATGGGGGAATATTAGTCAATGCTGCAACCTAATGGCCCCTTTAAATAACCACAGTTATCAACCGATAAAACACAGCTTTGGCGTAGTACATTTTACGATAGGCCAACGCCCCCACTGAGAAAGTTTCCTGTTCGAACCAACGAAATATTCCAGTTCCATTTGCCTTCTATTTGTAAGAAACCTTTCAACAATTTTCATGAAATTTTTCGTGAAATTATAAGACAATCTGCAATTATTATTAACGACCTAGTTCGTTCATAACTTGGACGACCTATTGCCACCGGTACAAAAACATCCATCACAAATACCCCTGTATATATAACTGTCATTAGACCCTGTATATTTAAATGACCCAGCCAACCACAGTACAAAAAATTCAAATTCCCCGCCCAAATTCAAAACAACACCGTAGTTGGCCATGATTTTATCAAAACGGTTATTTTTCAGTGATTTTAACAAACATATCACTTAACATAGTTATTTGTATAAATATAATGGAAATTTTTCATTTTTATCAAAAAACGATCATTAAATTGAGCTCTTAAAATTGCAATTCTTGCACTATTTAATTGTTTCTCCTAATTTCAACCCCATACGAAGCATCGGAAAAATGAATTAATTTTTTTTATTCAGAAGATATTTTTTTTCTATTTAAAGCGATTCAATTCATTATAGAACTGATATTTTTGAGATTTTTCTAACATCATTTTGCCCAATGTTTCCTTTACCATGGCAATATTTTCATTTTAATAGAACCATTATTGTCCCTCTAATGTTGTAAGAAGTAACTGTGCTCTTTCCAATTAAACTCTGGGAGCATTTTTACAATTCTTTTGGCGCCATAATTTTTTACCTTAAAGATTAAATTTTTTTTCGTTGACAGGTAAATCATTATTAACAATGATAACACAAAACTGATTACGGTTATTATGAGCAACGTCAACACTTTGTTTCGAAGCCTAAGTAAACATAAACATAAAATCAAATTCCAAGTTTTAAATATTTTCATGTGATAACATTCTATTAATCATTGTGTTCAGTATCCCATTACGATAAGAATATTTTTGTATGATAAATGTTGGTTATATCAAATTTCCTAAAATTAGATGTACTTACAACAAAAGGTGTGTAACAAATAATTATTTTTTTATATTTTGCTAAACTAATGAACCATATAACATAGCAACGAAATTCATCCTTTATCAAACCTAGATGATTCACAATCTGAATATTTCACAAATGTCATGGAATACGCTCAAAACTCGATTCCTAGAAATTGATATAATGTGTTTAGATGTTTTATCCACCAAATTTAGTGCAGCAGTACTTGTAGAAATGCACGTTATCCGTATAATACACCAACTGACGTCTTGATATCTACATAATGTGTTGTATGCCTCATGAAATTAATAATGATTTTGAGATTTTTTGGTCAATCCAATTTGGCTCATCTATGAACGTATTGAAGCAACAAACCTGAATTATCTTTTGTAGAAAACAAAATTCTGATCCATTCTCCAGGTATGGTGTTACAACTTACAATTTCCTACAGTAGTAAAACGCACTTACTGATGCACAAGACTAAAAGTCGCTGATGGAAATAATGTGCAAAAACCTATCTAATAAATTTGTCCATTCATATAAGAGCACGAATATTAAACGCCTGCGGTACAACAGAGCAATAAACCGAGCGAATTTAATGTGTCCCAGAAAATCGCAATGAAACCCTTTATTCTAAATTATTCCAAATCAATAACGTGGTCGTCAAAGAGACTGCCGTGACGAAAAGGCCAGACTCTTTTCCGAAAGGCGAGGCATACCAATTATTTTATTTATCGAATATTGCCTATACAAAAAAATTTAATTAAGAAGTTTTTTTTCCAGTAAAACTGAGCAAGTAAACATTCTTTTCGGATGAGATCAAAATATTTCCACGGCTGAAAGGAGTCTCGTTCGTATCGTATAAGTTATATAATCCTAAGAGAAAATCGATCCTTAAAGATGAACAAACAAGGCGTTGCGCGGCAGATATAACCGTCTGTTTGTGCCCGACACCTGACATTTTATTTAATCATAAACACAAATAATTTAATATACGATCATTCTCATTATCAAATGGGTGTTAATTGAAACTTAAAGTGACCGGTTTGAGTTTGAACTGTATTGTTACGTTACTCTCCTATTGTGGGTGAACCCGGTCCATGTTATAATAACACCCTGTACCGTTTTCTAAGACACCTTTCTCTCCCATAGCTCCTAAGCTTCAAGTATTTGAAGAAATTTGTTTATGAAATTTGATTTTAGATGGATTAAAAAAAGGCCATCGACACTTAGGTACATTATCGACGTTCCTCCCACCCTTTTCGTTAATTATTTAATAATTAAAATGTAGTAACGAACATCAAATTTAATCTGTTTCAAAATTAGATGAATTTAAAAAAGCAACGGAAGACACCTAATATTTTGGAAAGGTGATTCTTCGTCTAGGAATGCACAGGGAAATACCAATTCAAAGCCTCACATTTAGTGTTCCGCAGATCACGAACGATTTTGAGAAAAATTAAATTCTGGTGGCACGTTTTCAAATTTCAAATCTACTTCTACGTTCTTTAATTTACGTACCTAAAGATAATTGCAGAACATATAAAAAGACCTCCCACTATAAACACTCAAAACGTTTAATTTAGATTTCCACTTGGTATGACTCGTCATATGAAAGTGAACTCACACAATATCGCAAACTAAAAATACCTCACAATGAGGCAGAAGTAGCTTTTGATCGGTAATGTGTTGTGCTAACGAAAGAATAATTACACTTTTTTCAAAAGCCCATAACAAAGAATTATTTGCGTAAATACAAAATAAAACAGTTGACAACTTTGAAAAAATATCGGCAACGTAAAGAAAGGACCTATATTAAAATTTAGAAAAAAAGTCGTTTTGTTTCATTTTTTAACGCATTAAAAAACACAGTTTATGCGTGTCCGTCTCAGGATTTGAGATCTCAGCACTCAGCAAATCAATCCAAAATTCAAAATGTTATTTTTGGGGTGTTTGGGAATAAGTTCTCAAAGGAAAATGTTTGTCCACCACCCAATTTTTGTACGAAAATGAATTATTTTAGAATTTTCTATTGTATTTGGAGTAATGGATCAATAGGACAAAAAAAGTGCAATAGTAATGAACAGATTTCATATGGACTATCCGAGAACATTAGTGAGACTACAGAATATGTAACAAATTCATTAGGATAAAGTTCAGAAATTCAATGACCAATTTGAAAAGGACGTAAGGCGATCTGTGGATCAGTCGGAAGGTAGTTTTGTATTTGAAGATAGTTTTCTGAAACTGAAAACGCATAATAGGGATTTCAATGTAAAATTCATAGCATGCGATTACTGGCTCCCAAATTATTTTAGAGCAAAAATGTATTAAGGTTTTTTGTAGAAATTTTACGCCAATCCAATCGTATTAGTTTTCAATTTTTTTCATGTAAAGACGGATAAATGGAAAAATAAAACCCGCATCTTTTTCAATAATCTGCGATGCCATGGAATTTTCTAAAACAAAAAGATATCCAGTTATCAATTGGCAGCAGTTCGAAATGGATTTTATGATCGATTTGGTTACTGTCTTGCAGTTAATGGTGACTTATTCGAACATTTATTGTAAATTGTTATATTAGGAAACCGTTTTTAGTAATTTGGTCTTTCTTTATGTTGAATTCGCTGTTCTAAATATAATACTTTTTGATAGAATTTGATTTGTTTTATAGCAGACATTCCATGGCATGACGGATATTGGCGTAGTTTTTGTATTATAAAATTCCATGGCATCACAGATTATTGAAATAGATGGGGGTTTTATTTTTCCAATTTTCCGTCTTTATTATGCAAAAAATAATACGGTTGATTGACCGTTTTGACGTTTTACAAATGTTGGTTTTGAATTTGTATTTTGTTCAATATACGAACATTTACATATATACCGCTTCATAGCGAACGTGCACGAAAGTATGTAGGGAAATAAAACAACGCGTGCATTTTCTGGAGTATTATATCTCCAAACGAGTTGTCGAAGGAGAGTACAAGCTGGACGCGACATATTTATTGGTGAAGTCGAAGCAATATCTTGAAAATACTCACCAAAGCAAAAAGCGATCAAAAACAAATGACTGAAAGACGGTTTAATCATTGTGATAGAGAATTTTTACTCCAGTCACAAATCTGAAGCATAAAAAAGAGGTGTATTTGTGCGGTATCATGATGCATAAGAGCAGCATGAAAGGAGAATATTGACTACCAAATTAGCAATTATTTATAAATAAAGGTCAAGTGTTACCCAAATCGATATCCTTTATTTAGAAAAGTGAACCTCAACTACACTGCCATGAAAACCATTTTAGACGTGAACATACGAGCAGGGAATGATCACCGACTATAGCATTAATTTAGATGAAAGTTACAATGTCAACGTTCAAAGACAATGCTGTTCAGTGCTACACATTTTGAATGTTTTGAATGGGTTATTCAGAGATAGGCGACAAGTATAAACTCACATAACAAACAGCCGACTTTTTTCCATAATGCAGACAACGTCAGATTCAATTCCACCTCTTATATTATTAATATATGCACCCCCAACGTGATCAATACAAAGTCCATAAATTTCAGGTGAAATTCTACTAAATTTATATTTAGCTTGCACAAGGTTTGACTTGGTTGGAATAATGGCTCTCTCGCATTTTTCTTCAAAGCATGGTAAAATCATTACGAAGTGAAAACCCGGGAGAGTGCCCCTAATAAGAATTTATTTTGATTTAACTTTCTCAATGGGGTATTAAATACAACACGAGAAAGGAACAAAAGATAATTTGATAATAAAGGCGGTCGTATTACACTCTCATCTAATTTGTTAAGTAAACGTTACGAACAAATGAGCAAAAAAGGGCGTTATGTTACACTTACACAACACCTTCAGTTTCATAAGAACGCATCGGGCTTTTCGGCTTACTATATAGACCGAATTCAATTAGTTTGTGATCTGGAACGTCTTTAATAGCTTCCAGAAATAGAATAAATTGGTTCGAACACGCAATGTTGTATGTTCAAAAACACTACATTCGTCAGTACTGGGAGAGTTGGCTTCACCTAATTGAAATGATTTTGAGTCATTAATAGAATTTTGGAGATTCGACACACCATGCAAATTTATTATTTGCAAAATTGTTCGAAACATTGCATAATGCATAATATTCTGAAATCGGGATCTGCTAAAGAAGTCTTTTAGTTTTTCCTGGTTAATCGTATGCAACTTCTTTTAGAGATAGTAAGTAAATTGGAATCGATGTTCGAGTCTAGACTGAGCCTAGCGTGTGGTAAAATCAGTCTAAACCGTGACTGGCCTTCAATTATACTCGAAAAATTAAAGAGCAACACGCGCCGTTCCCATTAAACTGTGACATATAAAACAAAATCTTATCCAATTCAAGACCAAATGATTAAAAATAAAATAGTAAAAGAGCGGCCAATCACAAAACATGCATCACTTGTTTAAAGCCGGTTACAGACACACAAACATTCCTTGAGATATGTACTGTACGCGCGTACATGTTTTGTGTCTGTAACCGACTTAAGATTGCAATAGTATATTGAAAGACAAGTGTTACAATGCGACCTATTGTAATACGACTATCTTGTGGCACGAGTGGCGACGCGAAGCGTAGCCACGAGTGTCCGCAAGATAGGAGTATTACAATAAAGTATTGTATTGTAACACGCGTTTTTCATACTATTTTTTCTATTTCGGTGCTTTAATTTAATTAAAAAAATCATTATCAGAAACTATAGGGAACATTAGAACTAACATTTTTTATGTTGGGAACACTTTTTATACCGTTAAGTTTTAGGTTGGCAGCGTAGTAAGACTGACATTTTGAAGTTCAAATATGGAAGTACCCAACGAAGTACCTACTTGTACTAACTAGTAACTGCCAACTTAAGAGATGAGTTACCAAAAAAAACGACTATAATCACTGTCTTTGTACAACTGACCGAAAACAGTTGTACAAAATCATCATTGTGACACCGAAATAGAAAAAAATTATTACATAATAGCTTTTGAACCTCCTCCATATTTCCGTTGTGAGTATCAACACCAAGGCCCTAGGTTCATACTGAAAAAAGAAAAGCACCGTCAACTACTACCAGAACACAAATTCATGCACGCCCGTTAGTTTACAGATGCACAGACAGAATCCAAGCCCAGATCTCAATATAAGAAAGAAACATTAGGCAATTAATTGCTAAGCTTGCTTTAGAACAAGATAATGAGATGATACTTAACTCCAGAGTTCCACAAACTATGCCGCACATTCATTGCAAAGATCTACTAACCAAACCTCATATCACAAACATACTCTTCCACCACCATTTTTTACATAAGGTAGTCAGATGTGCACTCAAAGACAAAATTAATAATACGAATTCCTGAACAATTTATGTTATTGCGAAATATGACCCAGTAAACAGGTTCACAACTCGCGGGTGCTAATCGGAACGGAAATATAAAATGGAATACGATGCAGTTGAGGGGTATGTGAACATTACCTTTGTCCGTAACTGTACCTACCCAAGTTTATAAACCAAATAAAAGGTTGAGATTACTTCATTTTGTTTAATTAAAGAGATTAAAAATAGAAATGGTTTGAAAACGCCGGTTTATTATATATTGTTGTTAAGGAGAAGAAGTCTTCAAACGAACAATGCTGCTAATTAACAAATTAAATAGTAAGAACACTTCTCCTAGCTGGATATTAGTATTTGAAGATGTTCGTGTTTTATCTTTTTAGTTAGGTACCACCATTGTACGTTCTACGTTTGGCACGCGCGTTACAAGTAAAAATTATCATTCTGCATGCCAAACAGACAGGCAAAGGAAAAGGGCTTATTTGTCCCCTAGTGACTCGATTATATTGTACCCAGTCAAAACACATTATCCGAAAACATATAATTACGTACAGCCGACTAAAAGTGTGTAATTACAATCATTAGTGACGATTTATAATAGGTAATAATCCTTCCATTTAAATTAACATTTGAATTTCATATTATCTAACGCTAGGCCTCTTACTTAGGATGGTAAATTGCAAACCAATATAACAAACATTAATGCTGAGGAAAAATTTTCGGATTTTCTAGGATATTTGGAACAAGCTTTTGAGCAAATGCGTTAACATTTGTCAAGAGGAAACTCAGTTTTCAAATATTACAAGATTCGCCCCTTGAAAGTTGCAACTTCTGACAATAATCAATTTGGCTAACTCTATCACAAAAAGCTGGTGTGCACATATATTAGCAACTACTGGGACATTACCATTTCTCTAAGGTAATTAGTGATTACTATATTTTATATCTTTCTTTTATATGGGTGCTTTTTTTCACTTCCACTATAGGTACTATAGGAATCTCGTAAACCGTAAGAGATAGAAAGTCGGTTAATTGAGCAAAGTTATGCAACATTTTAGGCTGATTAATTATCCTATTCATAATTTCTTGTAGCTCTACAAATAGCGAAATTATGACCAAAAAAATGTCATTTACAAAAATGCGCAACTTTCTTATTTCTTAATGGACAGATTTTGATGTCACTCGTATATAAATCTTGAATTTTTGCTTTGAAGTTTACAATGTATCTTTTATGGCAATAATTCCATGGCCGTTTTGACGGCGACTATGCTAGACAATAAACGAATTTGGTTTCAATTACAATTGGCCATGGAATTATTGCCATAAGAGATACATTGTAAACTTCAAAGCAAAAATTCAAGATTAATTTACAAATAAAATACGAAATATTTGGTATCGACGATTTTGCAATTTTTTTCTCTATCGAGTGATATCAAAATCCAATATGGCGTCCATAAGAAAGTTGATGTGATTTACTCGAAACCCGCAAGTCATAAAAAAAGTTTATTTTAGCACTATCAAAAAGCTGAGTAAAAATCACTACGGGTTAAGACTAAGTGTTAATAGTTATTTATATAACAAGAGCGCGAAGTTCAATTTCGCGCATTGAGACTGAAGGTATTTTGACGAGGCGAAGCCGAGTTAAAATATCAGTCGAATGCGCGAAATAACTTCGCGCTAGCGTTATATACAATATTTTTTCTACAACAACCGATTGTTAATTAAATTTGCCGTTTCAGTTCAACTTTGTCACGTGCGCGAAATACTTTTTTTCACTGTTGACGATTTCGCGCACGTTGTCAAGAGCAACCTTACTTATTAATTAACCGTTTAAAAATCTAGTACTTCGCGTTTCGAAATCCGTCAGAAAATGACAGGTTTTTATGACAGTTGTAGAAAAAAGTATTTTTAGATACCTTTGAAAATAAATGAACGCCAGCGCATTTTTCGTTTTTTTGTAATAAAAGTCGATATTTATCGAATTACGTATATCTTTGTAAGGAGGATGTTGGTCCTGAATCGATTGGAAAATGGGGAAATGTCCAACTTATATTTATTTAGTAAGGTATGAGCAACAAAATTTTGATTGAGAGAAGGAAATTTTAGCTCACCTCTAATATTTGACAGCTTGTGGAAGTTATCAGTGAGTTGATTCTGTGATTAAATACAGTTTTGGACACAATAATAGAAGTGTTGGTCGGCGCGATTAGTGAGGTTCCAGCTGGATTCCATTTTTTGTCAAGTAACCTTCCAGGGTGTCGAAATTGGTAAATGAAAACTGTAGGTATACCACACCACCTATTCTATAAGCACTCAACGATGACCCATCTTGTGATATCGCTTATGTCACTAGATACGTTTTTGTGTATTACTTAAGCAATAAAACCACAAGACAAACACTACAAGTATAAAACGTCAAAGTGTTAAATACGATTAAATAAATCATTATAAAAAAAAAAACAAATTACCTGGATACGTTCTGTTTTAATTACGAATAAATTAACTAAAATACCTAACAACGGTTGTAAATTATGCAGATTTAGAGTGTTTACGTACTCAAGTTCAAATTTTGGGGATTTTTCTAGTGGTAAACTGATCAATCAAATCAAAATAACCATCCGATCGATTGCCAAAGATGTCGTTTCAGAACTGGGCATAAATAATAGGGAGAAAATAGAAAACTACTACGTGCCTAGAGAAAAACATGCACCCGATGGAAAGAATGTCGCCGAAAAGTATTGATTTTATCATTAGGTTGTTTGTACAAAACGTAACGAAAACTACTGAAAAGTGTTCCAAATATTGACGAATTCTATTATGAAAGTCCTTAAAGAGGAAGTACACGTTTACTGATCTTTTCACGAAATTTGTGGACAGTTTAAAGAAAGGGAATAGTTTCAGTATTTCAGCAGCGCACTTGTTTATCGCTAGGTTTATCCTATGCACTTCATCGGTAGTACTTTTGAGCAACACAACGCGTAAAATACGAAAAACACTATGCGATTTATAAGGTAAAATACTGGCGTGTAAAATTAATTAATATCCGACTTTCCTCCATGTTAATTAATGTTTTTTGGTTATTGTTCAATTATTAAAGTTGTGCATACTTTTCAATTCACCCCTATTTCTTCATAAATAAAATGATTTTATAACTTCCGGATTTGTTGGAATAAACATTCATCCTACTAATAAACAAGGCATAAAAGTTAAGCACAGCTATATTGTTTTACCGATCTATTTGAATAATATTGACTACTTCGTGTTTATCCAAGCAATACTATATTATTCCCATAAGGTTTGTACATTTATTTCTGCCAGTAAAATATGCTCTTTATTGAGACAAAGCATTGTTTTCTGTGAAAAAAATTATCAAAGTCCTTGTGTGAAATCGAAGGGACTTCAGTGCATTTTTGTGTGACAGATCAGTTTTCTATTAGCCAGTTTTGACTCCGTCGTCAGTATGATCGTATTGGGGGCTCGCACATTCCCATTGTCGATACCCACCTTAGACGACCCCACAGTGAATGAGCCATTTTAGAGGATATCGCTAAAATAGTAACTTTTGGGCGCCCGAAGTCGACTACCCCTCGAAGACGTGCACAGGTGCAAATGGTGGTGAATTTCGCCCATAGGAAAAACAGACAATTACGTCACGCAGGAGTTGTACGCGTTTATAAGATCTTTCCCACGACATCAGGTTGAAAGCAAACGGATCAAAATTGTTGAAGAAAGATGGCTAAAAACTGAAAAATCACCACGCTCTGGGATGGCGCCCAGATGTCGCCGACCCCACATCATGTAGCCTCGTCGCTAAAGCTGTTAATTATACGACCCGGTAGAGATACACGTACCCTCCTATTTCTACAAGCGTTCTTCTATGGGTCCTCATTTAATGCCCGCCGACCAAAGAGAAATTACAAACTACCTGTTTACAAAGTAATTTGCAAAAGTGCACTAAAATTGGGAACTATAAGGCTTAAGACAATTCAAATCACAGTATTAATTAAGGATTTTATAAAATGTGCATTGTAGTATTTTGTTTAATTATATAGATAATTATAGTGTAAATAAATTTATGTGTAACCGCTATTTAATCTAGTATACTTAACCACCTACTTGCAATTTTGCATCCAAATGGTATTTCTCTCAGTGTTTCTGGACACCGTTTTGCTCGATTAATTTTTAGACCTACGCCTGAAAGTTCCTAAATATATTAACGCATTGCAGTTCGCTTTGTTTTTATTATACAGGGTGTTATAAAAATACAATTAATTTTCTTTTAGTACCTGACGGTCTTGCATTTTATACATTGCATTTGTTTCAATTATGAATAATGTTGAATATTTCTAATCAATGCGAAGTGTGTTTTTGCATCTTCTGGTGGACGGTTATGTAGACATCGTCGACGGTTCTGTGTGAAAAGTATGAAACAAAAAAAACCTTTCACGCGTTTTATTCTTACGTCATGTCGATTGAGCAGCAAGTAGTTTCCTTCGAGCTTGGTTCGACTAATTAACTGTAATTCAATTAATGAGAAGTCAAGGAAGGACGCTTTCACGTTGTCTGATTTTAGGTACCGAACCCCTTTGTAAATCACGGACTATACGTTCCTGCCCTTCTGGTTTCCCAATAAGGTTGGCTAGGAGGGCACACGTTCCTTAAAAGGAATCTTCCGAGAGATTCAAACAACCCCTATTACGAGCCAGTTGGATCTGTCGTCTATCACAGATTACTTTGCCAATCGTGTACGAGGTCAGGTCTACCGATTTAAAGCACGAACCCAGATCACTGTAGTATTAAGTAACAGAAGTCTGCAAGCTATGTCTTACAAGAATTATCGTTACGGCTAGCAAGGCAAGCAATATGGCTAATAAATCCAAACTAAATAAAGATTAACAGGTCTGAGGAGAAATTAATAATGAATTAAACGGAAAGCGACCTGGCCACTGGAAAATAAAAGTAATTCTGGCATCTGGTCGGGAATATACAGAGATAATTAATAAATGATTGGGTCTGAAATACACGGAATACGGTTCTGGATTAATATCTGGTCGGTTAGTAAGTAAGGGGACAAAGAGAATCACAAACTAGTGATGAACTGCGAAGCGGATTTAATTTCAAAAGTTGCGGACGACAGCAGGCGACATCTAACGGAGGAATTTTACCAATTTTGATTTTCTTACAAACAGATGAAGATTTTCGTAAAAAATTTAGTCGCATTTTCTTTTATCGATTTAGGCTAGTCTACGCTTTCAATTAATGCACTCGATCGTGATTTTTAGATTTTAGATTTAGTTGTTGTTTGCGCGTTGGAATAATAATTACTTTTACAAGTTGTCGTCGAATTACAGATGTATTTTCTTTAAAATTTACAAAAACTAAGTTTGTGTTTTATACTCTATGGTCTCCAAATACTAATTTCGTTGAGATTAAAAGTTTCTTTTACAACCCTATTTAACTAATAGTTAGTTTACAAAAAATGTCTCCTGAATGTGAATATTTTCTTGTGCAACAGCAGTATATCCTGTCCTATTGACGCAGTAAAACGAGCATCACTCTAATAGTAATTTAGATCCGAACAATAACAAACAATAAATCAACACTAATTCCGTTAACATAACTTTATTAATTGGATGTCGCAGCTAACGAACGCGATTAAATTATAATTAAAAAGTTAATCAACACCACCTATGACCTAATTAATAGCATGATTAATATCTGGTTACATGACCCGGCAAATGTTAATCCAGCTGCGCATTTATTTCCAGCGCATTTCGGGACTCAAGTAAAGCAACATCAGGGATCGATCTGAAATTTCTGTATTTTTAATTAATTAATGCAGTTTGTTTACATCGTACCAAATGCGTTTATTCTTAATTCATCAAGAGTTAAGGTCGATTCTCACCTGCACTGCACTCAGCTCGGCGACGCGACGCGAAGCAGCGCTGGGAAGCGTCGCTAAATAGAGATTTCATGTTTTTAAATGCGTGATGTCATAAACTGTAGTCACTGTAGCGTAGCTTAACATGAAACTTTTTTTAGCGACACTTTGCAGGGCGGCATCGCGCCGCGTCGCCGAGCTGAGTGGAGAGCAGTGAGAATCGACCTTTACTAGAAGTCGTACTACTGTACGAGGGTCGTTTGTTAAGTCTCCTATTTCGGAACGTTCAAATGATCAGTGTGCTATTTAGTGGCGACAATTAAAACTACATGATTTTGAGGTGGTGATTTACGATAATTCAACCGTTTTAACCGGGTTGGTAGAAATCACCATAGAAATAATTGTAACCAAATCTACCAACCCGGTTAAATTATCGTGAATCTCCTATAATATCAAACATGTGGGATCATTTTTGTGTTGACATTCTTTCGAATGAGCTCTAGTTAAGAATGGATACGTTATCGGCAATCTGTATAGTTCAGGGATTCTATAGAACTCCTAGGAAATGCATGCTATTCCGAGTCTGTTTGGGAAATCTTCATAATGGCTGGCCAATAGTGCATTAGCAACAGTTCATTGTATAGATGCGTATGTTAAAAATATGCAATCAGGGACTGGACGCCTTTTTGGATGAAACGTGGGTACTTGAAAAGGGAACGATCTAGTAAGTCATGGCACGACGACAGTGCAAAAAGCGTACGAAAAATTAAATCCGAGGGACGTAGGCAACATACTGGTATTGATGAGAATAATATCATCTTATAACTATTTAAGATATGGAGTTTTATATGCCGGAAACATAAATGGTTTTATTACTACATCGTCTTTAATTTTTGCCTCAAAAACATTTTTTTTGTAATTGGTTAATAGAAGTCGTTGATGCAATGGGTATCCTATCCACAATGTGTATGACTGCATATATACGTATTCCTTCCATTCCTTGCATGATGCCTATGTAAACATACTTAGTGATGGCGTCATAATACACCGATGGCGTGCGCGCAAACTAAGGAAAATCCTATTATAGTCGACAACCTGGGCAAAAGTAAAACAATCAACGAAGAGTACTATTGCGCACTTTTGGACTTCACGGAGAAACGGCCTGGATTAGCGAAGAAGAAATTCGATCTAGTGTCACAGAAATTGGTTGAATTTCTATTTCAATTGATTTCCCACACCCCTCTTTCGCTAGATTTGAATCCGTAAGACTTCCACTTTCAAACTACGCTATTTTTATTTATTTGCAAATTGTGCAAGTAGAAACAAAAAAAAATCACCCTATAACGTACTTTTAGTATTATTTTAGTATTTCATTACTTTAATATTCCTGCATTTGGCAATTCTACCTTCTTATCTCTATAAAGCAGAATAACGAAAATTAACATTGATCCAATGTTAAACTTTGTTCCTTTGTGTTCGGCTAAACGAAACAATTAGAAGGCACAGAGAAATCATGGATAATGGACGAACATTTTTAAAAATTCCCGTTCGATTCGCTGCACTTAAAAGTAAATGTAGATAAAAGTGCTATAAAACTAAAGTCTTGTTCCTCTGAAAAGATGATTGGAAAAATGAGATCAAAACAAAACCTCGTAGCCTGATACGAGCCAATAAAATCGAACTTTAATTTGTAAGCCTTTTAAAATAAATACACAACAATCGCGGTACCTACTAACAGCGTTGCAGTTTACGCTCAACATAAACATTTCCAAAGTTACCTTCCGTCTAATTTTTCCCGTAAATGTAAACAAGTCTTTTCATTCGTTCTATTTTCAACGACGATCAATACTTTTAATATTGGAATGCAGGGATAATGATTCCATAAATTCTCGAGAAAATGTAGTTTATTAGATAATTAGAGGTGGTCAATGAAGTATAACCTGAACTCATTTGAATTTTTAATTAAAAATAGCCAATTGCGTAGTGTCGGGAAAGTTGGTAATAAGAATTCTCAATGAGTGTAAGGAAGTTTATTGATTAGGTCGAAATCGTGCAGGATGACGAAAAAATTGGAGATGTCAACACGAGATCTCGCGCTGGTTCTAGGTTGGAAAAATACTCCATTTTTGCAAAATAGTCATAATTTCCAAGTATCTAAAACGTTATCAGGCATTACATGACTGGATTACATTGCTGAAATGGTGCGTTAATAATAAAGACCTATTTTAAAGGTATAAGAGACACTAGAAATAAGTGACCCAAGATTAGATAAACCATACTACAACGTAGCAATAACTGAACAAATTTGCTTTTAACATTTCATTATCCATGAAAAGTGATTTTGGTGGTGGAGTTCAAATTCATATTTTACGAAAGGATTATTAGGGAACGGGAATATACAAACATTCCAGACTGTTCGATGAGCTACTTTGAGACAAAGTTATTTGTATTTAAACGAGAAAAGCCTCAAAAACCGCAAATTCAAATATATGATTATTATTGCATATTTTATGTTGAAAATTTAAATAATTACCATAAAAGGATATTTAATTAAAAGTTATATAAATGCAAATTCTGTAATTTTATGCATCAAATCTCTTGAATTGAGAGACAATCTTGTTATAGTATTGTATTTTATCTAGACGGCAGGGCCGCGCCAATGTTTAGTAGCGCCTGTGTGCACGATTTATAATGCGCCCCTAACTTTTTTGTTGAAGGTATTATTAAATTATGCATTACCTACCTATATTACTACATGCATTACGCGCCAAAGTGAAAGATTAACATTTGCTAATTTATATACAGTAAACACATTTCATATAACTATTTATTGAACATTTTAACTAGGGCGATTCATATAGATATCACTGATCACACGATTATCTTTTCGGATGCGCACTTTTGGTACAACACGCACTTTGCCACTTTTGCGCAAAAGTTAGAATTCAATTCAAAAATAGCTATAGCAGGTTACCGAGAAGAGAAGTCCGTTGGATGCTATCGGATTGATTGTGATTTTTGTAAGTAAAGGTTTAGCCATTTAAGGTGGGCAATGTCGCCGCCCAGCGCAAAGACAGTGTTCTTCAAAGACAAAATACATAGGATGTCATAAATAATCACAGACGGTTGCGGCAGTTTGGTCACAAAATAAAGGTGCCCATCATAAATAACTCTATCATAAATAAATGTAAATAACCGATATATAGCGACTTGCCAGTGCGGGTGCAAAAATGAGTCATTAGAAAATCATAATAAACCTTTTGGGAGGGGATGTCTTTCATTCTCCTACCCTGCCCCTGCAACCGCATCATAACGTTTCATCTCACTTTATACTGAAGCAGATATAGGAATTAGGAAGACAAGGATAGTTCAATCTAGATCCACAACACCCGCGGGGCGCCGCACCGCCAAGCTTTGTGGGTCTTTACGTTTAGAGTTTTGTCACGTACGAATAATAAAAGAACGTCGTTTCCAAAAATTTTCCCGTTTTAAACGTTTTGATTATAAAGATGTCGTACTGAGGTACTAATTCTTATAACTAGGTATTGAATTCGGTACTGTTGGCGCCCTGACGTCTTGGCGCCTGTGTGCGTCGCACACATAGGTGGCGCGGCCCTGAGACGGAATGTTAAGGGTGAACGGCTAAAAAGATATTAGTAATGTTTTTAACTTCTGCATGATCAAAAATAGCCCAATAATTAACGAAAGTTTAGCATTAATTAAGGTACCGTACACATTATTAATAGTGCAGCGGAGAGAGCCGCGAAATCGTTCAAAAAATTTTTTCGGAGTAGAAAGAATTGGGACCCACACCATTTTGTTCAGAAATGTTTGAACCTTCAGAATCTCGCTTTACGACATTTTCCCGTGGTCCTGACAAAAGTTATAGGCCGCTAAAGTTGAACTTTACTCATTTTCGCGCGCGCGACTAGACCACCGAAAGTATTTATTTTCTCAGCAACTAAGCGATATACATCAATAATTCCTTTTGTAAATTAAAGTACATTTATAGCAGAATCTAAAGCATTCAATTTACCTACCTTGTTATGGACAGTTTTTAGAAAAATGACCGTCAACTTCCAAAATTCGTGTAGCAGATGAAAAGTGCGCACTTTGAACTCTTTTATTTCACGATATCGATTTCCAATATTTATAGCTCATTCGATGCTCCAAAGCATTGTGATTATTTTATTTTCTATAACATTACCGTGAATTTTTCATAATAAAAAAGTTCTTTGGTGAAATATATAGGTACTAATAGGTACCTTTCCCTGTAAATTTTGGGGGTTACTCCACATTAGGTATCTCTTGTGCTGTGCTGTATATTGCAAGATCAGCAGTAACAACGGTATGATTTTGTCCCAAAGATTTAGGCTTCATTCATTCATTCATTCATTTTTATTTAATTCCTTCCACAAATAACATTTGTATGGAACAAGTCAATATAACATTAATTAAACAAACGAACAGTTAAACAAACAAACAATTAAATATTGGAAGATATAAAAAATTCTTGTATGTTGTAGAAACACCCATTGACTAGATAATCGTACAATTTCTTTTTAAATTTTTTCCATGTAAGGCAAGTTCGATGGTTAGGATGGTATTGTAGCTCGCTGCTGGAGAATTCAAAAACGGCATAGGTAATTATATTGAATGGTAGATACCGGAACTTACTTAGGAGGATTATCAGCAGGTACTTAGGCTGTTAAAGTCAGTTATCTGGTCGTTATCTAGTGATAGGTAAACGAGGAATTTGGATTTCTTCTGTCGACGTATCTCGCTTTTGAAAAAAGACTGTGCGTTGAATTTTTTTCGTCTGTTTCCACAGAATATAGCCTACTTATTCTCATTCTGTGACGGTTTCCTCGTTGATGTCGAAGTTATTAATGGTCGCTGTGATAGAATATTTGACAAATTTTTGTGAAATGTAGGTAGACACCCTTAGCAGAACATGTAATATTGACGTTTACTGTACTTGTTATGCCACTGTCGGAGAACATTTTCTGACCCGAAAGACCAATTTGCAAATGAGTCAGAGTGTAACTTTTGTTTGAAAAATGACCTTAAGAAAAACTGTTCAATAATTTTGTTCCGTAAGTATGTACCTAGACAACAAACTTCGTGGAATTTTGTCAATTTTCGTTGTCCGGCCAAGAATTGCAGTGGAATTATTTTTTTCGAATGTTCAAAAACTAATTTCAGATTCAAAAACCACCAGATACCAAATTTCGTCGAAATCAACATTTTTTCGCACCACTATTGAGGGGTGTGTCCTTTTGCGGTAGGAATTTTGAAAAATTATTTGCAAAACCGGAAAGGGCATACAGCAAAACCTTCAAAGACTTACCACCAGTCTCTGTAACTGTTGCTGAGAAAAAAAGAAACTTTACCACTTTTTTGAGGGTGGCTCCTAAACGAATACAT
This sequence comes from Photinus pyralis, assembly GCF_008802855.1. Lineage (NCBI taxonomy): Eukaryota > Metazoa > Arthropoda > Insecta > Coleoptera > Lampyridae > Photinus > Photinus pyralis. The sequence goes on along the minus strand of NW_022170249.1, from coordinate 16,627,372 downwards.
GGATTTTTTTTTTTTTGGTGTTTGGATCCATCGTTCCTTGAAATGGGGGTTGAAATATATTGTGTGATCAAAACTCTCTAAACCTTTCCCATATAGTTTTTATTCGTTGAAGTTTTTAAAAATAAAAGCGACTATAGCTTCGGCGTACTGCCATCATCCGGCGATGTGAAATTTAACAGGAAAACGGTAAGTTACAAACGTTGAAGACGAATAAGACGAACATGTTGTTTTTTAATTATTAACTGGCCGAAGCCAAGTGAAAAAACCTGAAGGGTGGTTAAACCGGAAAGGTTGTCCTAAGTTTCAAAACGAATTATTATCAAGCCTTGTTAAGTTAAGACAACCAACCGGAGGGTTGAATTATTACATTAAAAGTTGAAAGTTGAATTTAACACATTTCAAAAGAACCCGGGGGGAAAAAATAAACTCATAAAAGTTTTGAACCTATTGAGATGACGACATATTTAAATTATTATTTAAGTTAAGTTTAAATTCGAGATCATGCAGACGGCATGTCTAGAAATGATTGACCACCAGGTTTACCTATCACTAGATAACGACCAGATAACTGACTTTAACAGCCTAAGTACCTGCTGATAATCCTCCTAAGTAAGTTCCGGTATCTATATCTACCATTCAATATAATATACCTATGCCGTTTTTGAATTCTCCACCAGCGAGCTACAATACCATCCTAACCATCGTCTAGTGAAATCAAAAAACAAGCCTGAATCTTTGAGACAAAATCATACCGTTGTTACTGCTGATCTTGCAATATACAGCACAGCACAAGAGATACCTGATGTGGAGTAACCCCCAAAATTTACAGGGAAAGGTACCTATTTGCTATTTGTACCTATATATTTCACCAAAGAACTGAGATACATGGAGTTAATGAATTGTTTGAGATTTTACAATGCAACTCGGCGGAATGCATTTGTAAACTAAACGGCCTAAATAGCTAGTTTTGGTATTTGGAGAGAAATTTCTTAGTAAAGTAAAATCTCTTAAGCATCGCTCCTTGTTTAGCGAACGCTGCTGACTATCCTTCCCTCTCCGTCTCACTCGCGATTACCGACTCGGTGAGGTCGGTAGGTTTTTACTTAAATGACCGTAACTTTTTTATTATGAAAAATTCACGGTAATGTTATAGAAAATAAAAAATCACAATGCTTTGGAGCATCGAATGAGCTATAAATATTGGAAATCGATATCGTGAAATAAAAAGTTATGAGAGTTCAAAGTGCGCACTTTTCATCTGCTAGACGAATTTTGGAAGTTGACGGTCATTTTTCTAAAAACTGTGCATAACAAGGTAGGTAAATTGAATGCTTTAGATTCTGCTATAAATGTACTTTCATTTTACAAAAGGAATTATTGATGGATATCGCTTAGTTGCTGAGAAAATAAATACTTTCGGTGGTCTAGTCGCGCGCGCGAAAATGAGTAAATTTCAACTTTAGCGGCCTATAACTTTTGTCAGGACCACGGGAAAATATCGTAAAGCGAGATTCTGAAGGTTCAAACATTTCTGAACAAAATGGTGTGGGTCCCAATTCTTTCTACTCCGAAAAAAAAAACTACCTCAAATAAGCGAGTTAGCGCCGGCTCTCCGCTGCACTATAAGGTAAATTGTAGGTACCAAAAATTATTTTTCGTTGTTCTCCCAAATTCGCTGTCCTGATTGCAGGGCCGTAGCCAGGAGTAAAGTTGAGGGGGTGCCGACAAAATACTTGGATGTACTGATTTTTGGGAATTTATTTAATATTTTTATTACACCATTAACGCATAAATAATCTCATCTCATCGTTCGTTAGCATGTTGGACGTCTCTCTCATTTTCCTGCTGTAAACCACTATCATAACGTTTCATCTCACTTTATATTCATACTGCAGCAAAGGATTAAGGAAGACAAGGGGACAGTTC
>NW_022170249.1:16608010-16625346 GCF_008802855.1 Photinus pyralis | reverse complement strand
TTTCCAGTAGCTTTCCAACGATGTGTCACAAGTATGGGGTTGCCATTTATGATTTTTGAAGAGGAAGGGGGGGCTGGAGGGTTAAGGGGGGTTATCACTCATAATGTCATTTCAATATCTTTTTTAGTTTTGAAAATATGGCCGACTGACATCCTGTAAGTATACATTATACAAGGCATACTGACGTGAAGTTTAGAATAACATTCCGTAATACATTTGGAACTAACCAACAATCAATATGTTGTCCATATAGAAAATGGTAAGAGCGTTGGGCTACATAGCCGGGTGTCGGATGTTCGAACCTAGGCTGACTTAAGAATTTTTCATCTCTGGCAGAGATGGGAATTTCCTTAGAACAGTTTCGAGCAGTCTGTCAGCTACTCTGAAACTAGGCTTTCCTGCAGTTTTCCTAATTCGTAAGGTAAATACCGGAGTAGTATAGAACAACCTAAGACCTTCTGCAAGGGCACCTCTAAAAAGCATTGTGCGGATCACTCTGTAATTGGACGCAAGTCTGTTGAGGGCCCAGAACAAGAGAGAGATAATAAATAAATAAATTAACAAAATCTCTTTTAGGTAATGGCCGGCCCTTTTTGTTGTTATTCATGCCCTTTTCTCGATTTAATTTTCCACTTTCCAACACACCTATGTTGACAACTTCCCAAATTCATATAACAAAAATTAAATAAACACAAGTAAAAGTTAAAAGCATTTCTTCTCGTTACGGGAGCGTATAAAACACCTGAGAATCAGATTAAGGAAACTGGCGCCGTAATAACGAAATTAAATTTGAAATTTATTTCCGTATTTATGTTTTCATGGTACGTATTTGGTTGACGTTTAATCAAATTTAAAATTGAGCGCATTGGAAATAAGAGCGAAAACATTTTTCCCATCATTTGCAATTTTTAATTCGCGGGTTTGCATTGATTGACCTACATAGAATCGCGTGAGCACACAATGCACTTTAAAGAGGACGTTGCACTCGCTCGAGTCTTCCATTAAAATTCGTGTATTACGAAACGAACTATTTTCAACGTAAACGCGTTTAATTTGGGTTGCACCGCGATTTCTTTCGTATTGACTTTGAATTCGTCAACATGTGCATAGCTTATTTCGTCTTGTGCAATTAATGATTGTTCCGAGTAGGTAGAGATTTTGAAATTTGGTAACAAAGGACGCCTACGCGCAAATTACGATTTAGTGCGATGGAACAGTTGCCACTTTCTACTTCCGTCAATATTAGTTTATTCGGGTTAATTTGGCAAGCGAATACCGCTAACAACTTAATTTGGGAAGATTGTGCGGTAAACGATCAAAAGAAGAAAGTTATTTTTACTACAGCAGTTTTTGTTGAGAAAGCGTTTGTATTCTTGTCAATAATTTAAATCGCAATGAATATTTAATAATTCATACGGTATGGGGTTTCTTCTTCGAACTAACATTATTTTTACGCATAGAGATGAAATTTGCTATTAGTGTTTCAAAAATTTGGAGAACCCCATTTGTTTGTTTAGAAACAAATCCATAATTAAATAATACACGACTCTAAGTCAATCATTGTGTTTAAAGTATCTCGTGAGATTTTTGTACGATTTCTTTTGTGAGAGTTGATTCTGTTTTATTTTATGATTTTAAGCTATTTTTTCCAAATCCGGGTTAGACGAATTGCATGTATCGTTTCCGTACAGAATCACACATTTTCTCAAATAGGAAAAGTAGTTATGGTGGCTTTTCGCTTCCTTAAACTAGTAGTTTCTGTATCGGATCTAAAAATTGTTATCACTTACAAAACATACCATGTACTTCAAAATATCTCCTCGTTCATTCTTATGTCTATGTTTACAGCTAGGTACTTTTTACTGGCCAGTGCTATTGAGATGAAATGTACGGAACTAGGGAAAATGCTATTAGTATACCTAATCCCGATACTGTACATATTATATAGTGTACCAATTTCGATGTCCCGATACACACTTTTTTTATCCATTTTCAAATGTTTTCACTATCTCCGCCTACTTTTTCAAAAACATTGGATTGTAGTTGCCCGTTTTTTTATCTATCAGAAATAGTGAAGTAGCGACCGCGCAATTTAAAAAAATGACCCAATTGATTTCTTTTTTCAAGATATCTCATTTTTTAAAATATCGAAACATAACAAGGAATAAACGTAAATGAAATTTTAAATTAGGTTTTCAGCTCTCCTATATATGCTACACGGTTTGCAAGTTAAATCACAAATGAGACATATATTTTTTTATCTTAACTGAAATCACAAATGGGACATATACACGGTGTCCATTTTTCGAGTGGCACTATGGGGATCTCACTTATCGACATGTCTATACTTTTACATATAATAATTGGCGTGGTCCATACATCCATAGCAACCCTTTCAGTATGACCACAGCTGGCTTACGAATGTGGAGTAGGTAATTGATCTGTCAGAAACGCATGCGTTTATTTTTATACCACATTGATTTAGTTTTGTTATGTATCCACAATAAGAAAATGCATTTCAAGGCAAACGATTACGACACACCTTTATTTAAAAACATCATCCCGTCAAAATACAAACGCAAACTTTTGGCATTTGGCCATTTGGCACGTTTCGGCGTATAACAGTTTTAACTTGCTTTTAAATGAGATAATAGGATGCACTTCAAATGACAACTTTACTCAAGGTTATAAAAACTTATTGTAGTAGGTACATGTCGTATGCAATTTATTGCAGTAATTTTGTACCGCTATCATCCGCAGGCCGTCTTATCTAAATCGCCGGTGAGACTGACCATTAAAAGGAATTTCCAATTACTTATTATTCTAGACTGAAATTTACGGAACAAATTCGTCTTACTTATTACTAGGGCAAGAATACTTTGTAAACACACTTTGGGAATTGATCTTCCGGAGTGATCTTTAGTATTCCGACCACCTGATGCCTAATGTCAGAATTAATATTAACAAAATCGCCGAACTTTTCATTTTTAGGAAGCAATGTCATGAATGAGAATTAAGCTAATTGTTCGATAAGTGTCATTGTTTAATAAACTCAAAGTAAACAATGTCCTTGTGATCTAAATCTAAAAGACACACAAGCATGGTCTTCATCGGCCATCGTACTGGAAAGTGCGAGCATCAAATCTCACTTTCAGTTGAACAGAAAGAAAAAAAAGTTGAATTCAAAAATATGTGAAGCTTGATGATAATGAATTAACACCTTGAAGGTAATAACAAATAATGTAAAGAAATGGCGAAGATTACCATTAATATACTTAGTAAATCACAGGCAAATCGTCGAGATTTTTTCGCGACAGATCGTTTTGGCACAGAAACTGAAAAAATAACTTCAAGGTCCTAGGCTCGTGTTAAGTAATTTCCAAATGTAATTAGGTAACACGTGGAATATCGTTGACAGGCATAGTAAACGGATTAGGCCTACTTCATCAAAATTCAATTAATCACATACGTTCAACTTAACATTTTAAGTGGAAAGTAAAATTCACCCCAATCGTTCGCAAGTAAGAGGATTACGGATTACGTACATTCACACTTAAAATTGGCATTATAAATGACCGCTCCTAAGTGGAAAACCGTTTAATTGTCAACGCTAACATTTATTGGCAGTTATAAAAACCGTTGTGTTTATGACAGAATTTTACAAGGGGCCCGGAATAATTAATTCGAAATCATTTATAAGAACTATGTATATGAGGGCGACCCATACTGCTGCACGTTCTTCAAATATACTTGAATTTTCACAACAATTGATTATCGAGATACGATTTCCAAAGTGAAATTGAATTTCTGTATCTTACAACTCTAAACTTTTTGTAAAATGTAGGTAAGTACGTTATTACATATTTCGATAAAACATGGTATGCTGAATATAGTGACACCTCATATGTCAACGTTTGACATTTTGATTTTCAAATATTTGAATTTTAATCTAGCGCACCAGGGCTATGTTAAAACAGTAAATTTTGTTTTTTTTTAAACATACTAAATTTCTACTTTATCAAATGGAACAGGGGCCGTTCGTTAGCGTATTCGTAAACAGCATTTTTTAAAGAAAAACTTCATACCGCATGCTCAATATTTTCAATTTAATCTGCACTATGAAGAGATTTCAAATTAACTTAATTTTTAATCAAACACCTACTAGGCATTTTTTGACTTGAGGCCATAAACGTCATTCAGCAAACTACAACCTAGCGTCTAAAGGCGAACCAATCAAACCGCTCCGACAAAAAAATGACTGTTTTAACCTCGGTTTTAACCTCGGTTTTAACCTTGTCATTGCATGCTACATTAAAATTTACGATTTTAAATATTATATATAAGATTAAAATGTCAAAAGTTGACATGTAAGGTGTCATTGTTGTCATTATTCTAAGATTATGAGGCTCCAAAAAAACCAAAAGTATGGCGCAGGCGGTTGATATTTAAAAACAGCACACAAGCGGAAATATCACTGTCAATAACTTATGGTTGCGCAGTGGGTATAGCAGTTACATGAGCTATATTAGCACTTACTAGCAGTAGGGTATCTCCCTCTTTAAAAATGTTCTTCAAATTCTTCCTATATTATTGGAGACTTATAGAAAACGTTTTCTTATACTCTTTCAAAGGGTATGGCCATGTTTTTCTTTACTAAAAGCATCTTTGGATTTTTATAAAAAAACAGAACACGTCAATTTTAGGTTCGAGTAGGACTACAATCTTGAATTTGGGAGCGCAATTTTTTTTGATTTCAAAATATTGCAAAAAATTAAGAAACTATAAGGTAACCTACTGGCATCTATTTTTTCAGAACGGTTTATGCTACTAATGTTACCTAATTGTACTCCAAACATATTTCCAATGATATAAACGAAGGACGTGTGTTCAGTTTTAATACGAATGGAACGATTTTGTCATCTTTGGGTTAAAATTATTTTGGTCAGCAAAAACTGGACCATCGAGCAATCGAGTTTGATCTTTTTCTCAACAGAATGGGTAAATAAATAACGATTTTGACATCTTTTGAGTAAAAATATTTTGCTCGCCAAAAATACACATGGATCACTTCTTGAGCATTGAGCAATCGAGTTAAATTTTTTCAAAAAATGGTGCATAAATAACGATTTTGATATCTTTTGGGTAAAAATATTTTCGTCGCTAAAAATACAAATGGATCAAAATTAAAAAATGGTCTTTTTCCCAAGAAAATTGATACATAAATAACAATTCTGTCATCTATTTGGGTACAAATATTTTGGTCACTGAAAGTACAGATGGATCACTTCTTAGGCATCGAGCAATCGAGTTTGGTCTTTTTCCCAACAAAATTGATGATTAAATAACGATTTTGGGCAACAAAGTGATGGATGCCAAAGTTAATTTTTGACAATACTTGATTAATAACATCGTATACAGCGGAATGGGTGATATTGTCATCGTCGGCGGCCTCGTTTAAGTTTGAAAGGGTTCTTGGATAGCCCGAAAGCGGAAGTCGACCGTGCCAAATCGACAAATTCGTTGAAGAAGGGTAATTTTTATTTGTAAAAAGTATTTGCTAATCTTCTTTTTAACATTGCAAATGCTTGCATACGTAAATAAAATTAAATTACGCCACCTTCCATAAATTAAAAAATATTCATTTTGTTTAAATTTTACGCGTAACTAACTAGCATAACATTTCAAAAATGTCGGTATAGGTATTTGTTCTGAAAATGCCAATTCATTGTTGGCAATTTAACCACAAGTAAGATACGATATAGGTATATAACACTGTTTTTTTGTACGCATTTTACATTTTCATCATTACATATATAATACAGGCCATCTGTGCTCAAACGGGCATCTAGCGGGAAAGTTGTGGGGTAGTTTTGATTTCTTTGATTCTACATGTTTTTTGGGGTGCTGAATCCGAATCTGAGGTTTGCCAACAAAATTTCTTGACGCAACATTGAAAAAAACACAAAAGAAGTTGAAAAAGATATTTTTTTGGCAGTTTTGTGCTTACAACTTGAAAACTATTCGAAAATAACCTTCCTATTCAAAATGAAAGTACATAAAATTTCCTACAGACCCCACTATTTAGTTTTTTTCCTCGATGAACCGTTCGGGCTCGAGCGCCAGATGAAAATTGGGGTATTTCAGCTGTATCCGCAAATACTCATCTTTTATTATTATTTTATTATTATTCTGTGCAAATATAAATCCGTACTTTTCATTGTCTACCGCCACCGGTCTCCTGAAAAGATTTTATAACTGTTCCGTCTGGTATAAAACTCTCCCACTCCTTCACAGATGAGCCAAGGCCCATTACGTCACCGTGTACCTGCGTTTGCAGTCTGGAGACCCTTCCTCCCATTCACATACATACACACCCTCACAAAGTTACACAGATGGACGGACGGACAGTCCAAAATCATGAACTCGCTTTTTGTCGCTGGTTAACATGTAAACAGAAAAGAAATAAATCGGGTTCAGTTGTTAGCAGACAAATTTAAGCTGGGGTAATTGCGTTACCCCACTCCGAGGAGTACGTGATTCATCAGAATACCGGAGCAAGACATCGGACTTTGTTTTGTATTTCTTTATTCCCATTTACAATTGTCGCCTAAGGTCACGCGTTTACAATTCTAATTAAACGCACAGAACATTCTGCAATCCACATCCTAGAGAATTTACCTTGCAAAACACGTAGTTAATATAAAACACACATTACAAAGAATAACATCATCGACTATCAACACTTTCTATGGGTAATCTTATTACAAAAACCTTGTACGTTTAATCACGGTCATTTTTTGAATATTGACATGGTTCGTTTCTGTCAGTTCGTCGTACTTTTTTCAATTTCTATTTTAGTATATACCCCTCATTAATAACGGTTCGAAAAATTGTATAATTGACATGGTAACCTTCAATTCTATTAAATAGGTGATTGCCTTCAGTTAAGCGAAATGTGAGTTTGTATCGTTTTTGTAAATTTCATGCTACCTCTCTTTTATGTAACTATCTCCTAGCATAATCTTAGATAGTAATTAAATTGGTACAACCTAAATATTAAAGAAAAAGTGAAAATGATGTTACGCTTTTTTCATAATTTTCTACTTATTATTTTGAAGGCAGGAAATGAGATTTGAGATTAAATCGGAGATTGCGTTAACTAACACTGCATTGTACTAAAATTGGACCAATTAAATTAGAACAGTAAGTTAATTGCAGATGGAAAGAATATTTACACCATGATGAGTTTGATTTAGTTTATCTGTTTATTTACATTATCACAGAAATAGTATTTATGGTACAATTAAATAATAAATATTTGCATTTTAGAATTTTCACTCCTTTCTTTTTGGGCTAATCGTAAATTATTCATAAACGCTGTAAAAGGGACACCACATAAGTTCTCTACAATTTATCTTCTATACATTTTTTAGCGCATTTTTTAAGAATTAAAATAAATGGTAGATATTGTTTGCGTTTTGTCCGTCCGCCCGAGCCCACTTCTGTTCTATCAAATAAATTGAAGCATTTTACAAACAAGATGTCTCGACTGCTATTTGCAATGGGAAAACCGGAGTTACTACAGGGTCGCTCGCTCTCATCTTCGGCATTGTTTCAACCTAGAGAAACGACACCTCCCTGTAGTTTACACAACAATATATTAATAATTTTATGTGTGCGAATAGACAAATTACAGTTAATTCCGGGACGAAGAAATATTTTTTAGAAACTTGATTCGTAATAAGGCAGTTTATTTACAGGTGATAAAATTTACCAGAAGGAACACTTTCGAGTCAGTGAATTGCAGTTCAAACCAAACCGCAAATAGGTGATAAACAAAGACGTTTTTTCGGACAGCTAACCAACGGCTGGTTAAATGAAAATAAACATTTTATTTAATAACATTGTGACGTCAATGAACAGCCCATTGTGGGATAAATCATTTTTCACAACAAGACTTAGTTAATAAATTGGGGCAAAATTAAAGTTCAAAAACTAGATGATTCATGGAAGCCTTTTCGAAATCCGATTTCTGTCTGTAAATCGATCGATAATGTCGGCACATAATCGAAAAAAAAACAGTACAACAGTAAATTTGGGGATATAGATTCATTAGCAAATTTCTCAAAATATTTATGCGGAAGTAATGTGCTTGCAGCGAAAATGAGAGAAGAATTAATTTTCGCTTTTTTTGTTGAAAACGCACTAAACTAGAATTAAATGCAAAGTAAATCTACCATATGTGTTATAACAAACAACGTATGACATTAAAATAATTAAAGTACATAGTTGTTAGATTACGAAGGAAAACAATGCGGAAACATATAGGTAAACTTGTTCTCAGCAGTATAATAAAAACAATAAAACTGTCGAGAAAAGTAGTTGAAATGTTGCAACGTTCACTCCTGGTAGACAATACGTTAAGGCCGAGTACGTTTCTTTATATTAAGATGAACAAGTGTCAGAATAATATGTCAACCCTCGCTCGTTACGACATGATATATTTCTCCCTGTCCGCGAAGAAATTCCAGTGTTTACCTACTAAGGGCCACCAATATAATTTCATTAGGAAACTTTCATTATTATACGAGTACGCTCGCCTGCGTATAGGTATAATTAGGAAAAAAAAACTATAAAATAAATTTATAACGGAGAACAGGCAGATGGTTTAAGAAAACAAGGAAAGGTTCTAAAAGCAGTTGAAAGTTTACGTTTGAGTGGCGTTCGGTTTGTTTTTGATCTAACCTTTTACGAGAGTTTAAAAATAAAATTACGCTCGTCTCGGTTGTTACAAACATTTATTCGTAATGTAACGGATACTATATTGACACAATTAAAACGGATAGGTAAGTGTTTTTTAAGGGCATCTTCTTTACCATGTGTAATAAAAATGAATGCCAGATCAGATTGCACTTCAGAAAGTTATTCACATATTTGTGACTGCACAAAGAATACAACCACTTTACTTATTTTAATATGTTAATCAAGTAGGCATAATTAATTGTTTTTATTAATTTAATAATTAATTATTCTTTAGTCGATCGTTAACAAACGCATTTCCAAAAAAAAATGCGTTAACTTTGCCCGTCCGTTCCTTCTGCTGCGTTAGGGGCCCTTCCACTAGCCGACTTCGCAGCGCGACACATTTGCGTTACCAGCGACATAGTTGCCGATTCAGTGACCTATTGCTTTTCGCTCTCCTTCTTGTAGTTTTGCAATGTTGCGTAAAAAAAGAACACAATAAAGACCTCCATTCCGTTCTCAAAAAGAGGCAATGGGAAAGGGTTTTTTATTTTTTTTGTATCTGTTCAAATGACGTTAGAAAAAAATAAAACCGAAATCGGTACATATCGTTTTTCTAGCATATCTTTGAAAGTAATCGAAATTTTCTGGTTTTATAACCCTTTAATTGGGCATCTTTGGTTTCCTATGGTTTTGGAGATTCCCACAATAGACATACTTATCTTGGACACAGTGTATACGTTATTTTGACGAAAGTTTTTTTAAAATATAAGTTCGTGGTCGGACGACGTAGAAGAACTAAAGGAGAGAATACGGGAAGCGGCTGCTGCAGTCGGCGAGGCCATACTAGGAAGGATATAGCAAGAATTCGATTACCGTATGTACGACTCCCGGGTCACACATGGTTGGCATATCGTATGTTTATAAATTTTTAAAAAACTTGATATCTGTACAATTGTTAGTTCTTGTGCAATCAATAAGTTAGTGTTCCCGGACTTGTATACGGTATATATTAAAAAATCGAACGCGTTTCACCCGTTTTCGTACAAGAATTATATCAGAAAAATGAACACATTGCAGATGGAATCTACCAGTTCCATTTCCACTTTTTTTTGGGAATTCTATTCAGGGTGAAAAAAAAATTGGGTGGTGGAGGGGATCAAAACAAGCACTTTTTTCAAATAAACCGAGGATCCAACGCACCCCTAAATGAGAGTGCAAAAAAATACTGATTTCGACGAAATTTGGAATTTTAGCTGACATTTCCTATAACTCAGACATAGTGATAAATGACACTACAAAAATGTACGTGATTTATTTGTTTCTTGTATAACTGTGCAACATTGAACATCTCTTCTGTTGAATAGGTTTATCAGACAATGGTTGCTTTTGATGGATATTTTTATAATAGTGGTAACACACTGTATGTGTTCTCTTTTATTACGTAGTAAGTTCACTTGCGAAAACTTCTGTCATACTGGAAGAAGAAGAGGGTGAGTGAAAAAGAGACTTAGTGTTGGGGAATATGGTGGACATTTTCCTGTCGATGACTTGTAAGGAACACTTTCCTTCTAGCTTTCCTTGCACCAGACCTTTCAATACGTTTCAATAGTTCAAAGAAAAGAAAAAAAGCAAAACTAACCTTAAGTCTATTAAGTAACGAACTAACGAACGTAAATTTCATTCGTCCCATTTACCATTCGTATATCATAATAGAAAAGTTTGAACAGTTCAACAAACAACTCCATATCGATTACGTAAAGTTCAAATGCACTTACCTCTGGCATTGGTGGCGGAGTCTGCGATTTTTTGGAACGCATCCAAGTAAGATGCGATAGCTTGAATGGCCGCCCTATAAATAAAATTTGCGAATTAGTGTGTGACAATAGGACATTCAATGAATCAAACGATGAAAGAAAAAGTGACTTAAAGAATACAGAGCCTTTCAGATTTAATTATAATCCACCTTTGGATTGGCAAAGTGTGGCAAAATAGTTTCCCCAACTACTTAATTCATTTCCATTTATAGCTCAAGTATATGTATACTTAATAAGTGAGTCCTTGATCAATGGTCAAGACTACCGATTTCTAAAGTGTAATAATAAGATATAATGATTTGTTATGTAATCCCATTGATCTTATATTTCAGATGAGTACCTAAACATTAATTATTGAAATGGCAATGGCATCTCAGTGTCAAATCAATTACATCATCGTCACACACCGTAAAAGATAGATTTGTATTTATTCACCAAGTGTACGTGTACTTTGGACGCTATTTACATCTAACGGTTTAAATAAAGATACCGTAAACTATAGGAGAATACTTACAAATCTGTACCACGTCTAAGGAATATGACGGTATATATTAACGATATTTGAACCCAAACATTAGATTAAATTATTATCAATAGTCCTACATTTTTGTTTGGAAACTAAATAAATAGGTCAAGAGTATACCTAGTGTTATTTTGGATTCACTTAAATTTACACGAGACTTTCAAAATGGGGACATAGTTTCACGTTCTAAACATGTTAACACACCAAACACTTGTCATACATCAACAACAAATAGTTAAATGTGGCTCAATTTCTCATCAGAAAGTTGGCTCTGACAAGAATTCCTACGTGTATTCCTCATAAAAAAAATAGGAACCACCACTGATAATAAGTAAAAAATAATTAATTAAATCTATCTGTTCCGGCTCTTCCACTCAAGACACCAAAACCTAGCACAGGGCAAAGTGGAACGCGATGTTAAATTTTCGCCAGCCCAGAGAAACGTTCAGATTTGGTAGAATCACCATCTTGTTAGAGGACGAGATGGCTCACCACATACTTTGTGAATGTCCCGCTTTTGTCCAACTGGGACGATCCATGTTGGGGGTATCCTGGCCGGACATGGCTACGATTACAGTCGCTGTTGAACTGATACAATATCCAACACAAACTAAAGTACTGACACCTGATTTTTATTATTTTCAGTTCTCTTCTAAATTGATTTAACGTAATATTCAAACATACTTTTATGACATAAACAAAGATCGTGTTTGCAGCTTCAAAATATCGTGGAAAGTAAACGAAAACGGTTGTTTCGCGCCTCCCGGTATAACGATTGTTTGACTCGATCATGAAAAACACGTATTTGAATATACGACACCCATCTTCTAAACTACCACCAAAGTCATCATGGTGCACCCGCCTGAAGTTAGCAATAACCAGCCAGCGATTTTGCATATTTCATGGTGACGTCGTCAGCAATAAATATTCAAAAAATTATCAAAGTCCTCGTGTGACGAAGCGACTTCAGCGCATTTTTGTGTGGCAGATCAGTATTCAATTAGCCACTTTTGACTCAACCATCAATAAAAGATCTTGTCCAAAGTCACTTTGTCGGTACCCGCTTCCCACTTTCCGCGTGCACCCGCAATTAGCGTTTAAAGTTTTGACTCCACCATCAGTAAAATCTTGTCGGGGGCTACCATATTCCCTTTGTCGGTATCCACTTCCGATGTCCCGTTCCCTTCCAATGCGCGTTTGAAGATTTGACTCCACCATCAGTAAGATCGTGTCAGGGGCTACCACATTCCCTTTGACGGTACCCACTTCCGACGTCCCGTTCACCCGCAATTCGCGTTTGAAGATTTGACTCCACTATCAGGAAGATCGTGTCCGGGGCTACCACATTCCCTTTGACGGTACCCACATCCGACGCCCCGTTCACCCCAAATTCGCGTTTGAAGTTTTCACTCCACCATCAGTTAGATTTTGTCGGAGGCTATCACATTACCTCTTTCGGTGCATACTTATATTGCACCCACATTTTGGTGAATTTCGCTAAAAACCTTCCACAAGATAGTACTTAATTTTTGGGGCACTTCTTATTACTCGAGCTTCTATTGGCGACACGAGAAAGAGAGATAGCGATTCGAGATTTACGAAACGTTAAACCGCGTGACAAAATTCGCAACGGAAGGTAAAAGGCGCCCGAAGTTTACTACCTCTCGAAGACGCGCGCGCGCGCGCCTTGAAAAAGGTCGTTAATTTCGCCCCTAGGACAAACAAGTTTTCAAGCGGCGTTAGTTATTTCGCAAATTCTAATTAAACGCAACCACTACGGGCTTAATGAATGTCCATTGCGCCAATAACTCGACAAGACGGAGATAATGCAAAAAACCGGACCTCTCTACGATGTCTAGATCAAAAGTTTTTCAATCCGCCCAGCCAGCCAGCCAGCCGGACAAAGTGAAATGATAAGCTCCTTTTTGTTACCAAAAATGCGCTAAAAATGCACATAGACTGGTACATTACATTTAAACAACATTAAACGTTGCAATTGATATTAAATCTACACATGGCACCATTAAAACGTACACATATAGGCACCATGATACAGACATCTCTGTATTTAGTGTTTTCCTTACAAATTCCTCAGAATTCAAACAAAACAAAAGCACTATTGATGATGTTTTCAAATGTTAATGCTGCTCTTGATGCTGCTCCTTCCATTGTACTGTCTAGTACTTAGTTGAAAGTGTTTGTATTTCAGCGATAGTTACAGTACTTTTTGATCGCCGACATTTACAATTTTCTTTTTCACTATCTTCTAGAAGCGAATTATTCGTAATACCTAGTACAAAAATATGAATTGCAGAGAGATTACTTAGATGGTGTAAACAAAACACTATAGAAAGTATATAATTACATTGAATGCAATTAATGGAGCACGCAACTGAAGAAAACAAATCTACAAAGGAAACTATGCGTATAATGTGTGTATCACATCAATCTTAATATGCGAACACTGACGCATTCGGGGTAAACGAGTAATCAGAACGCCGAACCTTTCCTTTACGAAATCATTAACGATGGCAGATCCTTAAAGGAACACACAAAGAGTAATGGGATTACGTTTATATCAAGATTAAACCGGTGATTCGATGTCCTACTCCATGAATTAGAAACCACTGAACCCTAGAAATTGGTTCGTACTTTATATGGGAAGTCAACCTGAAACCGGGGCGGTTCGACAACTACAAATAAATTTCGTAGTTTACGTCGGAAATAGTTTCGGAATAAGTCATGGTGCAAATTTAGGCCGACACTTGGCCATCACAAATTACAAAATGCATTCCGGAAGAGGGCGTTTTCCATAAAACTAACCACAGATTTGGAATATTCGACGTCTTTACATCGGGAGTTCCTCAGGCTATTGATCTTGGCCCTCCATTATTCTTATTTTTTTATCAAATCTTTAGACTCTTAAAACAAGGGATTTGTAAATTAAAAGATCACACTTTTCAAGCATTGCTTAAACTTAAAAGGTACCGACAACGACATTCTCGACAGATGTGATGATTTTATTACATCATTATGTTAAACAGATAAATTCGTTCACACTATTATCTTTTGGTTCTATCTATGAACAACTAAAAACGTTTAATTAACCTTAAAATGTCAACTAAATGTAACAGTAAACGGTTTTGTGGAGCTTTAATTATCGTAAATTTGACTCATTTTAATCAATTAACGCTGCATTTAATTTGTTGATAAATACGGTCTGCTACCGAATTATACTAAATTTTACATATAAATTATATTATTAATTGGTTTTGTTATAGGTCATTTACTTAAGTGTATCTCCTACATTTAAATCCAATACGAGTACAATAATTTATTAGGAAAATTACCTTAAAGTGGAGTGAAGTTTTGTGGCTTTAGTAATTAAGTCCTCCCATAGCGGCATCCCATTCTGAAACAAAAATTAATAATTATTACACAGTATTTTTTCAAGAAGAATACAACAGTGACAGTAGTCCTACAAACTACATGGTTCGTGCATTCGCAAGATTTGAGATCTTCAGATCACGAAGAAAGTTGCGATTTTCTTTTGTTTAAGGGGTGGGACGAAAGTCGAAAATACAGAATTTTATCGAAAAAAATTCTGTGCCTACGCAGGGGCATATTGCCTAGAGACACAATTTTCTCGTAAAGAAAAATTAGAATTGGGTTTTCTCAACGATGAAACAAAATAACGTGATTATAAATATACAACAAAGAGCCGTATAATAATCGCGCAATTAATTGTAATTAAAGACTTTCAATTTGATTGCGATAAAAAGCTAAACAAGCTAATGGTATGCAAACAGATACTTCGCTAATTACACGGATCTCGTTAAAAACCTAATGACCTAATTTTATTTAAAGTTTAGGGAATTTAATTATGCGCCTTGCTAAATGTTTAAAATGTATGAATGCGGTGCCATTTGAACCACATTGAATTGAATTAATTGGCCTAATGTTCTAATCGATTAAAGGCGGTGATGATGAAAATTAGAATCGCAGTGCAAAAAAATTTATGATCTATCGCTAGCCGTTAGATAACATAATCTGTTTTGCAATAGTTTATAGCTATTAAAAATGATACGACATAATCAATAGTCATCATGTATATTTATCCTATAATTAATTGCCTATATTTAATTTATCAAATATTTACATTAAAAAAATTCAATTTGATGTATTTAATACGGAGTGCCACAAGATTAGAACATAAGACCGTTATTGTTTGGATTATTAATTATTATGTCAATATGGTAGCTAATAAGTGGTATCGAGGAGATCATAAACTGTAATAAACAAATCACATACAGTTCTAGTAGAACGGCCTCGCTTCGATTTCATAACCGGTCTGTTTGAAAAGGTGCACCTAAACGCGGTTGATATTGATTCTTACAAAGTCTGATAATATTGGTTGTTTAGAAGCACCGTTTTAGTTTTTTGTCGTCAGTTTTTGGTATTTATTCATGCGGGATGTATTTGTTTTAGACATTTTCATTAATTCTATTCTCTTCATTTTGTTTGCTTTCTTATGTTTTTAGAACTTCCCACTGTATTGCTTTCTATAATTTCCTAACTTTTCCCTAAAGTTTCTATTTCACGAAAAGCTTGCGACCCTCATTCATTCATTCATTCATTTTTAGTGACAATAAAAAATACCCACAAAAAAATAGAAATGGGGGAATCAGTAAAGAAACTAAGAGAATTGAAATATTTAGGGTACCAATTGCAATGAAATAATGGGGCAAATGCGCAAATAAGAGAACTAACAAAAAAGAGGGTGTGGCGATGGATGAGACAGGTGTATGGAATAGAAGAGAAGAGTTTCAAGAATGACTTCAGAATAAGAAAATGCCTATTTGATGCAATAGTGAGAAGGGGAATGGACATATGGAGGTGGAAGGAATGGGACGAACTGGAACGAATACAAAGAAGGTATTGTAAATAGATATTAGCGTTAAACCTAAAAAATGGAGAAGATAAGAATAACGTCTGGGCGCATCGCGGTAAGATTCGAGGAAAGGAGCGAAGAGAAAATTAAGGAACTAATAAGGGAACTTGTGGGAAGAAAGAAAAAATATTAAGATAATGGAGAAGTTCAGATGCGGAAGTCAGGAGAGAGGGAAGGAGACGAGAAGAAGAAAGAAAATGTAGAATATGTGGAGAGGAAGAGGAGAACATACAGTACATGCTATGGGAGTGCAAGGAGGTGAAAAGGGCAAGGAAGTAAAAGTGAGATGCTGGGAGACGGGGGAAGGGGAGAGAAGTGGATGAGAAGGATCCTAGGGAGAAGGAAAGATACAACACACACGCTTTACCTTGACGTTGCTTTTTATGGGAAATAGTACCGTTTTATGTTTCCGTTTAATATTCTTAGGCAAAATTTGGCAATTCATTGAACTGGGTGTTCTTTTGCCTCGCTACTAAACCCTCAAATTACAAAAATTAATAATTTTTATCGTTTATTTTGGCAATACGAAGCATGACCTACTTAATTACAAAACGCATATAAGATAACCAATGAAAATATTTATTTAGTTATTTTTAAAGGTGTGTAAAACCAGTTTACCTCTATATCGGTCATTTATCTAAAGTTTGTACTTCAATTAAAAACATTAAATTTATTTTACTCTACCATTTCGAAATATTTGCGTTATTCCTCCTTCAACACTAAACATCGCATAGAACGTTGAAAAAAAAAAGACATCAAATTGCCTTCCAGTTCAAATATTAATTTATGTGACGCCGTTTTCAAATCATTTTACTGACATGATGAAGACGGGAAGATTAATTTTTAGTTTAAAGTTAATTGAAGTCTGAAGTACCTATCAAAATATGTGTGCCAATATTCTGTATTGGATGGACATTAAATAAGTGCAATAATTATTTGTCCTAACATAAAATATGTTGACATGGCATCAGTATTTCTCGCACGTTTGATAAAAACAAAGTTGGTCATATACGTAACAGAAATGCTATAATAACAGTAATGTTCAGTAAAAAAAATACTACAGTTAGGAAAGCCATCAAGATAATATCGCTAATATCGAGCATATTTCCTCGTCTACAAAATGGATATTTAAAACTCGAAAACAAATTTTATATTCACACCCACAACAATGCTTTCCCAGCAAGGTCATCGCGAATGTTTAATTCAACAAGCAATGGCATGAAATTTTACTTTTTAGATTTTTTTGAAGGAAGCGTAACAAAGTGCAACTTTTTCTATTACAAAATGTAGATTTTAGATGGTA
>NW_022170249.1:16601528-16607910 GCF_008802855.1 Photinus pyralis | reverse complement strand
GCCCAATAAAAACTTAACACTGTTCACAATTCGGCGGCATTCCATAATTCGGCGGCATTCCATCGACTGGACAGTATACCGGGATAGGAGAGATTGGTGTGGAAAGCCTCTTTCAGGATACGCGCCATCAAGCTTAAAAGAAACGTAAGTACTTCAAGAATCTGCGTTGTACTTGTTCAATAAGCTGTTTTTGCACATCGTACTGCGGGTACCAAACTATATCGCAATATTCTAATTTGGGTCTCACTAACGTAAAGTACAGGCGAAACAAAACCTGTGTATCTGTAAAAGAGTTTGAATTGCCGACGCACATACAGATTTGACATGTTCAGAAAATTGTAACTTCGAGTCAAAGATAACTCCAAGATCTTTTACTAATGAAGATCTAGACAAAGTAGTATAATTAATCGCGTATTGGTATAAAATGGGTTTGCGTTTTCTGCTGTACGTCACTACCTTACATTTGGGTATATTTAAATTGAGGGAATTGAGTTCACACCAACTATAAACCGAATTAATTTGCTGCTGTAAGGAAATACAATCGGCGATATTAGATATTTGTGTATATATTTTCAAATCGTCAGCAAAAAGGAGATGAGGTGTAGAGATTGAGTCCGAAATGTTGTTTATAAATAGGAGAAATAAAAGAGGGCCCCATAAATAATGAAAGTTGGTATTGCGCAGGTTGCGCCAAATTGGAGTTTCAAATGAAACTGAATCGAATTGGGCAAATATGACCATAACAGCTTCAATTAGCGAAACCCGAAAGTCTCTAGGTGGCCCAGGGGCCGAGATCTCGAATGGAACGGGAACGGACGGACGGACGGAAACACGAAAGCACAATAAGCTTTACCTCAACTTCGTTGGTTACGCCTAAAAAGTACGTGATCCTTCACGCCGCACGTTCGGACTCTCCATTTATTTGTTTTTTTGGTCCTTCTGCCAATCAAGTTTCTTTGGTATAAGTAGGTATATGATATACATACACATTTGTTTTCAAGATTGCTAAATGATCTTTATAAATTATTATTTGTGAGGGGTAAATGTGTTTTCTTCAAATAAAAATTGTAATCATGCCTATTATTATGTGAAAAACTGTAAACGGTTATTAAAAATGATATGTATTTACTTACTAAAAAAAAGTTATTTGTTTCATAGTACGAAAAAAGTGCCAGTAAAAACGAAGCTTTTACGTCTGTAAAAGCTTCAATGCATTATAGGGACAGAGCAAGGGATCATGACGAGTGGTCCATATTCGTGACACTACCTTATAGTGGTTTAGCTCTAAGCGCTCATTGAGCGTTATGGCAGTTATAAGTTATTGTGTAACATGGTCTATTCCGCAATAAAACGCAAGTCTGTGCCTAAAATCTGTAATACCTGAGGTGTAATGAGGTGTATTGATTTTTCCATTAACTTTAGATTAGGTACTGATGAAACAATTTTGATGTGATTGCATTTACTCTAATGGAATAGATACACTTATTTGATGAGAATTCTAAAAGCTCGCAATTTACCATAGCGATGGGTCTATACAACTTAAAGGTCTTAGAAAAAATGCAAAAGAGACGATGCTTAAGGCAAACCTACTATCAGATGTTATATAAATCTATTGAACCCGTCATTATATTTTGTCGTATTGTAGGATTCCTACCAACACTCGAAAAGAAGAGCAAAGAAGAAAAAATCGTAAAGACAACTAACAAAGATTGGGTCCTTTTCGTGATTTATCTCACTTCGTATTTAACAATTCTACTCTACAATTTGAAAGTGTTGATAAACAAAGAAATCGCTTTTTACATATCCAGGAGGATGCAAATTGTATATCTCTCCATTTCCGGACTCTACACCCTCGGCTTAATCGTTTTCGGATACACAGAGCGCCGAGTGGTTAATTTGTGCATAAATCGTATTTCCGAAGTTGATAACTTCCTGAAACTGGCAGAATTGGGCATTGTGTACGAAGACGTACAAGTAAAATTGAGAAGAACTTTCTTCATCATACTAACTCTGACAGGTTTCCGAACACTATTCTTCTCTCTTGTCGTGGAAATTTATTTCCTGCAGCACGTCTGCATATTTTTCAATCTAATTTTGAAACTCGCGTTTGTTTTCACGTTTACAATGTTTGCAGAACTCGTATCGTACAGGTTCGAGCTCATCAACAACACCCTCAGATCTTACTTGAATCGTCATGTTGATATTCACAACACATCGAGTTACATCGAAAAACTGTACATCCTGTGCCGCTCCCACTTTAAATTATGTAAAGTAGTTGTAAAACTAACATCGAGTTACGGATATCAATTGTTAATTACCGGCGTTGCACTGATTGCTAATTTTGTGAGTGTCTTTTATCTACTGTACTCTTTTTGGAACCGGAATAGTGGGGAGATCATAAAATTGGTTGCAATTTCATTCTGGTTCCTAACCGAAGCTTACGAACTGTATGGAATGGTATCAAAGTGTAGTCAAGCCAGCGATGACGTGAGTAGCTCTTCACTTTCACAATGCATTCTTGTGATTTTAGGCCAATGAATTACCAATTACACTGCACGAACTGCAAGATGAAGTCAATTCTACCGAAATAGAGGATCATGTAAGTTAAGTACCTAATTGGAAGCCGTAAATAATAGCTAATTTGGCAGATACAAATGTACTCACTAAAAATGTTACATCAGAAGCTTTGCTTTTCAGCTCTTGAATTTTTTGATTTTGATTTTTCGCTACTTTTTGCCGTAAGTACCTCCCGGTCTAAAGAAAACCCTCTGATAGCCATTGTTTTAGATAATGGGCTCGGTTTTAACATTTTTGGTAATTGTGCTGCAATTGGAACAGTTGGAACAAGTTGAAAACTCCTTGGGAATCGTTGTGACTGAATTTGTCAACAAATCTATTATTGCAACGACCACAATGAGCGATGATATTGTTGAGGGCGACTATTACGATTATGATGATTATTAGTAGCATTTTTGTTTGATGCAACAGTACATTGTGAAATTAGGAATAGAATTTGTAAGCACGTTTGGTGATAATGTTGAAGAAAATGCACAAAAAAAGCTGATTCAGGTTCGTGAAGTGGAGAACCGATATGTCAGCCATATCAAATTAAATTCGTGTTCATTTTGTGTTTTGTGCCTTGTTATAGGTACACATTTTGTGCTCTTGTGATTTTTAAATTCTTCAGTTTTTTAGCATATGAAACATTCATACTGGGTGTTGTAACATTCGAACTCTTTTTGTGCCTCTATTCTTTTAGGATGAGACAAATGTCTTGCTCTTGGTAGAGCAGTCTCGATTAGTAAAAATAAACATTCCCCAGTGACTCTTCAACGATCCTTAAACGACTCATTTATTTATTTATTATTATTATTTACCACGTTACATATCTGGTAGATGTGTTTGTGGCACGTCAAGCATAACATATAAAAGTAACATACAACATAAATATACATTATACGATACAATGATTTTACATTTAACATATACATAAATAATATTTTAGGTAGGTACATACATGTAAGCGTACAAAGTTTATAATATGTCTGTCGGTGATATTTGTGTGTTTAAAAATTCATTGACTGAATATAGCGCTTTACTGGTAAGGAACCCCTTAACTTTGATTTTAAATTGTCTATTGTCGAGTGCTTTGACATTATCAGGTATAGGTGGTTGTAGAGTTTCAAGTTCACTCCATTCATATCAGACATCTTGATGCGATGTCGGGGTAGTTGCAACGTCCCTTTGGCTCTGGTGAATGTCAGAATTTAGCTCGTAGGATTCAACAGTCGAATGAATGTCCACCAAAGAAGCCAGAATATATAGAGAAGGCAATGACAGCGCTGATAATGAAATAAACAATGGACGGCAGTGCGCTCTACACGGTTTGCGAGCTATAAATGCGAATCACCCTTTTTTGTAGGCGAAAAATTTTCGTAGCATGAGCAGAGTTCCCCCAGACCTGTACAGCATAGCTTATTTGTGAGTGAAATAGGGAAAAATATGCCATCTTAAGTAAATGAGGGCTGACCAATTTAGAGACTCGTCAATTTTAATTCCAAGTAGCGTAACATTGTCACCCTTCAGTAATGAAGTGTTAGAGGTTACAATTAACTGTTGGGTTTTATTACTATTTAATATGAGGCGAGATTATTGGTGAACCAGTTTTCGGCCAATTTCTCACATTCGTAGGCTTTATGTTGTAGTTCACTGCTTTTATGAGCCGATGATAGCAATGTTGTGTCATCGGCAAATAAAACGCAAGTATTAGGTAACATGGTGTAGTAGAAGTCATTAATGAAGGTAATGAACAAGATTGGCCCAAGCACTGAGCCCTGCGGCACCCCCGCCTTTATTGTACTGCAGTTTGCATAGACGCCTTTAATACACACGCTATTCTGTCGTTCTTCGAGATATGACTTAAAGAGCTTTAGCGAAGTGCCACTTAATCCGTAATACTCTAATAATTGCGCCACAAGGATATCATGCGGGACACAATCGAAGGCTTTCGATAAATCAAATAGTGTGATTTGAGAGATTCTTCCATCGTCCAAATTTTTCACCAGTTGTTGCATCAATTTGAGCACCGCCTCTAAAACAGTGTGTCCCTGGGTTGAGTTCACTATACGTGTAATTGATCAAAAATGTTTGAATCTTGTTTTTGATGTTTTGGGATCCCGGCCTGCTTGGTCTGAAAAGAATTTCAAGCACATTTTTACTTTTTAAAATCCAAGATGGCCGTGGCAAATGAGAAAAAAAGTGCCATTTTGGTTAATAATACGGCAAATTGTTTGTAAAATAAGTTTTTAGAATATGAGATTATGTCCATAGGTATGCAAAATTTCGCAAACGTCGGGTCGCTTGATTAAATCAGTATTTGATTTGTAGTCTCGAGCCAAATTCACTCTACAAAAAATTATGAATAACTCGCACAACATAAGACCATGCTGTTATGAAAAAAATAAAATGAACACAAAAGCTTTCAATCAAATCGCTATAACTTTTGTAAAAGCAAATATATTCGATGTCTAATTGCACTTTTTATTTATTTTTGCTTATTATAGTCAGAAAATATTATGTAAATCCCATGCGCAAAAAAAAATAATTTTTTGTTGACCGGTGTCATAGCTAATATGTTATAACCTACGAGGCCCCAAGGGTTGATAAAAGTTCAAGGTAATACTGCCTTCTTAGCGATACCATCCTTTGTGTGTCTCTATCAAAGTCACTGTCACTCAATTTTTAATGCCACCCTGCTCTCTTTGCAGCAACCCCCATCTTCTTGTTTGTGTCCTTTCTTAATACTGTCATCTTTTAAGCGTCACTATGTTTTTTTAGCGCTATTTCGCAACGTCACCCTGGAGACATCTTCGAACGCTTTTCTTCTTTTTGGTGCCACTATATTTTTCTATCTAAGCCTTTACTAGAATATGAAATATGAATGTTAAACATGATATTTCGAATTTTCGGGTGAAAGTTAGAGTCTATTATTGAAATACACCAGGGCCGCATTTAGCCATTCAGCGCCCCTAGGCCTACAAACTAAAGAGCGCCCCCTACCTCCGCACTCTTATCGCACCCCATACACGTCCAGTTGTAAATAAATTATTCTTGATATTGTCAAAATTGTATTTGATTTGGATGGTGTATAGAATAACGAAAATATGAACTCCAAAATAGTACACAAACACAATACATTTATGATAGATAATATTCACAAATTCTGACCATTTATTAAAAACCAGAAATAATTACATCCTGGTTCATCATGTAGAAAAAACAAAGTAACAAGTACAACTGGTGCAAGCTATTGCCTCGGAACAAAGCGCCCCGCTGGACAAGTTCAATTATTCGCTAAAAGGGGAGTATGTTTGCATATGACCCTTGGCCGCCGGTGCCCGCAACGTAGCAGGAAGATGGTCTGCATGACCACGAGGATTGCGTTGCGCCCTATTACGCTTACGAATAAGTCAACGATTACGGACACGATAAGCGACGCTAGCAAATTGAACTTTACCTAAAGCGCATTCTTTCTTTTGTACCCCTTCCAATTTAGCGCCCCCTAAAAATTTGCGCCCTAGGCCTGGGCCTAGTTGGCCTAATGGGAAATGCGTTATTGAAATACACTTTAAAGGGGATGCCGAAATTTAAACTATGTGGTCTCTCTTCACCTTGTAGCTTGGGATTGGAACCTGCCATGGCTTTATAGACTTCACTCAATCCAAGCGGGGTGATTTGTCTACAAAATGTATTTAAATACAAATTATGACTTATAGGAAGTAACTGGGTGAGAAAGACTGTTAATAAAAAACGTGGTAGCTTGTACTGGTGCGTCTTCTCGACAACCATTTTCTTGAATCCAGTTTCGAAACATTTGAAGATT
>NW_022170249.1:16583930-16601428 GCF_008802855.1 Photinus pyralis | reverse complement strand
CATAGATATATAAATACATAGATACAGCCATACACCAACATAGTTCAAAAGGACGTACCATCTATTACCATCACTTTCGGCACATTAATTACGTATAGCGCTATCCTTTATAGAGGTACCCTGAGCATGGAAGACAAGATTCGCATTATTTATTATAACTGTCAATCAAATTGTTAGCACAAATCACAAAGAAAATGATCAGATTTGGGACTTTACAACATAAATAAACCGCCCTTTTATTTATTTAAATCGCTTAGCAGCAAGAAATGTTACCTTTAAAATGGAAGATGTTACTTAGAAAGCTGGCAAATGAAGAATTTGAAAAAATTACAGCTGACAACTGGAAGAAAGTGTGTGAACATGTGGAAAGTGATTAATTTAAAAGAGAAGTTATATTGGTTGATGTTTCTGAACTTTATAATAAGTGTTAATAATGACAGTGATGGTTCGGATTTGTCAATTTCATCTGACGATGATTCGGATTGTGAACTTTACAAACGTAATAAATGTTCATCTAAATGACTATTATCACCAATTGTTTTATTTTAAATAAATGTACACGTATAACTTACAACTACAATAATTAGCACTATAATTTCAAAAAGAAACCCCACCGATTGGACATATGCCGAAAGGTAGGCAAGACGCGTAGCGACCAAAATTTGATATTGCACGCACACACAGTCTATAAATCTCGTTTTTCTAAGAATATTGCACGGATCCTTCTTTGTGATCATGATACAAACGCACTGCATCAACATCATATAGGCCAAAATGATAATTGGAAACGAATTCACTTCCTGTCGCAACGTAATCTCCGTTACCATTACGCCTAAAACCATGCAATTAAAATGTTGAACATAATCTTTACTTACTTACGGTTTTTTTTGATATTCTGCAAGCCAGCAATGAATTCACTGCAGCACATCATGCCAAACAAGGTAAACATAGTCCCAAATTTGAATGGCGTAGCTCTATGTAATAAAACTGTTTCAGGAATAACAATTATGGACGCGTCTATCATTATGGCAAGCACTAATTTTATTCGTATTCAATTGAAAACGCAATAATTACATAATATTTAGTGAAAAAACCGCCCATCATGTTTAGGGCGAATATTTTTAGTTAGATTTGATTTCGCGCGATCGTGAAATGTGTCAACTGTCACATGACTCATGGGACGCGCTAAGTTTGTTTTAAGCGTCTGATTCGCGTACGACATAGTGGTTAATGCAATAAAAAGAGATAGAACATGTTTCTTCTTGGTTAGAAAGTAATGGAGAGATGTACAAATTTCTTTGATATGTTTTTTAAAAACCGAGGTACGTTTGTTAAGGATGGCTGTATCTAGGTATTTATATATCTATGATATCATCTAAAGTCACTAAATATAGAAAGTACCGCAATCCATTGGGCTCATGTGTTAGAGAGAGAACGCATGATTTTTGCCCAAAAATGGCGGAAGTTACCAGATTCTAGTAACTTTAATGTTAGGGATTGTTCCACCTGTTTGGAGATAACTGTATATATTTTTATAAAACATGACAGTACTATGAAGTTAGGTTATAAAAAAATGACAGCTATTCAGATTTTATTTGTCAATTTTTTTAAGTTGGCAGCAAATTTGCCCAAAAATGGCGGATGATTGCGGTACTTTCTATATCTAGTGACTTTAGTAATGTAAAAATGACGCGCCATCTCGTGTATGTTCTCAGCAGCTTTTGCGTGAATGGCGCCAAATTTAAATATTAAAATGTAAGCTACGTCCGCATTATAGTGAATTTCTCCGGATCTGTAACAATAACATTGGATTTGACTAGCTGAAACCTAAAAGGTAAATGAATCCAGCCAGTGAAGTCCAATTTTATTTGTTAGGGTTCCAAATAAATTCAGTTTAATGCGGATGCACCTCACCAGTCAGGGCCTTCAAAGAGTACAGGGCACTTGTTTTATAAGTAACAACTCCAATTAATCCAATCAAGGAGTTATATTTAATTTAATACGATTATATAAGATACAAGATCAACTTCATGGAACTCTACTGTATGATGCTCTCCAGATCGTTCTAAAAATAAAATATGTGGCAATTTATTACAATTCAATTAGTGTTACCTGCTAATATAATGTGCGAACTGCCACACGCTTTAAATCTCTTCGTGTTCCAGGTTCTAAAGCGCATCCAGAAAAATGACGTTCACAAACCAAAAACTTTTGTGTAAATTTCTTCCACATTATATTCTAAACCAATTCTTAAAAACTTCGGGCTCCATTTTTTGGAAACGTCTTCACAATTTGTCACACAACATGTACGTTCTCGACTTGTGTATGCAGAATTCATTGTAATAATGAATAGTAATTATACTTAAAGCACAATAAGCCGTCAATCAAAATTCAAAATTCAACTGTCATAATGGCGAACACGCACTAAAGTTACTAGATTTAGTAACTTTAACACGCACGCTAACTATGCGCCCTCTATTGAATGTTCTCCAAACTAATTATGTTTGTACTCAGTTGTTCCCGTTTACGTTTCCCTTCTAAGTTTTTTGTTCTGGGGCGATACCAGACAGACCGCGACGGCCCAGACGACGCGACGTGACGATCATAGAACTGAATTAAATCAGAAACTGTTAAAGATTATAGTTTATAGGAACATATAATATTGATTATCTATCAAATTCATAAGAAAATGCAATATTTAATTTTTTAAAAGACTAGAAAACAACTTTATTTGATCTTTGAAATTTCATTAAAATTGGATCTTCATAGGTGACCTATCCTTTCTCTAGGACTGGTAAAAATTGGTTGCCCAATAACTACAACCGTTCCCAAGTAATCCATTTTCAAGATCGCAATGGTACTCGTTGTTCTATGGTTTCTGCCCCCCCCCCCCCCTCCATACAACCCACAAAAAAACAATAATTGTAAATGAACTATTTCGAAGCAGAATCTCCCGTTATATTTGTCATTTTAATTATTTTGCTGAATATGTTGGAAATTTTTATGTATATTTTGTTTTGTCCTTGAGAACCCATTTATATTTTAAAAATTGTCGGAATAGAGGTAGGAGTAAAATCCAAGCCTTTAACAAGAAGTATACAGCTTTGGAGGGGCGGGAGGGTCCATACCATTAGGACCGGTTGTGCCACAACAGTTCAACCATGGTTCTATTAACTAATTACAGATGTTTGATTGGAAACTGAACTGAAGTCGAACTATCAATCGGTCTTTTAAGGGTTGCGTAATTTCCTACATTGAGGGGGGATGAGTTCCTTACAATTCTACTTCACGTTTCAATCGAGGTGCTAATGTTAGAAAAGATACACACGATTGTATTGCTCCCTATAAACGAAATTATCTGGTTTGTAGTAACGAAAGCACGGATAGCTCCCACGTGCGTGATTTCGTTTCTTGCATTTTTATTCATTGAAGACTAGATTCAACATGAGAATCTTGGTGAGAAGTGATCTTCGTATAAAATTGCAGACTTCTTGTAGGTATAAAAATGAATGTTGGTAGGTTCTCCATGGTAACTTTCTGGTATTCTTTGGTCTTATTTTGTCAAGTGTTGTTGGTCACTGTATTCCACAAAATCAAGATCGATGTTTATAAATATAAAGCAGACACTTGTTCATAGTAAAAGATCAAGAATTTTTACCTTTATGTCTGTGGGAAGGAAATCAGACTTAATTCCTATTATCTATGTGTACCCAATCCTAATTTCGGTCGATTTCCTCCTTCGCGGGGCTGCTGAACCACCCACTACGTGAAGTTAATTAAGCATTCGAATTTGATCTCACTCGGTGGTTACCGTCGGGAAGTTTCTAGCGGTTACAACCGGCAAATAACCAATTTACAAACGGAAAAAAAGCCATTTAGTTGAAATTTGGTCGTTATTACTTTGAATGCCAGATACCTATTGCCAGACGGTGTAGATGAACTAACTAACTAGTAACTACGAAGGGTCAAAACGGTGGGCCCTCACAACAGTTCCGTTTGAGTTTCCTCAACACTTCCCGTTATGTAACTTGGTATCCAAAAACTGCGATGCTGACAAATTGATGATAATAAATTAATAATAGTACAAATTGGTGACACAAAAGATTCCGGCACCAAATATCAAAAGAAAACGATCGTTTCCAATTTTCATTTAATGGTACAGCCGAGGGTAAAGCAATACTTCTTGTTTGGCAAAAGTAAAAAAAAAGGTGGGTATGTTTTTTTAATACATATAGGTATGTATCAGTGAAAACTTCAAAAATAAAAACGAATTTTAAGACTGCGGAATATGCCAAATGCAGTGCGAGCATGGTAACAATTTGTGTTTATTTCAATTAGAAAACGTGAAAAAAATTGCTGTCGATACACGAATATCGTGTCTGCAAATAGGTAGTAATTTAAAAATAAGTCGATATAATAAAAAATGACGAATGTTAAGATTAAATTAACTATAATTATATATTCAGCAAAGATTGTGAAAAATTAAGATTCGAGACAATGAAAGCTTTTACGTACGACCAAAAGATTCCACCTACTTAATTTAATGAATGCAATTATTATGTACATTACAAAATATGTCTGGACGAGTAGGTGTAATATACAAATACAAATGCGATGGTTTTCTACAAGCAATCCAGAGAAATGCCGAAAGGTAATATTTTCCTTCAGTTAGAAAATGTGGACAAAATATGCTTGCATAATCTACAAAGTAACGAAAAACGTTTGTATTTCTTGTCAAAAAAAGAACAAAGCGTGGGAGAATGCAATAAAATTTATTTATAGGTACTTTTCGCTTCCTGATTACCATTAAACTAATTAAAAGCGCCCCTTTTAAATAAGAGCAGAAAATCGGAATCCCGCAAAATTGTAGATGCAAAATACCTTTGGTTCACACATTTTGTCGATCATGGTACATCTGGTAGGTTGTGCACTTAGGTAATTACAAGGCATTAAAGTCACCATGATGCGTCTCCGTCGCAAACTAAATACCCCCAAACCACTACCACATTTCTATTAGTAACCACTCAACTTTATTTTATCAGTTAATAAATTCGCAAAACGCTACAAATATTACAAAAAAAACACGCACACAGAAGAAGGAGTAGGATGCAACTTACGTATTTTTAAAACCTTCTTCCAAAAATAAATAAAACGACTTACGTACGCATTTTTATTGTTTTTAATTCACTTCTACTTTTTTCGTTAATTGCGACAAGTTAAGTATCGTGTTTTCACCGCCCGATCCAAATGCATCCCGTTTACGTCCTTACTCCTTCTCTCTTTTATGTGAACTAAAACTTAAAAGCTCCTCCACTTTCTATTCGAGTCCCGCTGTATATACTCGCTCTAGTGGTCGAACTGCTAACTTATCAGGAAGCTTTTAAGTGTACTTCTTCACGAGTATGTAAACGCGTGTTTGCGGAACATGAGTTGTTAAATAAACACATTTTTCTACCACATCTGCATATCTTATTTTGCTGAAATCACGCCTAACCTGATAAACGTAGAGGGGTTGCGTTCAATTTTTTCAGAATTGCAAGAGAGTGTACCTACTCCCAATTATAATTTGTATAAAAACTGTAACTTTTCATTAGCAAAATAATGACGGATTTCAATTAGGTATAGGTCATGAAAAACCTTTGTGATCCACTAAGTCGTTTCAAATTAGAATTATGTTGTAGAAGGGACCAAGCCAATTGTTGAAACCGGTGTAGTAATTAGGCTCTTAAATAATATGAATTGGGAAAATTAGAAAAATGGTCATGCGTTTCTTATCAACCGATTATAATTCACCATCACCCGCGTTCCAATGAACTTTTATCGATATATTTTATACCGCTTGTACTTTCCTTTTGCGTCTAATGTCTTAACTTGGTACTTTTTTACAGCATTTTTTATTGAAACTAGACCATAGACGTTTACGGGTGCCAATTGTATCATTGTATTTGTATTAAAAGATGCTACTTAACACAGTATTTCTTTTCCGGTCCATATAAAAATTGTTAATGGTTTCTCAAAAACAAAACGTCACAGTGAAAATCTGTGAGCAGCATCTTATAGAGGTTAAAAAGTTCCTACGAGGAAGTGTTATCTTTTCAAACAGGGTCAGAAAAAATAAAAACAATTATTGTTAATTTCGGTTTTTCCGAATATGTTCGGAACTGATCGGATTTTTTTATAAAACATCATTTTACTAAACCCAAACATACGCACTTTTTGTCTAATTTAACCGACTGTGTATTTCTTATATGGTTTATGATTTCCCCATGCTGGTCATTCTTACCTTGGACACACTGTATATTTCCTGTCGAAACCTTATCCTAGAAATTTTTATGGCTAATTAATAGGAGTATTGTCAGGGCACCGACAATGTAGTGTCTGTTAAATCAGTTTACTCCGGATACCAAGAGAACAGAACATAATCTGTGAACGTGTCTTTTTCTGTTCGTAAGAGAAATGGTTCACAACATTTCTTCTCTGTTTATTTTTTTACAACTTTTGTATCAGAAAAGAAATCTGACTGCTGGAAAGTTGGAAAGTGTTGTAAACTTTTTGCAGCTACCAGGAAAACAATCGATGAAAGCGCTTTTTCTATGCTCAGAAGAAATCTCCCGCACTTTAAATTCGTTTAAAGAATTACAACTTTTGTATTAGGAGAATATAATCTGCGACGAGGTCTTTCTGCTCGGCTCCTAATTCACGTTTCCTCTGGTTACCAGGAGCATTTTTCTATGCTCCAAGCAACACTCCAACACTTTTGTTCAAACTTGCAACTGCTCCAGGCTCCAGCTTCTGATTGCAATCCTAGATAGCCATTAAAAGCTTGGAAAGCTTCCGTCATAAAGTGTTGGCTTGGAAAATCAATAAAGTATGAAGAATTTTACTTTCGGCAATAAGAACTATTATCAATCAATTCTTTATTAACGCCATTTTGCAAAAACTCAACTACATGTACCACATTTATGTGTTTCTCCTCTTTTTCTATAGTATCATCTTCATCAATTTTTCTTCTCTTCCGCCTTCTTCCACAATTTCACTCCTGCCTTGTGCTTTTACATTTAAATTAAAATAATAGTTGTGATATTCTGGAATACAAGCCTTTTTTTATGAATTATGAGTTTCCGTATTAAAATTGTGAGTAATTTTTTTTACTTAAATTAAGATGTTTCAAGAATTTTGGAACTATGGTAAGAATTCCAAAGTACTGTAATGGGAATGGGGGTTTTTCACATGAATGGAATTTTTTGTATCACATTGGCGCGTGTTCAAGGCACTATCTCAATAATATAAACAAGACAAGATTATAGTAAATAAACACGTAGCAGTAATTAAATGATTCAGTCGCAATAGATAATGCGCTTGGAGCGATTATTATTTGTTTATACAAGCAGCACAAAGCGAAAAAATTAATTTATCAACGGAAATACTCGTAATAAATAACACAACTTGCTTTTGCTTTTTTTTATTAACCTAAATCTGTAAGTTTTCCGTGAGAGAATGTGAAGGGTTTTGGTTTCTGAATACGCTTCATAATCAAATTCACAAAACAGGATAAAAGCCGGAAATAAAATTGTTAACTATACCAGAACAGATGTTAACCATTCAAACTGTGTTTAATGCACTAATCAAATGAAGTTTTTGTATAGGGTTCATTCAGAGAGGTTTTTCGATAAATATCTGGAGTATGCGGAGTGACAAGTTTTCAAGACCTTGTTTTCGTAGGGATTCGCCGGAAATGTGTTACAATAGGTGGTGCTACCGCGTTTTTAAGGGCTAAAGTAACCGCCACATTTTCTTACATGTAGCAGGTCGCATTAATTGTGATTTATTCTTGGTCATTCTGTCAAAAAATAAAAATGTCACGTGTTAAATTATAACCTTCCTCACTAAAAAACTACGGTAAAAAATTAGCGGAACGCACAGGATATGACATAGATCAAATTTACATCATAAGCGCATATTTCGAATGCAAGTTTACGTTGGCATTCGCATACGTCTGGTAGCATTTACGTCGTAGTTATAGTAAGAGCGAAAGAAATAGGTTGTGTTAACATCTTAACGAAACGTAATGGTGTAAGTAGCGAAGGCAGACGCGAGGTAGACGAATTGCTTCTGTAGGTCAAAAGTTATACGTAGGCTGTGTTTCAACACTAATGAGCTAGAATTAGGGTAATTAGTGAATATTATTAATTTGTATGCCAGCCTTTGCCACTTAATGAAAATTTTTCGTCCTAGAATCAGTGTCTTTTATGTGCCTGCTGAAAATGTTAAAGCACTCAAAATGTAAGAAGGTTGCGACTTAACGTCATAAAAAATGATACACGAGGCGTGTACGGGTTATAATTTATCTACTTTACTTCTTATCTTAAACATCGTAAATTTGTTATGACATCGCATTTCCCACTTCATATAAATTGACTTATTTTTGTAAATTTATGATTGCGGAGGAGGTTCTGGAATATTTTCTTTTATTTTACTGTGTCGGGTTGGTTTTCTTCAATGTCAGTTAACCTTGTTCCAAATTATGAAATGCCCCTCATATTACAATTAGATTTCTGGACCACCTACAACCCCCTCCCCCAAGTTACACAGTTCATCATCTTTTAAAATATGGGTAACGAATTTCGCCATAGCTAAAACCTTTTTTGGAGTTTTGAAGACATCATCGACGTAGATTATTTTAGAGGAAGTCTTTTATAAAAAGGTATCACATTTCGCATTACATTTACCTAAGAACTCCTTAAAGACTTTCAGGCAGAAAAAAAATTGCATAAAGTATTTCCACTTCTACCTTCTATACTGTCTTTTTTCGTCAGGGAGGATCTTTTCAAGATTTGCGGAGGTAAGGTTTTGGAGGAAAGTGATAAATCCTCAGTCCCTATGCTGCAAGTTAAAATATTATTTTCTGGGAAAGTGCATGAGAAATTCACATTGTCTAACTAAGGAGTCATTATATTTCTCCTTTTAGTTTCGTCACAGTTTCGATTAAAGTTTCCTTCCTGTTCCTGTAAAATTTCTCCATTCAATTTATCTTAAGCCCCTCTACCGTGCTCCTCCGATACTTCTAAACAAAAACGTATCGATAATGACCTATTGTCCTTATATTTTGTTTTGTAACAAATAATAAATCAAGTTCTCATTAAATTCCCATCAAATTCCTCCCACACTGTAGTTCTTTAAACTCCCTCAAAGTCCAATGAAACAGTTCTCTTGAAATTAAAATCATGTTTCCCTTCTCAATTTTTATCAAAGCGTCTCTCAAGTTAATTTAAAATTTGCAGCATGCAACTCCCCAGTTCCCTTCAACTTCGTCTGAAATTCCTCTTTAAGTTTTACTCAGGTTCCCCCCAGCGTATTTCCTTCAACTTTCCCTGTAATTTGAAAATCTCATCAAATTTGATTCATTTTCCTCAAGCAGTTCTCACGTTTATGTTACACTAAGGTCGCCTTAAGTACAGTTAAACTTTCGAATTTCTCTCAAGCATCCACCTTCAATTCGCTTTATTTTTCCATTCTCTTAGTTTGCTCATAAGTTACACTCAACTCGAATTCCTTTTAAGATTTCCTCGCGGTTCCATCACATTTTTCTCACGGCTCCTTTCTAATGTATTGAAGTTCTTTTTCTTTCCAGTTCAATTTCTGTACAAATTTCTACAATATTCCACCACCCACCCTCAGTTTCTCAAGTTTTCCTAAATTAATTGTTTCTTATGTTTTCATCAAATTCTTTTAGAACTCATTTCTGGTGGAATAGTTTCTGGAACTGGGAATTTTTCGGGAAACAGATTTTTTAACAAAAGCGACCAAAAGAAATCGCTGGAAATTATTTTTAAGTTTACCAGGAAAATGATTTTTTTCCTGAAATATGAATTTTTATGCAGCGACTAGCTCATATAATTTGAGGCGTGGTGGATGGAACATCTCTTTAATTTAAGTATTTGAACGTAACTTCAGTTTAGGTTAACCGATTTTGTAACTGATCGAAAATATCGAAAAACTGAAAAATATTTAAAAACGTTCCATGACACGCATTATTAACGAGCTCTTAGCGAGTTCATTATTTTGCTATGTCTGTCTGTCTGTCCGTTAGCATCTTGAAAAGGAATATACGGAATACGATGAAAATTTGCAGATGAGATCTTTATCAAATTTGTAGATCGGAGTTTGCAACACAGTACAAAAAATAAAGAAGACCCTTTTGACATCTGCGTTAGTTATGAACCGGATTGCATGAAATTCAAAATGAGTATAGCTTTAGCCATATAATACGCAATGCCAAACTATAGCCACACCCAGGAGCTCGTTTGCTATATTTGTTTCCTATTCCTCATTGCGTTCACTGATTTACTTCAATAATCAAGAAGTGATAATTGGAAGAATAAGATCAACTAATTATAATCTCCACACACATGAACCCCAACGGATATTTTTGCCAGACTTCAATTATTTACCGTCAGAACAATAAGTATATTATTAATAACTATTTCATTAATACCTAAAATATTTGAATCTTAAGCACTCTTCTAAACTTCCACCATTATTCTTATTGGCCTAATCCTCCACTTCTATGAAAATAGTATTTTGACTTCGCCAATCTTCTCAGAATAAAAGGTAACTTTTGAAAGATATATGCTTTCGTGAATCTGTTTTATAGGAAAAAATAGGAAAATATGCTAATTCGTTCCATTTTATTTTACTATCGTTCCTAGACTATGTTATGAAAGAGGGCAATTTTAAAAAAAAAAAAAAAAAACAAGAATAATTCCTTTAATGTTATTTAAAAAAAACTTGAAAATTATGGAAAATACTTCTCTGTATGTATGCATATTGTGGCGAATATTCTAGAAATCCCGATAAACATAAAGGTACCATGAAAGATTTTAAATCCAATGTTTTCTCCGAATAACTTTCGGAACTCCTAGCAGTCCAGTCAGTATAGACATTTGACCATGCAAAAGGTCAGACAGTTTGGCACAGACCTAGATTTTAGCGCCCTAAATAAGCTGGCGGGTTAGACTGTTATTTTTAGGTCTACTTAGTTTATAATAGAGCGTTTATTTTATCCTTGAGTTTAAACGTTGTAATTCCGAAACTGTTGACCGCAGTAAAAAATGTTATATAACAAATCTGTAGAGAATTTAATAGTGAATAAATTGTATAAGAGCTATTTTTTAAAAAAATTAACCAAAAATCCCTGATACTGCCCCTACGCAAGGTTCAAAGGGGCTTTTACTGAAAACTTGTAGAACCTTTATAACTCTTTTAAATTTCTAGTATACCTCACTAAACTGGGAAGAAAACCCCATAATAGCCTCCCAAGAACTCTCGGTAAATCGCTTCTACACACACTCTCTCTCTAGGTAACTTCGTCTCACAAAATAAAAACTTAATCTTATGAAAGATATAGTTTTTTGAAAGGAAGGAGGACGATTGTTTCGCATACTTCCGTGATGGGTTCTCTCTGTTTTGGATTTTTGAAATTTTTGGTGTAGTCGATGTGAGTTCTGGATAGTCTTCTGAAAGATTTTTAAGGCTCTGGCTGACACTTCATTATTTATTATTTATTTTTACTTAGGCACGAACAGGCGTTAAAGTGGCTAAAAAATTAATTTAAAAAAACTTTCTCATTGCCACTTTTTGAGCTCTGTAGGACATTTTAGAGAGATGTGCAATACGTTTCGTTTCGGAAAAATCTCCATATCAACTTCGTTTTTAGCGCATTTCCACAATAAAAAAAAATGCGCTATTGTGGCCACTTTGTCCGTCCGTCCGTCCGCTCGTTTTGCGACGCTACTAGTTCTTTATCTTAAGAGCTATTGTTCTACTTTTTCGCTATTTGGTTCGTTATGGTGTCGAGTCTTGTACCAAGGAAGGAATTTTTTCTGTACCGCTTACAAAAAAAGTTATTTTAAAAAAAAACAAAAAACCGTTTTTTACATGTTCCATAATTTTACACTTTTGCCATTTATTAACGATCCTAGAGATCGTTTATAATTTTGCATTGCTATCTGTCGTCTGCCTGTTGGTTTGTCCGTCTGTTCCTTTGTCAATCTGTCCATCTATCTGTCCGTGTGAACGATAACTTTGTTTAGAAATGTTCGATCGCTTTTACATCTCCGTTAGTTATGAACTGAATTGCATGAAATTCAATATGGGCATAGCCTTAGCCATATAATACGCAATGCCAAAAGTTGAGTCGAATCGATTCAAAATTCACAGTGCCCTTTTCGCATCTCGACCATTTATAAACCGAATTGCAAACTTTTTAATTATAAAAGTATTTAAATGAAATTTGATACATAGCCACTTGGAATAAAAGCAAATTTAACGCC
This sequence comes from Photinus pyralis, assembly GCF_008802855.1. NCBI lineage: Eukaryota > Metazoa > Arthropoda > Insecta > Coleoptera > Lampyridae > Photinus > Photinus pyralis. Next base: position 16,589,096 of record NW_022170249.1, on the reverse strand, counting down.
AATTTCAAAATTTGGTTTTGCGCATGCGCAGTGCCAACTTTTTTAGTTATGGACGCATTTAGATGAAATTTTATACATAGGCACTTGGAATAAAGGAAAAGCTAATGCCAGTTTCAAAATTTAGGTTTGCGCATGCGCAGTTCCAACTTTCTTATTTGGAAAAGCATTGTAATGAAACTTTTCTTATAAACTGAAATTGAACTAGCACGTCAAAAATGGATTGCACATGTGCAACGCTATCTTTCATATTTGTGGCCGGATTTTTACAATTTTAACAAAAGTTGCATCTGACAAATAGGAAATGAATGCAAGTGGAAATGCGCTTTATGTAAATCGTTTACGATTACTTTTTAACTTGTTTATATAGTCCGTAAAAAACAGAATTGAGTAGCATTTTTTATTACGAATACAACGATAATATACAAATACGGCATACAAACAAAAATAAAAGATGGAAACTGTTGGTTTCAACAGGACGGTGCACTCGTCCACAACGCCCTAATCGTATGAGAATACCTATTGGAAAAATTTCCTAGAAATCCTGGAAAATGAAAAATTTCTTGGTAGTTATACACACATCGCCAGTTCTCAAAATCAAACGGATTTTTAATTTTGGAAACCAATTTGATTTCTAGACAGCCCCTGTAGTTAAGTATGTTAACAAAATTGGGAGTCCATAATGTAACTTATGAGAGCTTCGTTACAAGTCTCACAATTTTCGTTCCGCTTTCATTTTCTTATCGCCGACCATAACATCCAAGAGGGTAAAATTAATGACTACACCTAAGCTCTTGGGTGTACCCTTTCTGAATCTGTAAAAATCTACCCAAACTTCCTGCTCCGAAATGAGTTGAGGGTCGTTCTTTTCAAGTTGAAAAACCTCCAAATGCAAAATTTTGTCGAGATTATTTTAGGTAAAATTGTAAAAAGTGCAAATAGGCCAGTCAAATAAGACAAAAACTTCCGCGGGAGTTTCCGGCCAGGAGAACTATGATTTTCGGATTCAGCGGATTTTTTTACGTAGACTACACTCGGTTTCGTTGAGTGAAGTGTCAACATCCAGTTTAGGCTACCTGTACTTTTGGAGCTAATTTGAATGGACTACTTGTATACTCGATAATTCAGTAAATTGTAAAATAAATACGTACTAAAGGAATAAATAAATAGGATTACAAATTACAATACTATAATATGTTAGTTAGGGGGCAGGAAAAACCTTGTCAGATAAATTGCTGTAGAAAATTGCGATCCGTAGATAGCCTGAAATGCAAGCGTAAAATTTTCAAAGTTTTGTCACATGAAAAGTGATTAAATTTCCAAGTCATACACAAAAAAGAGGTACAATGCCATTACTAATTGTTAAGTTTATACGTCTATGAAAATATAATTCGTCTCAATTTACAGCAATTGTTTAATTACTGTCTAGCAAAAAAAAAGAAATACGTGAAGTGTTAAGTCGGGACAATTTATGAATGAAGTTGACAAATTCGTCTAACTGACTCATCAAGTGACTTTTTAAATCGCAGTTTATGAATGAGGACATACGATACTATAGTGTATTTGATATTTTGAGTGTAAGGTGAGAGGACCTAGCGCTTTATTCTTCTGTTTTTGCTCCTGTATAATGTTACACTTTATCTAATTCACCTGTTTCGGATATTACACCGATATAGATCATTTTTTATGTGCTACGACAAGACGCAAGACATAAATCTAACTTCCTACTTAATCAAGCGCTTAATATAATATTACGTCACTTCCTTTAACATAATAGTAAATTGGGTCATACGTAATCGGTACTGTTTTAATTGTCAAATGAAGGAAAACTTCTATTTTCGTATAGTTTTATTGTTTCTCACGCCTTAAAAGCAACCGTTAATGAGTACTAATTAAAACATTCTGCATATGTGACGATTACGCTTCTTTACAATACGGACCATATGTTTCCTCCAATATATGCATCATAAATTATAATTTTTTTAATCATCGTTTACGTTGCGTTGCGCATGAATCGATTTTCAAATTTTCATTTTCAATTAAATCTTTAATGGCCATCGTAAACTGGCTTTCATTAATTTATGCGAATTTTACACATGCAGAATTGTTAGAATTTCATTTAAAGTGTAACCCGTTTTATAAATCATTCACTGCATGTAAAGTGTGTCATTTCATATAAGCGCCGTTTTTTTCTTCTAGTTCTGCGATGCTCATTATATGCTAAGTCCACAGTCTTATTGCGAAAGTGCTTTGTGCGATTGTCCTTAATCCGGAACAAAGATCACAAATGCCATCATCAGGCCCTAGAATGTAATGCTTTAACAAATTTGAGTTCCTCTGTAGCGACAAAACTTACTTAATTCGTTTTCTAGATATCGTGCCAACGGACAGATGGACAGACGGACAAACATCTCAAAATTAATTATGAACTCTCTTTACATTTATACGAGCGGGGTCAATAATTTATTTTACGCTAGATTAGACTATCTTGTTATGCATCTCGACTGTTGATACTGTTTTTATTAATGCTTGCGCTTTTTTGGAACATTATCGAACAATCGCAATCATATTTCGCTGTATTAGTATTGCGTTAATTATGCAGTATAAACAATTGCGCTCGTATGATTCATATTACAAAATAATTAGGTTTTTAAGCGAATGTCCCGTGTTGGTTCTGTTGTGATTTATAATCACAGCTCGGAGAAATGATGTTTCACACTTCTCAGTATTTTTTTAGATTTGAAAAAATTAAGAAAAATAAGAAGTTAAATATTCCTAAATTTTGATTTTCGCAACAAGGGCGAGTGACAACCCTCTATGCAATTTGCAAATACATTACCTCAATGCGTAAATAAGAAAAAAATCGCCTTCTGTATAAGCCCGTATTTTTTTTCGAATTCCGTCACAATTCCATATGGCCAAAACGGAGCGCTAACCAACCTAATCGTTGTCGATAAAGGCGGATAAAGCTAAATATAGTTGAGGTATATACAGACGATTGCTAAAAGCAATACCCTAAACTCCCAAGGGAAGGGGTGGCCTGCACTGAATCATTATAAACTTAATCATCATTCATCACACTTTCTACAACCAATTATCACAATTGCTTACTTAAAATAACCTAATGAGTTTGTTATCATTATTTTTTGTCAACTGCTAATGAATAGCGCTCTGGCATTATTTCGTTTATTATATTATGGAAGACCACCAGTGGATACTAACGCTTGGGGGTAGTCGAAGTGGTAGTTTGCAGGCATATGTTTAAGTTGCTCTTTTAAGGGCGTGATTGCCAGTATGTTTAGGTCCCATGGGGGGTTCTCTGAATAAATGTAATTTAAAGTTGGGCAGTTCAATTTGTGGTAATTTAATATTGATTGTTATACCGTAATTAGACGTTTTTTTTCTCGGTGGTAAATAGTAGAGGATGTAAACGAATAGGAACTAGCGGTTAGTATTTGCACATAACGTTACTGACTCATTGACATATAGTGGTCGCGGTTTTGAATTTCAAAAGTTTCAGGTGTCAATTGAATGAATGCATCGTCGCTGGGAATACTCGCGTGCTCGCTGCGATTTCATTAAAATAGAAAGGCTAGCAGCCAGTCGAGACATTAAAACAATATTAAACCCAGATGTCATGTGTCACTCAAAATTTTTGGGCAAAGCGAAGAACGTACCCTTTCGATTCGAATCGTAAGCGTATGGCTGGAAGCTTTGAGACTGTTTAAACATTTACTCTTCATTTCCAAGAGTCGAGCGTGACGAATTTGGCAATGACCGTGACCGTAGCGAATTTTTGCACCACTTGGATTTACACCGACCAGTTTTTAATAGCCAATGTTGGCAAAATGCAATTAACATAAAAATAATCGTAAATTGAAAGCAGGATGCCTGTTTCTAATTGCAAAATACAAATCGCATTTTTCAAAATTCCAAGCCGAGTGTGAGACAAAAATGAATAATTTTGTAATATGTTGTAATTTATTTGTATTACTTCCTGCAGATCGCAGATGCCACGTGCATACACTAAGAAGTATCGAGTAACTTGATAAACACAAGTTTTCGGTTGTAAACTTCTATAACGAGACATTAATTTTCAATTCTTAATCCTTATGGTGTGTTTAATTTGTTTTTTAGTTAAGTGATACGATTTCTGCACTTGACTAACACGAGCGCCATCACTTTAAGCGTCTGTTTTTTTCTATCTAATCATTTATGAATTATTTTATGATTCTATAGCACTCGTGAGTCGTGAAAAAGGGAATTTTTTGCACTCACCGAGTTTGTTGAGTTGCTTCCGGCTTCGATTAGACATAAGGTAGAGTGCATTTCAGTACACATGTATTTGGCACCGTCTATAGTAATCCTAATGATGAATTAAAATATGCAACAAATAGTGTGAACATAAACAAACTAGCTTGAGTCACCACTTAAAAATTGCAACGCATTACATACGAATCTTATCCAGATAGGTAATATAAATAAACTATTGCTATTATTTAAGATGATATTGTCGGCATTTTATCGCTGTTAAAACGGTACATATAAACAATATTATTATCAAATAATTAATTATGAAGTTGTCACGGGATGTTTAAATATTTACAAATGTAATGAGAACTGTTTAGATTTATATTTATGTTTTATGTACGATATCTGCCTCTATATTTCCTAATAGGATTCTGATAAAAAAAGCACAAATTTGTAATCATGTCATAGTATATTTGTCCATTTTAATTTTAACTACAAGTAATTTAGAAATACATACAAAAATGGGGTACTTTGCCTTTATTTATTTAATCGATCTCTTAAAGTTTCCGAGATCCCAATCATCACTCTAGAATTAGGAACACCCTGTACACGGCGTGACAAATAAATATGTCAAACATTTTTTACTCGTAAGGAAGATCCAATATAACATTTCTCCAAATAAACTCAAACCCAAAAATGGAGTGTCTGGGAGCTCCAAAATTCCCAAACTTTGGCAAAAAATCCTACCAACCTACCTACGGGGATCCAAGTAATATCCTATGATAGAAATTTTTGGAAAATTAGAAAAGAAAGTACATACTCAAATTAAAGATGAAATGCATTTTTGAAAGCTTACTTGCCAAACATTTTGGACCCTCAGGATAAATTTAAAAACAGTTTATCGATTAATCTATAATT
>NW_022170249.1:16550452-16583830 GCF_008802855.1 Photinus pyralis | reverse complement strand
ATAGCAGAATAATAGTAGGTATGCAGTAAATATCCTTTTTATCGTATGTAAAGTTAGATATGTAAATAGAAGAAGCATTATTTACAGGTGAACAGAGCATAACGTTATTACTAAGTGTCAATTATGTGAAAGGTCTCAACTCCCAATTTAGAGCCCAGCAGGATAGAGTAGTGCGGAATCTAAACATAATTTCCTCTGTGAAAGGGTTCTGTCAGAGCTTCATCCAAATATAGGCCTTTTGTGTTATTTATTTCATGCTCTCTAGTATTTTATGAACCGTGTAAAAAGATAAAAATTCGATGGGGATATTGTTAAAATATTCCATAATGCGTTCCTAAACTTCCGCGTTTTTGAGAACCATACTTCTTCCTTTGATATTCGAAGTTGGAGAAATTTATTATGATATCGAATTGACCTTAAACGTCGATAGAAGTCTTTACGGATCCTTTACCTTATCTTTGAATGGCACGAAACGAGGGGCACAAAGTATATTTGACCCTTAAAAGAATTAAGCTCGGTTAGCCTATCTCACTTACCTACTCAACATTTCTGAAATTCGCAACATAATTCAAAATCTCCAATAATAGTTTTATTTTCGCAAGGCGCCACTAAAGGATTACAGTCGGATAGCGTATTGCAAACGCTTATCGGAAACTCTGTCGGAAATTTCCCCATAAATAACGATTTCGTAGGTTTTATTATAAATTAACCATCTTAACATGCTAACGCCTTTACACCCGACCGTTCGTAAACAAAACAAATAACAACCTATAGCAGTTTAGTTCTTGCTGCTTACCGTAAAGCACATTTAAGCCTTTGAGATATTTATTGCTCCACTAATGACGTTAGAATCAATTATTTATAGCAACAGCGCCTCCAACTTCTGGCAAGCTTACAGTTTGAAAATATACGAGCTTAAGTAATTTTCCTACCAAATTTAGTTAAATACTATTCTTGATTTCGGTTTATTTTATTTCGAACGGTGTCCTAGTAAATCTCGATGCAATATCGTAAATTCTTGTACGCCTAAATATTGAAGGAACGTCTCCGTGTTCCGCATATTTACTACATATTTAAAGTGTCTCGGGTGGTTAGTTCGATAATCTTATATTTTATGAACCTTCGCATTTTTACAATTCCCTCAATGAATCCTTTGAAAATCTTTTAGTAATAATTCCATACAGAATGAGGTTTAGTTGCTGAAAGCAATCTTTGACTCTGCGGTTTGGAATTGCTTTTAAAGGATTTTGTTCTGCTTCTGAGTTTTTTTTTATTTTTATATTTGAAGAGACCACTCGAATTATTTATTATAATTATTTCTCGAGTCATAATCTCAAACCCAATTTGAGTGAAATTTTATATGCATATAACTATTTTCAGTAATACCTACAAATATTTGTGATCTTATCCATCATATTGAAGTTGTTCACTTGTATGGCGTTTTCTATGGAAAAATGTGAACCGTATAGTTTCAATGACAAAAAATTCATTCCTCACTATCCCAAAAGACCTACAGGTTTTCCTTCACGCTGTGGGTTAGCATTTTGGGATATGTCGAAATTCGCTATAGATGTAGAATTATTGAAAGGTTATGCTTGATTAGTTTTATAGATAAATTACCCCAAAAAATATTTCATCATATTTTTTGTACCTATTCTGTATCTTGACTGGCGATAAATCAACAATTTGAGTGTAGCAAGTCGGCGGAAACTAACTAAGGTAAGGAGCAAGACAGGAGTTGACAAAGCAAGAATCACCTTGTTTCTCGCAACTATAATCATCTATACACTGTAATATAAAAAAGTTGCGCTTAGAACTCTTAACATGAGCATTTAGGTACTTCTTGCTCTGTAGATTGGAGAGATTTCTTCATTCCTTCTTGCAGAAATGACTATGTCAAACGTTTCCGTTTTCAGATTTTGTGGATGGATCTATATTTATATCATCGGGTTTAGAGAGAGCATCACTCATTATAAAAATCGGCCATGTGACTTACTATTATTATCTACAACAATTATTTTTAAAGGTGATGTTTCACAGGGCCAGTGTTGGTCCAAATCCTTATAGACTCACCGAATTTTGTTTGGGTAAAAGGGTCAAAAACCTGTAGTCTCGACGACCCACAGCTCAAAAAGTGATGCCTTCACGTTGTTGGTCGGTATTGGGGCGCAGTGGTGCTTAAAATCAAAATATCATCCCCTCCTGAACGCTGCAAAGTGATAGGTCAATCTTTGTCTTTTTTAAATGGTAACGCATCACATTCTTCCGCACATAATGTGATGGTCGTACCTGAACTGTCGTCTATTCACTATTATCCTTGCTCCTTCCTTTTGTGGTACGGTGTCCAGTAGAACTTTTCCTCCTCAGTAGCAATCTCTTGTATCCCTCTTGTAAAGCATGTCTTTTAGTAGCCCAGGATCAAATTTTTCATCCCTTCTCCTCTTATATTCCTTCTTCCTTTTCTGCATTGGTAATTCTATAAAGTTATCTTCACATTACGTTTTTTATCCACCCCGTCTAACGAGTCACGCCTATTAATCTCTCCAGTGGATTTAATCTGGGAAGCCTTAGTGTGACTTTCTTTCCCTCTCGCAGTAAGAGACAGGCGGCGAACTAAAGGATCCCCATCGTCGCTTATTCGTGAATCGTGTATCATCCGTGCCGGTACGTTTTTTTGTGTTTTCCAGGACTCTTCCCACGAAGTGGGCCAAACAGTCGCCTCAGCGGGAACGGCTCAAACTGCCCGGGAGGCGGGAGAGGGGGGGTCTTAATATTGTATATTGTGGAGAGATCCCTGTTTCGTCCACAGGCGTTTCACCGTTATCGCCCAGACTTTCCCGTGACCACGCTCGGAACCTAAACGACCTTGGGATTGGGGACTGTTCATAAAGTGTACCATCCTCACGCTCGGAGGGTGAAACCAAGCTCCCCCGGCCGACGTCTGTGCATCTTTCCCTGACCATACCCTGCCCTACTCGCGCACGTCCTGGGTTAAGGTGGAGGGTCCAGTCACGCATCCCTTCACTTTGTCCACTTCACCTTAATTTCCCTCTTTCTGGTGTAGGTTTTCGACCTGCAACCCGCCCACCCCCACCCCCCGTACTTCGAGGAAATACATGGTTTATCGCCGAGACTCTGCCGAGGCAGAGATCCCGACGGTGCCATTATTTCGGTCCTTACAATGCTCTTAGCCACGACACGACAGCCGAGCAGGACCTGAGTAGCACTATCTGGTGGACTGGTCCGCGACGCTTTATTCAGTGCTACCAACAGTCTAACCCAATACCTATGAGCACCCCGAAGAACCTTTTTTCCCTCGGGAATTGAAATATGGACAGGACGACGTTAGCCAGTACTTCTCGTTTTTTTGGCTGCGGCCCTTCAACATTGGGTAAATGAGTAGTATGCTCGACAGGGATATAAGCACCCCGTTGGCTTTTTTGCACGTGTAATTACTGGACGGTGAGCCCTTTATTACCGCTCCTTGTATCGGCACTGCTAAATCTGTGTTCTTACCAAGTCATTGGAATTCTTTCTCTAACTGCAGGCTCAATATTATATCGTATAGGGGTTTCTATAGAGTGGAGTCTAGTATCGATCCTTGAGGAACGTTTCTGCTGGATCGGTTTTCTGGGATGATGCACCTGTCATTTAAGTAGTCCTTTAGTAGGTTGACTAGATACGGGATAATGCCGGCCTCTTGGTGCATGTCGGTAAATATTTCTAATTGCTCTCTGTGTGGCACCCCAATCTTTGCCAGCAATATGTGATAACCGGCTGGACACCTTAACCACTTTCTCCTTTATCGTCATCTTTATTAATCTATTAAGGGCCTGAATTAAATGCATTTTAGATGTCCACCGTCATAGATGCTCAGAGCTCTCTGTTTTTTTTCTTATGTCCGCAGGGACTTCCAATAATTTGTTCACGGCGTCCAGCGTCTACCTTCCCTTTCGGAAGCCTAATTGGTTGTTATGAATTTCGTGCTTTTGGTCCGCCTCCCCCTCGAGCCTATTTTTATTAGTGTTTCCGACACTTTGCCTTCCTTGCCAACACTTGAAACGTTTTCTCACCTACACCCTTTTCCTTAGCACGCGTTAATCCCGACCCATACCCTCTCTAAGATCCTCCTCGGACTTAATGACCATTATTGTGACTTTTCCCTTCATCGCTCGTCCATACGGCGGGAACATCGACCTTCTCTTTATCTGCGCCCGTCGCCTCGCAGATGTCCTGCGTTCCCAAATATTGACCAAAACAGAAAAAGCACATGTTAGTTATTGTGCGACAAGATAATGCATTTTGTAGTTTCCGCGAAGAAATTATTGAATAAATGAAGATTTTGCTCTACCAACTTAAACAACATGACAGCAAGACAGGAAGAACACAAAATTTAGTTCCTCTGCATAAAACTAATGGGCTTTGCAGTTTCTATAATGAAATTGGTGAATAAATACAGATTTCGAGCTACCAATATAACAAAAAATGGGGTATGGAGGAAGACTATAAAATCTAGTCATTGTGCATCAAGTCAATGTGTTTTGTCGTTTCCCCGTCGAAGTTCGTGAATAATTGAAAATTTTACCTAAATCAAGGCATAATTAGATTATCTCATTCTATAGTCACGTCACCTCTCGCATGCTTAGAGCTGCCCCCTAGCCATATATCTTTGATGTAATGCCCCTATAATTAGAGCAATCTCTACCGTCGCCCTTCTGGAATAATAGTATTATTATCCCCAACTTCTAGTCTTCTGGTACTTTTCTCGTCCATGTCTAGATTTTCTCATATCTGCGCCCGTCGCCTCGCAGATGGCGTCCCGGGCTTCCTCCGCCTCTACTACCTCGTCCAGGCCTCTGATGTGGTACGCGGCCCTTTCGGTACCCGCACCTATCACTTTATATGTAAGTGGCGATTTAGCGTTCAAACCAAATCTAAGGATTAGGTCGGAACAGGGAATCAAGTTGGATTGGCGGGGCAGGTTAATTCGGATCCTGTCTGATTTTCAAACATGGCCAACTTTGTCTCTAATTTCACCTACTTTTCCCACAAACCACATATAATTAAATGGGCGCTAGGGATTACAATATGTTTGTGCAGGTATTTTTCTACTTACGCTCTTGCAAGGGGCTCGCTAAGAAATTACTCTCATAGCTTACAATTGGATCCCCCTAACATACATGACACAAGAGTAATATTGATAGATACATTCCTATGTTAATCGCAGAATAGTATATTGAAAGACAAGTGTTACAATGCGACCTATTGTAATACGACTATCTTGTGGCACGAGTGGCGACGCGAAGCGTAGCCACGAGTGTCCGCAAGATAGGAGTATTACAATAAAGCATTGTAACACGCGTTTTTCATACTATTTTTTCTATTTCGGTGCTTTAATTTAATTAAAAAAAATCATTATCAGAAACTAAAGGGAACATTAGAACTAACATGTTTTATGTTGGGAACACTTTTTATGCCGTTAAGTTTTAGGTTGGCAGCGTAGTAAGACTGACATTTTGAAGTTCAAACACGGAAGTACCCAACGAAGTACCTACTTGTACTAACTAGTAACTGCCAACTTAAGAGATGAGTTACCAAAAAAAACCACTATAATTACTGCCTTTGTACAACTGTTTTCGGCTGAAAACAGTTGTACAAAATCATCATTGCGTGACACCGAAATAGAAAAATTAAATTTTGTTACGATTTTACGTCACAATTTATTGGCGATCTTCAGCGCTCAATGCTTGACGTCATGTGGCCATTTCCAAGATCTCGAAACTATTCAACATTAGTAATAAAGGTTTTCAAAATGAGTTAATTCAAAGAAACTCTAACGGCCCGTGCCGATTCTTTCAATTACAGTTTTTTACGTGCGAAATTAGAAAACGCGATCCTTCTCCTTTGAAGGAAATCTTATTTTCGTTTTTCCTCGTTTTTCTTCGTTCTTTCAAAATTCATTTGCTGCCCCATTTCATTAACAGCACTAAAAATTAATCATTTAAATAGTTCACAACAGTAAAGCCTTGTACTAAGAAAACCACCTTTAAGGGCTAGCGATAGAGTTATAAATTTCGCATATAATAAATGCTGCAGCAACAGAGTTCTCTAAAGGAAACGTCAACGGAACTATAGCGAAGATATATAACTTTTAAGTTTAATTTGTTCCACTTACGAAACAAAGACAAAAACTTTTTTAGCGATTGAAAGTGGTTGGGTATACTCTTTCAGTGTTTGGTTTATTGATTGTCGCGTTCGTTTTTTAACGATGAAAAAGACCTCCGTTTATTTTTCTAGAAATGTTTAACGAAATTTGAGACCTCTATTAGTATTTCGGCTTTTATTAGATGAATTGTAAATATTCAATCTTCGTTAATGTTTACTGTGGTGGTGGGTTTAGATATTATTTCGTTTATTCTGCGGTAAAATGTTTAAGGATGACACGAAGTATTGCCATCCGCATCCCCATAGGTAAAGACATAAGCTGATTATACTGATACGCGCTGCCAAGTTTTGTCTGACAGTTATTGCTGCTTCATGGTCTATTTTTATTGAAAAAGCTTTGCGAACGTGTCCAAATTACGTGACTTATACGAGAACAACACTGATAATTTCTCAGAACGACTAATGGTCACAAAAGGCCCAATGTCAGTCTAATTAAAACTAATACGTGCCAAGATGTGTATACATTAGCTAGATGAAATAAACGTAGGGCAGTTTCCACTTCAGAGAAAAACCTAGCACTCGGTCTATTGACAAAATCAAGTTTCCCAGCATAGTTTGAAACTCAATGAACGAAAAGTATCGCCATTTACATACAGACTGGGACAAAAACAAAATATACTGTGTAAAAAAAGTCATTTAGACGTTATTTCGATCTAAACACCATAAATAATAACTGGCCATCCTGTATATAAGAATATTTCAATTCATTAAGTAAATCTGGGGGAATATTTACCAAATAAGCGCAAAGTGAGTTCGTTTCATTTGAAGTTGTATTTCAGTTTGTTTTTTTCTTTTGGAATTGTTTGTAATTGCGAAACTTTTTAATTTTATCGGCTTTTATAATTTGTTCAATTTAGAGAAGGTGCTAAAAGTATACACATATGGTCAAGTTTTATTTAAAAAAGGTTACATCTGGTTGTTGCGATAAGAAGTTTTATTGTTAGGCGAAATAAAATTAATAACGTACGAAGATACATGTGCTTCAAAGAATTGCGCGTTCCATGTCGGCAAAAGTGGGTACGTTTGGTGGGTTTCGTGGTGATTGGCGATTTATTTTAAAATTCATGACGGCCAGTTCATTTTATGGTGGAAGAATTAGTGTTTGCTTAAATACTGGAGACAATTAGAAAACGAGGCTGTTAGTTTGGCGACGGTTGTAGAGCGTGTATTTCTGTTTACGTTAAATTCTCGGACAGTCCGCTCTCATTTTTATAATAATGTGTGCAGAAACAAGAGAGACTTTTTGTTAAGGTTCACGGCTTATTAAAACAACATGAAGTTCAGAAGTTAAGTGCGTCTAGTATCGCAAACTACAGATTATTGAGGAAAAAAACTGTAAGTAATTTGAAGATTTCTTATTTTAATTGTCTACTGACTGCGTGTGGAGTAATATCTCCAAACAAGCATTGTAGGCTTTTCTTTCTTTCAGGGATTTTGTTTTAAATTTTTTTGTGTTTCGGAAAATGTTTGTCATTGCCAATGGTGTATTTATTCGAATCCCTTATGCGACCGAGATAGTTTAGAGTGATTCGAGATCCTAGGGCATCAGTGGAATCTCATTCCACTCGTAGATATAAACTAAAAAACTAAAATTCACAATCTACACAAAGTGTTGCCGTTCAGTAAAAACACTCAAAATGTCCGTAGTCAGTTTGGCTAACTCTAGTCTCACCGGTTGTGAGTTCGAGTCCCACAACTTGCCAGTTTTTAGTGGTACTTCTGACTACCATGCTTCAGAGGGCATGTAATCTGGCGGTCTCGGCAGTCATATCACGACTGTTGTTAAGTCACACAGACGGCTGTTGATGCGACCCGAAAACGTCTGTCCCTAGGGAGTGCCATCTATAAGATACGATACAATACGATACGATACGATTTGTTTGCTCGTTTGGGCGCCGTTAATAAATCAACCGATAAAAGAATACCGTAGAGCCTTTGGGTTTTCACCATTAGTTCCGTACTGCCGAGTTATTAATGGATTTCTTAGTCTGAAAGCCGAAATCCATTCCTGAAGTCGATAATTTTTTTTTTTTTTTTAATGTATCCTTTTCTAAATCGATTAAAATCTCGATAACGGATTACGGCATTAAGTTCGTACTATCTAGTTATTCCTGCGTTGTCGCCTAGTTTCAAAACTGAAGATCATTCTAACGTCTCCTTTTATATTTCGACCTGTATATCGGCAACGGAACATTGTAGAACCTTAGGGTTTTCAGCAATAGATTCGTACTATCAAGTTTTTGCTGCATATTAAGTTTGAAAGCTATTAATCTGCCACATCACAATACAGATGTGGTGGAGGTGGGAATAAATATGCTTTTATGCTTATTATAGTACTCTAGTGACATACGAGTATGTAATTTTAATTATAAACAAAATTGTGCAAAAGTAGCTAATTTTGCACCCAAAATGATGAAAATGTCGATATTCATTCAAAATTGTAAAATCATATAATTATTTTTACCAAATTTTTAATTTAAGGAAACTTATTATAGTTTCACTAGTTGTCGATCGGCCGTTCATGTGGGCGCCTTTTATGAATTATAAATTTTTTAAGTTGGTTGTCAACGTTTCTTGAAGTTGGATCTGTAACGAACTACGGTTTTGCAGTACAAGGAAAAAAACTGCCTATAATTATCATATGTCGGCTGGATCGAGGGTCTTCAAATCGCCTTGCAGTTAGGGACTCCGGGGAAAAATTTGAAGATAACAAATCGTTGGGGTTGCTCTAGTGTTATTATTGACCAGGAACTTTCGCCACTTTGTGCAAATTTTTTCAGGCACAAATCTATTGAATACAGTTAAAATAGCACTAACAATTCTACTGATTTCATGTTACAAAAAGGAGTTTTCGCTTTCTTGGAAATAAAACCAGTGAAATAGTCAACTGATCTGAAGTATCACTATAATGGTACTACGTAGCCAGTCACTAATTAACTTAACAGGACGAGTTAAACAAAAACATTTAAATTTCCATTATTTAGTACCGTCCGGCTAAGGATCCATCCATTTACCCGGTTTATTTTGAAGCAGTAGTTTCTCACAACTTTGTTTATAAGCATATAATTGAAGACTTTTGTTTCACGTAGACTATAAGGGGCGCAGTATCATGTTCGTAACTATCTTTTGCTGAATAAGGGGACCTAAGGGAGGATCTAATAAGTCCGGTAAGCTGTTTCCTAGGGTTTAACATTCGATAACGAAAAACACTTGTTACTAAATTGGTGGCGAAACGAAGGCAATTCCTCATAACATTTCAAATCTTGAGTTAATTTACGAAAAGTTTTTATCAAAGGTAATTAGTGCTCCATTGCAACTGGGTGCATTTCGAGTTGCCGTTACATATCTATTTCATCTACCACACAGAAACTACTTCAGTTAATTAAAATATCCGTACTTTTAAAATACGAATCCATACCGGAGCATTTTTTAATGTAATTTATTTAATGGGATAGATACTCTACTCCTTGTACAGTTTGCCAAATCAGTTTATTTAATAAAGTGAGACTTACAACACAAGTAAATGTTTAATCTACTTATAATCAATTAGATTCGGGTTCATTAATACATTAGCAAAAGTAATATTTCCTTCAAAATAGGAATGCATAAATTCCTTCGGAACGAATTCCGATAGTAGGTACATATAAATTGATTCATAAGTCCTAATTAGAATTCTCTAGCCGACGGAAACTCCTGCAACAGAGGAATAAACCAGTAAAACACTGGAATCGATATCCCGAGGTCAAATTGACTGCACATTAATATTCTGGAAGCGAGCAACGGTAAACAGAAAGAAACATCCTATTGCCTTCTATTAAAGCCTCTTTATAAATTTGTCTAACGCAATCCACTATTCCTTTTCGTGAAAGTGTATTACATTACTTGTAATTTACGCAGGTTTGGTTAAATTTACCTACAGAGACGATGCATCGAATCTGTAGGAATATTACTTTTGCTTTTAAATTGTCATTATCTGACATTTTTTATAGTTTAACTTTCAAAAATACTGTAAAATAAAACATTTGGGATGGAGTTATGGGTACAATTTCTTTGTTTCTACTCATTGAGTGATCCATAACGATTCTTAAAATTTAGATATTTGTGTTTCAGCGTCTTATAACGCTTAATATGTCGTAGTGTAATAAAAAACACGCTTGAATACTAATTATTCCTTTTTTTACCTGTACTAAACTAGTTTGCTCTGTACAGGGTGTAATCTGTTAATTGGTCAAAAACCTGTTGAGGGCCAAATTTTACATTTTCGTACCCAGAATCAGTTGTTGAAAATTTGTTAAGTTAGTACCTGAGAATAATTAAGATAGCTGGACAGGTGGTTTAGTGACTATTTGCCATTGCACATAGCATTTTTATTTGGAGCCCAACGTGGGGCACATACTTTTCAAACAACGTTTCGCCTGGAACGTATTCTCAATAGCATCTTAAAATGGTAACTAGGAAGTTGCAACGCAAACTCTGAATTTAAATGAGGAAAAAAAGGTTAACCTTTTTCTGGTTTCTACACGTTTTTATTATTATTATTATGGTCGGTGTTTCTTGTGAGAACTCAGGTCTAGCCTGGTTAACTAATCGCACGGATTAAAATCAAGTAACGATCAGTGTCTGTGTCTGTGTCTGGTGAAGTTATGTAGGGTCCTAAAAAAAAAAAAAAATCACACATGGGCACAATAAGCCAACGCTATCAGGAAAGAGGAAAACAAAACAAAACAAAAATCATTATAATAATTCCTGTAATTTTATTAAATGGAGTTTATTGTGTAAGTGTTTCTTTGGCTTTGCGTTTGGGTTGAATACGAGTGGGTTGTGATAACGTGGTGTTCTTCGGTGAGGATGGAGTTTTGTGTTTTTTAACTGTGCTAGGACGTGTAACTTTATTGGGTGGACCTGTCTTTGTGGTACATGTTGCCTTACTTGTATTTATGGTGTTTCTTTGTTCTTGAGGTTGTATTTGTGTTATTGCTTGGGTTATTGGTGGAGGTATTACTGTATTTTGTGAGCTAGTAGTGCTGTTTAGGTTTTTGCGTTTGGGTTGAGTACGAGTGGGTTGTGATAACGTGGTGTGTTTCTGTGAAGGAGTTATGTGTTTTTTAACTGTGCTAGGGCGTGTAACTTTATTGGGTGGACCTGTCTTTGTAGTGCATGTTGCGTTACTTGTATTTATGGTGTTTCTTTGTTCTTGAGGTTGTATCTGTGTTGTTGCTTGGGTTATTGGTGGAGACATTACAGTATTTTGTGAGCCTGTAGTGCTTTTAAGGTTGTTGCGTTTCGGTTGAATACGAGTGGGTTGTTTCTGAGAAAGAGGAGTATTGTGTTTTTTAACTGTGCTAAGACGTGTAATTTTATTGGGTGGACCTGTTTTTGTAGTGCATGTTGCGTTACTTGTATTTATTGTGTTTCTTTGTTCTTGAGGTTGTATTTGTGTGGTTGCTTGGGTTATTCGTGGAGATATTACAGTATTTTGTGAGCTAGTAGTGCTGTTTAGGTTTTTGCGTTTGGGTTGTATACGAGTGGGTTGTGATAACGTGGTGTGTTTCTGTGAAGAATGAGTTTTATGTTTTTTAACTGTGCTAGGGCGTGTAACTTTATTTGGTGGACCTGTCTTTGTAGTGCATGTTGCGTTACTTGTATTTCTTGTGTTTCTTTGTTCTTGAGGTTGTATTTGTGTGGTTGCTTGGGTTATTGGTGGAGACGTTACAGTATTTTGTGAGCCTGTAGTGCTGTTAAGGTTGTTGCGTTTGGGTTGAGTACGAGTGGGTTGTGATAACGTGGTGTGTTTCTGAGAAGAAAGAGTATTGTGTTTTTTAGCTGTGCTAGGCCGTGTAACTTTATTGAGTGAGGGCGTCTTTGTAGTGCATGTTGCGTTACTTGTATTTATTGCGTTTGTTTGTTCAGGAAGTTGTGTTTGTGTGGTTGGTTGAGTTAAGGGTGGAGATATTACAGTATGTTGTGTGTCATGTTGTGAGTCTAAAGTGCTGTTTAGGCTTTTGCGTTTGGGTTGAATACTAACGGGTCGTGATAATGTGGTTTGCTTCAGAGGTGAATCTCTGATTGTAGTATATGTTGTATCATTTGTTGTACTTGTTTGCTCGGTAAGTTGTATTTGTGTGTTTGTTTGGGTTAGAGGTTGAGATATTACAGTATGTTGTGTACCGTGTTGTGAGCGAGTACTGTTGTTTACATGTATACGTTGTGGATCATTTGTGTATGTAGTATCTTGTGTTATGTTTAGAAATTTACGAACAATATGGCATGTGTTGATAATGACTGCTTTTTGTAAATGTTTGTATGTGTTTTTGTCTAAACCTAATAGTTGTAAATTGTGGTGTATTGTCTTTGGTATAACTCCGGTAGCACTAAGAATAATGGGAACTATAACAGTAGATTTAATTCTCCATTGCGTCTTAAGCTCGATAGCTATATCGGTGTATTTGCGGTGTTTTTCTGCATGTGTTTTAGTTAAGTTGTTAGTGTTGGGTATGGCAATGTCTATAATACAAATGGATTTTTGTGTTTTATCTATAAGTGTAATATCTGGTCTATTATTGTGGATAGTTTTGTCTGTGAGTAGTGTCCTGTCCCAATATAATTTGTGTGTGTTGTTTTCAAGTATGATCTGTGGCGTGTATTTGTAGTATGGTGTCGTATCTGTTATGAGATTGTGTTTAAGTGCTAATTTTTGATGTATGATTTTAGCTACCTGATCATGTCGATGTTTGTATTCAGTTTGTGCGAGTCGTGTGCATGCCGATATTATATGTTGGATTGTTTCTGATGTTTGTGAACAGAGTCGACAAGAATCATTTGTCACTGTTTTGTCTTTATGTATGTGTTTTTTATAGTTACGTGTGTTAATGACCTGGTCTTGTATTGCTAACATGAAACCCTCAGTCTCCGGGAAGATATCACATTCAGACAACCAACTGTGCGTTGCTATAGAATCAACACAATCCTGGCTAACCTCTTGTGGAAATCGTCCATGTAAAGGCTTTTGGTTCCATATTTGTATGTTATTTGTGATGTATGTAAGTTTGGATGTGGGTGGGAGTATATTAGTTTCGTGTAGATTAAGTGGTGTGTAAGATTTATCTGCATATGTTACTGTTTTGTGTAAAACTGAAGTATCTGATTTGTTATAAAAGTATTGTCGTAAATTGTGTATTTGTGTTTGGTGCAATAGTTTTATGTCTGTAAGTCCTCTACCTCCTTCCGAACGAGGAAGGTAAAGTCGTATAGTAGAGGAGTGAGGGTGATGTATATGGTGTTTTGTTAATAGTGTACGTGTGTTTCTCTGTATTTGTTCTAAATCTGTATTTGTCCAACGTATAATCCCAAAAGAGTATGTAAGCACTGGTGTGGCATAAGTGTTAATAGCCTTGATTGTATTTCTACCGTGTAATTTTGTTTTAAGTATACTGCGTACTCTTTGTAGGTATTGTGTAATAAGTGTTTGTTTTATACTCGTATGTTTAATGTGTGTGTTTTGCTGAAAACAAGATACTTATAAGTTTCATTCTCGTCCATGGAATTTATTAAATTACCCTGTTCTAGCTCATAATCTAAAAGTTGTCTTTTACCAGCTGTGATGTGTTGTGTTTTACATTTATCGATTCCAAAGTCCATTTGTATGTCACGTGAGAATGTTTCGGTGATGTGCAGAAGGTGATTAAGTTTTATGCTTGTGGAAGAGTATAATTTAAGATCGTCCATGTAAAACAGGTGTGTAATGTTGTGATGTATTTCGTGGTTGTGTTTAATATTGTACCCAAAGTTAGTAGTGTTTAACAAATATGAAAGTGGATTAAGAGCAAGACAAAACCAGAGCGGACTTAAAGAATCGCCTTGAAAAATTCCTCTTTTAATTTGTATTGGGTCGGTAATAAGTTTTGTGTCGTTTAGTGTAAGTGTTAACGTAGTGTTCCAACATGACATTATGTAATTGAGGAATTGTGTAATATTGTTGCTGACCTTGTATATTGAGAGTACTTGTTGTAACCAAGAGTGTGGTACTGAATCGAATGCTTTTTGTAATCAATGTATGCAGTGTGTATGTTTCGTTTGTTATGTCTGGATTGTTCAAGTATAACAGAGTCTATAATGAGTTGCTCTTTACATCCTCTGGAATACTTGGTACACCCTTTTTGTTCTTCGTATAAAATGTTGTTATCAGTACAGTGTTGGTATATTTTGTTTGTAATGCATGATGTAAGGATTTTGTATATTGTAGGAAGGCATGTAATTGGTCTATATTTAGATGGGTCTTGTGTATTGTTGTCTTTTGGGAGCATGTAAGTGATACCTTGTGTAAAGAATGCAGGAGTGCGATCTGGTGAATTAAGAAGTTCAGTAAATTGTTGCGCAAGGTAAGAGTGAGTGTAGGTAAAAGATTTCCACCAAAAGTTGTGAATGTTATCAATGCCTGGACTTTTCCAGTTATGTAAGTGATTAATAGTTTGAATGATGTCTGTTGTAGTGATGTTTGTGTTATTCATAGGGGTAATGTATTCAGTGCGTGTGGTTTCTGTGGTAATCCACGGGGCGTGTGGATTGTGTTTAATGTCTTTGGCCCATAAGTCAGACCAGTATTGCTGGAGTGAGTGTAGAGATGGTGGAATGAGTTTTTCATTAGTGCTGTTTTGTGTTAGTGATCTGTAAAATAGTTTTTCGTTATGTTTAAATTGTGTGTTATGGCGCTTTCTATCTGCAGTTTCCCTATAGCGTTTTAGACGGTTTGTGTATATTGATAGTTTTTGTGTCAGTGTATCTCTATGTTCGTTATAGTTTGTATTTTGTTCTCGTGTGGTGTGATTGTTTAGTTTTGTAGTTATGTGTTGTACTTGTCGTGTTAGTTTTGAAGAACGAGTTCCTTGTATGTATTGTGTAATCCGACCTAAGTCACGTCTGATGTCATCGATGCGAGTTATCAGGCGTTTTTCCCAGGCCGGGGGTGAGCGTTTTTTTGTTGTGTGCTGTTGTTTGTTTATTGTTATTCTTGCACCGTTACATCTAGAAACTGCAACCGCACCGCAATACACAACAAAGTGTAGTTGATGTAAGCTTGTGTTATCGTTAATGTAATTTGGTAAGATGTGGTCATTTAATGTTTGTGAAAGTGTGCGTAATTTTGTAGTGTGACTTTGTTTAGGTATTCGTGGTCTTTGTGTTGGGTCAGTGTTTGAGAATTCTAATAATGCATTGTCTAATTCTTTTTGAAGGGATGTGAGTGTTTGGTTCGTGTGATTATTTGTATCTATCGATGGCTGCAGTGTCGCAAATGTCTGTATTTCAGAGTTGTTTAGAACGGATGTATTATCTTGTACGGTGAGTGTGTTGTTTGTGTTGAGTAGTGCTTCAATTTCGTGCCTGATTTGTTCCTGTGTGTCTAATGTAAGGAGTGTATTTTTAATAATAACTCTACGTTGGTCTGCAATGCGTTGTTCTGTTAAGTGTGCTAAATGTGGGTATTGTGTAATGAACGCGTGATATAGTTTACCTCTGTATGCTGTCCTGTCCGTTTCCATCTTCGTGATCTCCAGATACGTACCAAAAATGAAGCGATTCATCCCTTCGTCCCATTTCATACGTCTTTTGGAGGTTTCCTTTGCGCTGGTCCCATCCACAAGCGGTTGAGAAGCAGGCACAAAGGTCTCTTCATGGCGGTCCTCTTCAGGTGGTCGTTGTCCTCTTCGTAGTCTTCTTTCGGCTGTAGAGGTTTCGGGTATCCCGACGAGCGGCCGCCTGTTCACCAACTCGTCACTATCGGCTCGCATGCTGCAACGCCCAGCGATAGCTCCAGACGTGCCCTGACGCTCCTCAGGTAGCGGCATTATTATTATTATTATTATTATTATTATTATTATTTTTATTTTTTTTTTTTTTTTTTTTTTCCACTTATTAGTATCCCCACATGGACATTTTCGACAACTTAGATCATTGAATGTCCATGCAGCGATGGTCAAGATTTGTTTTCGGTGGTCAGATTTCTCGTGCAATGTTTATTGTCTCTAGGTATTTAATTACTTTTTCAAACGTACTTTTATTTACTAACTCGTCGAGTCCACCACCCAGGTCACAGTCCTGTCTATACGTTTGCAGAGCTTGACATTCTTGTAGGACATGTCGTACACTTAATATCTCACCACATTGTGGGCACCGAGGACGATTCCTTCCTAATAATAAGTGTGAGTGTGTTATTCTCGTATGTCCAATTGCTAGTCTTGTCCAAATAATTTTATCTCTTTTACGCAAGTGCTCGTTTCTAGGGATGTTGGTCACATCTGGAACTATTTCTTTCATTTGGCTGTTGCTATCTTCCCATAGGTTTTGCCATTTAGCTTTGATTTTACGCTTTATACTAGCTATTACATCGTCTATTAAGTATATTTTTTCGATTGTTCCTAGTTTATTATTTTGCTTTGAAGCAGCTTGGATAGGTTGTTCTACCGCCTTCATTTCATATGTGTTTAGTTGCATTGGCGTGTACAGCATCTTTATTCTAATATCTTTATTTTTCAGGTTCGTTATCTTTTCTAGTATAGCAAGAACAAGTGCGTTAGTTGGTAAAGTTTGGGATAGCTGTTTTATTATTATTATATTTATTACACCCATCGAGATACAAATTAAAATACCACCATAACCTTACACATTTGCAATTCAAAACTTACACACAAATGAATATTGACTTACTTCATTAACCTAAAAAAAATACACTTGTAAAAATGTACGTTTTACTTCACCCTGAGTCACATATTCAGATCACAGCTGCACACAACTACTGTTCCTCCCAATGTTCACCCCACGTTAAAGTACTTTCTAGGGAGCGCACGTATCCTTGAATCGTAAGACTCGGCTGTTTAATTCAAAATATTATCCAGTAACCTGACTAGGAGAAATTTTTGGTAATACAGACCGTTTGAGCAACACGAAATTAAGGAATTCGCCGAGTTCGCGGAGAATATCGCCAAGCTCAGACCAATGGAGAGAAATGCGCAAATGTATAAGCGCACATAAAAAAAAAACAAAAGGAGGAAACAAGGGGGAAACAGAAAATATATACCAATGACAGCGTGGGAGAAACTCCTGAAAGGAGAACAGGAGGAGCAGGCCCAGCTAATGTCGGAGGACGACCACTGGCCACTGCCGCCACCCCCCACGGTGGAAGAAATGGTGGAGATAATAGGAAAGCTGAAAAAGGGGAAAATGCCAGGACAGGATAGAGTCCAGGCCGAATTACTACAATACGCCTCAGAATGGCTAATAAAGGACCTACATGCATTGATACAGGAGGTATGGACCAGGAACTTGGTCCCTAAGGAATGGCAGCAGACAGTGCAGATCCCCATCCCGAAGGTCAGGTCACCACAAGGAACAGATGACTACAAAAGAATCTCGCTATGCAGTGCGGGGTACAAAATATATGCGACCTACCTACTACATTTTGAGTTGGATCCATCGTTCCTCGAAATGGGGGTTGAACTATATTATGTTATCAAAACAAAACGGCGGAACTATATGGGGAAGGTTTAGAGATTTTTGATAACATAATCTACCTACTACAATGCCTAGAGGGCCACATATCCGAGGCACCAGCATACCAAGCAGGATTCATAAAATGAAGATCAACCGATGACCATATATTCACGACCAGGAGGATCCTAGATGAACAATGGAGGGCAGGAACCAAAACATGGCTTCTAGCAATAGATCTGGCGAAGGCCTTTGACCAAGTGAAGCATGAAGCAATAACCACATCTCTGGCAATGCTGGGACTGCCCAAATTCCTAATCAACAGAATCATAAACGCGTGCCTAAGGGAGCATACTAGCATACAATGGTTTGGGAAGAAGACAGAGCACCAAAAGAAAACCAGGGGAATCAAACAAGGATGTCCGCTTTCTCCAAGGCTCTTCGCGATAACACTTGATCACGCTTTAGAACAAACAAGGATGGTGGTGAGGAACTTCAGCACAAGGGACCAATTACAACTACCGACACTACTGGCGTACGCGGACGACCTACTCGTAATCGCGGATAAGTTAGAAGACATTGAGGACTTCGTCGAAACCAGCGAGGTATACCTGGAAATGGTCGGCTTACAAATAAACAACGAAAAGAGCTACATGATGATAAGAGACCCAAGAAGCAACACCCAATACAAAGAAGGAGACAAGATCGCAATAGCCGGGAAGGAGATAACTATGAAGCACAAGATTAAATATCTGGGAGCGTACATAAGCAGCACACTCAGCAGGCATAACACAGTGAAAGACAGAATAACCAACGCATTCAGAATCACACACGGAATTCGGGACTTCATACGAGAGAAGAAAATACCGGACAGCTTGAAGATGATGATTTACAACACGATCATAGCACCGACAATCTTATACGGAGTTAATACCTCAGCGCTAACAAGAAGTAACAGACGAACATTGAGGAGGGCGGAGCGGAAGGCACTCAGGATACTGATGGAAAACAGCAACCTTACAAGAAAGCAGATAAGGGAATTACTAGAGGGAAAGACGATCACCAGGAGACTGAAGATGAGGCAGATGAGATACTGGGGACATATAAACAGGAGGAACAAAGACCATATCCTACGGGCTGCCAAGAATCTATGTGCCTCGGAATGGAAGGTAGGCCGACCCTGCTTCACATGGAACACCACCATAGACCAAACGGTAATGGCCTCGGGGATTCCCATGGGAAGTTGGGAAGAGTGGAGCAGAGACAAGCATCAAATGAAGAAAGAAAGCAGAAGAATACTGGAGGTGGAAGAAGAATCAGACATAAGCACAAGTAGCCAAGAGGAGGAGGAAGAGGGGACGACAGAAAGTAACACAGGGAGAGGACAACAATAAAAAGGGGGAAACACGGTGGAAAACAGGAAAGGGAATGATACTAAAGGATAGGAACATCGGAAGACAACGAACCCAGGAGAAGAAGCTATCACTAGAAAGCAGAGTTCCCTCTAAGGCAGAATACCAGTGGCGAAGCTGTGGCCGTACCCGTTCGGGTCGGATAACACCCAGTTAGCCCCCTCCCCCCACAACCCCCCCAATCCACAAACTCCACCACATTGTTTGGCATATGTCGCGGCCCAGCGCGATGGCAACAAAGTAGTGGTGAAACGTCCCTGATAGTGCCTACCAGCGACAGTTGACTAAATCCTGGGAGAGGCGGCGACGCCAGGCATATGTCAAAGTTTCAAGTTTCAAGTTGTATTTTTTACCTTGGCGGCCCTTTCTTCTTTAACTACTCTATCAAACAAATAATAGTTTGATTAATTATGCATTATGCTTTCATAGATAATTTGAACTGTAATATTAATAACAATGCTACTAGCATAAAAGAAAAACGCATTTCCACGACTTTCCATTTATTGAGGAGGTACTGTTAAATAAAGTGACGATCATCGTCTACCATTAATAAATAGCTGCAAGTGATTTTGGTTTATTTTCCATCATTTCAAATCGATTAAGTAATATCTATTTAATGGCCCTGATAAAGGACTTAAAGGAAGGGTATTTATTTATTTACCATTTAGAGCACATAATGAATGGAATCTTTAATAGGTTTCCATTATCGGTTTACAATATTCTATTCTCGTTTTATTTCAGCTCTCTCTATGCACAGTCTTCGATTGAATTTATTTCGCTAAATGCAGAAAGATTACTTGATTGCAGCGATTTATTCTCATCGTATCGTCGTTAATTATTCAACCAAATTTGAATTAACGGAACGTTGAATAAAACATCTTCTATATTGTGAAAATTACATACCTAACTGTTTATTTAGCGTTCTGTTCTTCAGTAAGTAAACACTGCAATGAACGAATGCAAATGAATGCAATGGTATTGAAGACAATTATTTTCATTGTGTTTTGATGTTATAATAATAAAATCCATTTCGGTTCGGCCGACCAGATGTAGGTCCTAGGTAAATTTCTTTCCGCCATTTTGATCGAATATGGTGGAATTGGCTGATTCACGAACTTGATCCACATATTTATGAGTTACACCTACACATAAAGTTTGGTCGAAATCGGTTCATAATTACGAAACTTAGAAAGATAGATAGAAATCTACCTAAAAACGAATCGTTGCATATTTCTTCCTAAAACACTCTAATTCTGCACTTGATTGAAATATGTTCGCCTTGAAGATGTCTTGACATAACCCTTATTTAAGCACTTTGGGGCGTTTATTGAAGAGTCAAATGTTTCTATCCTCGGAAACAGCTAAGTTTATCAAATTTGAGTATCTGAGCGTCAGATTAGCATTGCCAAGGAATTTTTTAAGATTTGATTGTATATTCTTTAGGGGAGGTCACGCCGATTAGTCCAACACATGGTAGGCAGTATTTCTTTTCGTAAAGTTTGTTCCTTTGACCCCCTTTACGCAACGGATAAACCAGATTTTAAAACTAGAAGAAGGGTAGTTTCTAATCGTGCCACTTTATGAATAATGTCAAAGCACGATAACTCAAAAACGCTTTGCCAGCTGAAATGGTACGTAGATAGGCCACGACATAGGGAAGAATTTATTAGAGTTTAGGAAGAGGGGTACAAAACGCGTGCTCACATCACTTCCTTATAGCTTTGCGGGGGTTAATTTATATTATGTGCCAAAGTAAATTCGTAATTACTTTCTTTGCTATTTTATCTCTGGATAATTCGAATATTAATTCATCCGAGGTTTCATGCAATCCAGAACTCATAAATAAGACATACGGTACGGTATTTGAAATAAATCCTTTATTGACGTAAAAAGTTAATACTATTCGTTTAAATGCATATCGAAAATAGAGTAATATCATAAACAACCCGAAGCTATGCAATATTCATTTCCAGTGTAGATATTTCCCGTTCGCAGCTTCTCATGTTGGCAACCACTTCGCTCCATAACCGACTCCTGCAGAAATAATAAAGAATGTCCCTCTTCCGCATAAAGAAACTAGATTGTAGATAAAGTTGGCAATGGTGACTGAAAATACTATAGTATTGGCACCCAGATCGGATACACCGATATATTATCTTCATATAATCTACTTTGGAAAAAGGCGACCAAGTTTGATTCTTATTGATCAGAAATTAAATTTTCGAGTGTTTACGTTAGGCGCGTATCCGCTCACGATTTGAGTTGAAGTTTTCGTAAAATCAATTTGCGAGGAAGGAAGGAAACTTTTTTGTGATAAATGATCGTAAGATTAATATATGTAGAGTATCAAGGAAGCATGTCGCTATGACGAATGAACTGTGCTACAACTTTCGTAATTTATTGTGCCAACAACAGTTGCTCGCTGTCTGTTATTACCACACACGTCTGTTCTCACTATTTTCGAGTATAACGTGACCTCTCAAACATATTAAAGCTTCAATAAGATCCGGCGCTCCTTTACAAGACGCCAAAGGGCGTATAAAGTTACAAACTTTCGTTTGCATTCAATAGGAACGCAATAGTGTAACGCTTAACAGATCTATAATTGGAAATGTTTCTGGAAAAGTTCAAATGCGTTGGTGATCGGTTTCACAAAGACCGAAAGTGATCAAAGCCCTGTTAATTCATCACTCGATCTGCACAACTTTACCTTGATAAGAAAGTATCGTATTGTAAAGGAATAGTTTAAGGAATGATCAAGATAGATATGCACCAGTTGTTGAGAAAAAGTGCTTTCACATTTTATTGTTTGAAAGGACTAGTTCAAATAAATATTCTTACTGGAATGGTAGGATTTTACCATGAAATTCTTTATAGGCGTTTAGTGATCAATTTATCCACTGAAGAAGGTTTAAAGGGGCTGCAATCGACCCCTCAAGATCTACAATTTTTTGTTACCACCGTCAGACAGGAGACTTTAATTTTTTAATTCTCTCGCTCCTGGAATGGCAGGATTTGGCCCTGGAATTGACTCATAAAAACCCCTAAAGGCTCTACTCTTTTTGGTGCCTAAGGACTCTTAAATTCCTTATAGTTTATTAACAATATTGGTGCCCTTTACTGACACTTAAAACCTTGTAGTTTCAGTTCTAAAAATCTCGCTAAGAGGTCTTACAGGCTGCTTTTTTAAGGTCAGTTTTTTTAACACTAAGTGCCTTGTATGAACTGCAAAGCATTCAGAAGGCTCCTCAAGACCAAAAGCGACCTTAAGAGCACTCTTAAAAGTACCTATAGATTTGAAGCATATCCTCCTTCCTATCCTCTTAAATATTCTCGAGAATGAATAAAGGGTCATACATATTTTTTTATGTACTTTCCTAAAAACCCTATTAAAACCCCGTAAAGAGCGCCTGGAAGGGTCGAATGTGGAGAAAATCTCCAAAAGCTCCAGAGAGGCTCTTTTGGAGACTATTAGTCTTTAAAGTTCAAGTCGCAAAAATTTGGTTACTCTAAAATCTTTTAAAACTAGAAGTTTAAAGAGTCTTATAGGCTCTTAAGGTAAAACTAAGCTTTTGTTCGCTCTAAAATATCGAGAAAACTGCAAAAACTTTGACGACTATCGACAGCTCTTGAGGTTTTTTGAAAAGTCAAAGAATAATAGCCTCTAACGGGCCCTTGAAGACTCTTTAAAACGTTTTCAAGGGCCTCTTAGTGTTTAGTAAATTTCAAAGGAGACGAAAGAATACTTACCGAAAGAGGGAACAAGGCAGACTAAGATATCCTTGTTCTGGTCTTGATAAGCAAAAGAAATACAATTAATTGACAGAGATAGAACATAAACAAGAATAAAACGAACTTACCGTTCGCTAGAAATGGTTGTAATCATGATTCCGTGATGCCCACGAAAAAATTCTCTAAAAGTACTACATAAAACACCCATCACTAAATCCCAATGGCACCTACCTCTAATGCACGAGAGAGTATGGAAACCAATTAATAACGAGTAACGATTGAGAATTTACAGCGGCTCAACCGTCAGATATTGTGTAAGGTCTAAAAAGAAAAGGCACCAAGATAACCCCGGCAATAAAAATTGCAATCCTCACACGGGGAAAATTTCCAAATTAAATCCTCATATCGAGATAAGTGTAATTCGTAATATAACCCAACTTCGAAGTCACAAAACTTCACGTGAACCGTCAAAGATAGAGAAGCTTCTTATTTAATATTCAATCAATCCACCTTAAAGATCTTTCCACTCCCTGCGCGTCAAATTTGTGTGGATAAAAATTGCAGCGATAGGTGGAGCCATCTATCAAACCGTTTTAGATGTTACGGGGGTTCTCCGACAAGTAATAAAACCGTGACCAATAATACGAGATACATCAGGCAGCATGTTATCAACTCCCAAAACATTAAATATATCACGCTGCATAATTTCTACAACAATACGTCTAAACAATAGTCTTAAAAGATAAAATTTAACACGTCTGCAAATTTTAATAAATTTAAACGTCATCATTTCATACAATTTTTTTATACAAATCTTAGATTACACGCACGTTTGCATTTACCCTAATTTATTTTGTTGTGGAAATAATCCTTACAGATGATACTTTACTGAACGGTAATTATTTCCTAAAAGTTTCGAAATAGTACCTACTTACGTGGATTGAAAATAACACGTAGGTGCATAAAAGCATAAATTTTGACATGTAGTTTTTAATAAAAAGCGGAAATTAATTATTAGCCATTTCTAATAGTTATTCCATGGCAAATGAAATCTGTAAACTAAATGCGCAATAGTTTGTAATTAAAATCGGCAATTTTGTGATTTTAATTAAACGGACTGCATTAAAGAGCACTCTCATTATACCAAATAAATTTCTTTGTGACGTGCAGCGATTTGTAATTATGTTACTCGCTCTTTAAAAAAATAGAAATTAACTTTTCGTGTAAAGGTGATTTCGTTTGATGTGGTTTGAATAAATTGTTTTTTCATCGATTTGAAGTATCAATATGCTTGCTGCTCGCTGGATTTACAGCCGAAGCCGAAACAGTTTTGCACGACTGGTCAATACACTCAACCCGGAAACATTAAATGTCGTACAGTTCTTTAACGGAAATGCTGCGAGTTTTGCCAAAGTAGGCAATACGATTTCATTATTCATACAACTTCAAGGAGATGTACGCTTTGCGTCATCAAAGCACGTCTTCGGGTACGAAACCAAATCAACAACTACGTGTTTATACAATTTCCCTTATATAGACCCCTCGATGTGATATGGTGTTCTTGAACATTTACAATTGAGTGTAGTAGAATGCACAGTTAATCTTGTAAACTAACATTGCTGTTTGTTTAAGCTTCGCCGAGATTATATACACATAACGATTAAAGTAAAAAGTTGGAGAGGTTGTGGAATAGGATCTCGGATTTAGTGTTCGAAATGTTTGATTTTCGTTTATGGTAAGCTTTGCAAGATCAGTATTTATGTTTGACTATGGTTCGAATCTGGGTTTGGGAATTGAGTTTTTGTAAATGGACACTTTTATCCAATCAAATTATTTATGCTTCATGGTACTTTAATGAATGGTCTTAATGAAAGGAATTAACTTTCACCGATCATAGTCTTCCACCTCGACTCCTTATCGTGATCGATTATAATTACTTATATCTCAAGAGCGGATTTTCGGGAAAGGCACTCACAAAAGGCAATTGGGGCGTCTGGAAGAAATATATCTGTTACCGGACAAACCCGATTTTAGGACAAACTAGTTTGGACTAGGATGATCTCCGCAGATGTTCGTTGAAGTTTTGGCCCTTCCCTTTGATGGACCTCCTCGCCGCCTCGCACCTTTCCTTTGATGGAACCCTCTTCCGACATTTCGTTAAGCCGCAGATCAAAGGGAAGGGCCAAAACTTCAACGAACATCTGCGGAGATCATCCTAGTCCAAACTAGTTTGTCCTAAAATCGGGTTTGTCCGGTAACATATCCATTTGGGATGGCATAACTTTAAGAACGAATATCTCATCGGGTTGTCGGAGGAGAGTACTCACGAAGGTAAAATGAATCCTCTGAACGAGACTACCTATCTATTGGTGAAGTCCAACCGAATATCTTGAAAAAGTGTCAGAAGAGGGTACTCATAAAGCGGTAGAGATCCAGCGCCAGAGAAGCTACTTAAAATATGCAAAAAAGGTTGCAACAGGCATGTTTTTGTCGAAAAGCAGCTTTAATTTTTGCTTGTCAATTTGTAAGAATTGTAGCGGCCTTAGTTGTGAAAACGTACCTAGCGTTTGTATATTGGGGGAGCAGGAGGGAAAAGCTAAAGAAGACGAAAAAAAATGATTAAGGTTGACAAATGTAAAGCACCACAAATTACATTCCGCCTATTGTTTTAGCACATCGGCATACACTCAGTTAAAGTTTCGAGGTTTTATATAATTTTTGAAAAAAATAGACTCCAGCAAAAATTTAAAGATTAAATGAATAAATATATATAGTTATTTCTATATGTATACCTAATCTACTTACATAAATTTATTTTTAAGTCCAACAACGTTAAAGATGGTTTATTTTCAAAAATTACTAAAAGTAATATAAACTATAGGTACATGCTAGGGGGGCAAATAAAATATCAAATTAATCAAACAATTTTGAATAAAACATGATTTTACCCAAGTATTGCTGATGGCGAGTTATTTTTTAGAAAAACCGAAAAAAGTCAGAAATTTAATAAGAATTTCTTTAACCTGCACAAATTATGCATATCCGCAAGCGCAACTTTTAATTTTACGAAGGAAAAATTGACATCTAACTGTAACCATTGAATAAAAACACTTTTTTATTCAATGCTGTAACTTAACCCTTATGCTATTCTTCCTGTATAATTTTTCTGTATAATTTAGTCCTTACTAATTATTGCTCACTATCGTTTTCGAGAAAGTTAACAAAAACTTCTAATATTCGTCTGTATAGAAAAGTAATGGAAATTGGCAACTAAATTTATACAAGTTTCAATTTAGTTCCTAACGTTTAACTTTATTATAATAACTTTTACTTTACTTGGAAATTACTTCTCGGCGAATTCTTGAAACGTAATGAAATCCCTAGACAATTTCGAACTTTATATATTAAAAGTATAACGTGGGCGTTAAATATGCCCTGGCTGAGTGTAAGTAAAAGAAAACTTACCAGCACCAGCTAATTTTCTTTTAGACATAGGGGTAGATTTATATTTGTGATAGAATTTCGACGCTGGCGTGTAGGCGTGATATATGAAAGTAGTATCAAAAACGATATTTTGCGAGAGTGATGAAAAGTGGATCAGCTCGTTCTCTTTGGTAACTCTTATTTCAAAGATGGACCGCGAAAGTCAGAATATCATACGAAAGAAGTGTCAAGTTAATATCAATTGGTTGTAATCGATTGGGATGCCAAAAGACACGAAATGTTTACCTACTAACTCGGCGATTATCAAAAGGGTATAAGTAGATTATGTCCCTTCACTAGAAACGGAATGCGCTAATTTCAAGACAGTTACATAATACTGCAGAATCAAAATACGAGTATATATTGCAAAAACAGCTCCATTTAAATAGCTAGGGGGAAGTTTACTGGAATGTTTCCCTTAGTATTAACCTTCATCTCCGCAACTCCAGCCACCTGCCCAAAGAAATAAATTAAGCAAAGTAAATGGAGGCTGGTGGTAATTTTATGGTACCCCCTCTACCAATCCATTTACCAGGATACAGTCAAATGAGCCAGTGCCTATGAACCAGAGCATAATGTAGTGGAGACCCATCATTTCCCCTTACAAAGTGTGGACTTTCGTTGTCTTTTTATGGCTAAATTAAAATTTTTGGGGTCCAGACATAAACGTATACATTTGTCTGGTTTATCTACAATAACCAAGCTGCTGATCCAACCCTTCGGAATGGTAATTAACTTTATCAATAATTCTTCGTTTTCGCAAGGTTAATAATTTATCTTTAAGTTTAGCACTAATAGCAAATGGAATTCGTTAATTTTTGGAAAAATGATTTAAGCTATTACATCGTTTACAATGCTGCTCAACATCTAAAACACCTAAATTTATTACTAAATTGTTTTCGACCTACTTGTTTTTTTCTCTTCTTTCTTCGCATCCTTTACACTGATGGCTTCTAGTCCTCGACTTGCGTCGTGTAGTTCCTTCGTATGGGGTTTAGTTATTTCTGCTGCTTTACACATTTCCACAGCCTTCTGTAATGTTAAGTCGTCGGTTCGCAATAAGCTCGATCCCCTGTAAAATCGCGTCACTAACTCCCAACACAGTAACAAACCTCAAAACAGAAACATACCGTAAGCCAAAATAGTGGATAGATTTACATCTGCAAAGTATAAATCCTTAGTTGAGTAATTACCTAAGCGTACCTACTAGTCACAAAATCTTCCATTTTAAACCAAAAATTGTCCCCAAGTTGCTTTCTTGTTAACCCAAGACCGTATAACTTGTATCTCGTTTTGTGTTACTGATGGCCGTTTGCACTGCAAATTTAAGCGAAGCTTAGCTTAAACGTAACTTAAAATCCATGGCAACGATAATTACGACAATGGTTGCCATGGATTTTAAGCTATGCTTAAGCTAAGCTCCGCTTAAATTGGTCGGTGCAAACGGCCATGATTGGTTCTAATTATGGTTAATTAGTAATATAAGTATTTACTTGAAAGATTACTACAATAATAAGAAGCTGCGAAATATCTGGCAGATTTTACTTGCATCCCTTAGGATAATGTGTTCCGATATAAATAGAGACATTTTAGCTAACTTTAAGTGACAAATTGTGAACGATACAAAGTGTTCGTAACCGAAAGGTACGACAGTCGTGATAGAAAGGGTGGTCATTTAATAACTCGCGTGAAAAGGGGAAGGCTTATCCTTTACTTTCGCTATTAATATTATGTAAATTTCGAGATTTGTGTTTACGCAGTTTTACAAAACAAGCGACCTTAATGAACCGTGCACTTTATTATGGCCGTTAGGAACAAAGGTTTATTTTACGGTCATGCAATGTTATGTAGGCGCTCTGTTCCTATTTAAATTAAGCTTTGTAAAATAAAATTCACGTCGGTTTTTCTATAGGTACCTTTTACGTACGTAAATGTATGTCAAGCACCAATCACCCACAGGATGCTTTAATCACTCTCGTTTCTACTTCACCAGCGTTTCGGTATCGAGTGGTGTATTATAGATACTTAAATACAAATTAACGAGGTATATTTTACATTTACTACACGTTGCTTCATTAATCTCCATCAAGGAATAGTTCCACTTCATCCACCTCCCATTTCAGGTAATACTGTACTTCATCAGATTTAAACTTATGCTGCGGATCCTATGTAATCGACGATTAAATGCGATGCTCTATATATTAATTAACGTACATTATTATACGCATCCCTAATTTCGCGATTGGATTTCATCTCAATTACAAGATCCCACAAAGCAACTCGTCAACAATGATGTTGCACAGGATAATTTGAGTCACCTTGTTTAAATAATGGTATGTAGGAGATGGCGCCATCTCTAGGCTGATGGTGGTAACATCGCACACAGTACTTCTAACGTACTGAACCCCTACAACAAATAAAACGAAAACACTAATCAACCACGATAATATATTTATTTGTTACTCAGCTGTAAACGTTGATTAACAAGACAAAACGCAAACGGGTAAACGTCATGTTTAAACGCTACTGACTTGTAAAATTGACAGCTGATCTGTAAAAATTTTACAAGTTAGTAGGTAATCTAGTAATTTCATTCGCCAGAATTAATGCGAAGTCTCTGTTACATGGATAACATGATGTTTTAGACATTTCTTCGAGATCAATTTAAGAACTAATTATTTACGTTTACTATTGTTTACAAATGAGTAACAAATAAAATTTTGTACATTATACGCCAGGTAATAGTTTTTACTGGCTCTAGGAGATGACAGGCTCGCCAGTCAACTTCTATCGCCAGTAAAAACTCACTTACCTGGCTAGTAATGTAAAATACTATAAAGGATCGAACGCGTTTCAACAGCAAAGCTGTCATCATCAGCGGACAATGTTGAACGTAATTTTATTTGTAGAGCGCGCCCCTGAAAATTTAAATCGAACATACGCTTTCGGTTTAATCATTTCGAGAATAGCTTTTTAATGAAGGGATATTTATTTAAACTGTTGGACGAAGCGCTCCATTTATTTATAATCAGTTGATGCATTATGATACTGTAGAATTTTTAATTTAACTCTATTTTTATATTGATTGTTTTCAGTTTTGTCATTTTCATTGTGTATGTGAATATTACCCTCACCATACAACTCCAAAAACTTAATTTATAATTGTACTTAATTGATAATTATATTGTTCTTTATTATTATCTAAATATTCATGACCCATATTTAGACCACATATCGGCCGTTGTACATACGTCGTGAGCAAACCGACCCAAATCATTTTTAACACAAACTATGTGTTGTCAAAAAAGTCTTAATTTTTTTACAACTGTTGTCCTATCTCTGGTAACGACTCCCACTCCTTCAAAAAGGGATTCAAAAGCAGGATGATCGACAATATACGAGTATTATGGAAGACATTGTGCTTACGACTAAATATTCAATTTATTTTTTCTATTTCGGTGTCACAATGATGATTTTGTGCAACTGTTTTCGGCCGAAAACAGTTGTACAAAGACAGTGATTATAGTCGTTTTTTTTGGTAACTCATCTCTTAAGTTGGCAGTTACTAGTTAGTACAAGCAGGTACTTCGTTGGGTACTTCCATGTTTGAACTTCAAAATTTCAGTCTTACTACGCTGCCAACCTAAAACTTAACGGCATAAAAAGTGTTCCCAACATAAAACATGTTAGTTCTAATGTTCCCTATAGTTTCTGATAATGATTTTTTTAATTAAATAAAGCACCGAAATAGAAAAAATATTATGAAAAACGCGTGTTACAATGCTTTATTGTAATACTCCTATCTTGCGGACACTCGTGGCTACGCTTCGCGTCGCCACTCGTGCCACAAGATAGTCGTATTACAATAGGTCCCATTGTAACACTTGTCTTTCAATATACTATTTTCTATTTCGGTGTCACAATGATGATTTTGTACAACTGTTTTCGGTCGAAAACAGTTGTACAAAGACAGTGATTATAGTCGTTTTTTTTGGTAGCTCATCTCTTAAGTTGGCAGTTACTAGTTAGTACAAGTAGGTACTTCGTTGGGTACTTCTATGTTTGAACTTCAAAATGTCAGTCTTATTACGCTGCCAACCTAAAACTTTACGGCATAAAAAGTGTTCCCAACATAAAACATGTTAGTTCTAATCACAGATTTAAATATACTACAGATGGATCATGCCATGTTAAATTCTGGCAACGGTGATTTGGATTTAAGCCTCTGGTGCGTTAAATCCAAACGAAATTAGTGTTATTCCGCGTCCACAAGGAAGCGCTGTAGAATGAATAACTTGCGCGTGGTTTACAACTGCAATAAGAAAGACAAGAACTGTTGCGATAAACAGGGGTATCCGATTACACAGAGCCCAACAAATGTTGTATTGTATGTAACTGACCTTCCCCATTTACACTCGTAATTTTTCTGCTAGCATGCGTTTATGAATTATGTTAGTTACACATACACATTCCTTCATATCGGAACTCGGAAGGGCGAACCGACGACTGATTATACCTTATTCTGTCAAACCAACAAGATTTGTAATTATGCAGGATGTTTACCGTATAATTAATTTATTTTTGATTATAAGTAGGTACGGTATTTTGTGCGATTTAGGTTCTAATGCCTACATCTCTGATCACAGCTTGGCGTGTTCCGTGCTCGTATTTAGATTTTTATATTATTTTTAATGATAAGACGATCTAAAAGCACAATTATGACGTAGACGAAGTTTTTATTGATTAATCAGAGAAGGTGTTAGGCCTGTCTTTGTGAGAAACAACATAGGGTACCTAACAATAGGCGTCTGTGAGAATTTAAGTCAAGTTAGCTAATATGAGTCGAATATGAGATGTGACCAAACTTCCCGTTTTGAACGTGACAGTTCCGTTTTTAGTACACTTTCACTTTCAAAAAATAAAATGTGCACACTTTGGCGCTCTTGAATGTCTACCTGTCTGTCTGTCTGAGTCACAAAGGCTCCGGAACTACACCACTTACAAACTTGGTATTGGTGTCATTCGATCAGAAATTAAAAATTATTTCATTTTTGTATTCTCATTAAGGCATGAAATGTCCATAAGGGCTGTTAAAATCGAAAAAACAAATTTGAAAATGCAAAGGCCTTTGCTCACATGCGGATTAATGATTTTTTTCTTTATATATGCTGGTTGTCCACGACAATCACAACAGGGTTTTATTTCTAGAAAACATGGTTTCCTGTAAAAAAAATGCTGTATATTGATGGATGGTGGATTTCAAAAATATTGCAACATATGGACTGAGTGAGATGCCTCAAACCATGGCTCTGCAAAATTGTTTCTCGTCTTGGTCCATTATTTTTGACCACAGAAGGACGCGCAAATTCAAATCTTGGAGTTTGGATTCCAATCGGATATAATCGTTGAATATTGTAAGGAAGTATATTAACATTAAATGATTTAAAATCAAAAGTTGTGAGGTTTTTGTGGAGACAACGGTAACTGTAAGTAATTTGGGTGGCAAAAATAGTAAAAGGTGTCAACAAAGCCTTTGCAATGGAGGTCGTCCCTGAAATAAAAACAAAACTTATAGGGATTGTTGATTTGAGTTCACCATTGTTAAAATTGACTTATTTTTTTAACATTTATAGTGTTCGCATTGAAAAATACTCAGAGTTCTACGACTTAGCTGATAGAAAATATCAAAAACTGTTGGGTTACATTAAAACAAGGTGCCTCGCATTGATGTCTGCATTCGAATGAGTTTTCAAAATATTGTTATGTGAAAACACTAGGTACTTTTTGAGTATCTCAATGTCTGAATATTTTGAAGTAATTGTTTGAAAATTTCAGCTCCGAAATTTGGTTGCTTTTTCTACACGCGCAGCCCTGTTAAAGATTGAGGCACAAAGCATATCTGCAATTGAGGCTGTTAAATTAATCGCCCAAGGCTCTAAGGGATAATTTGGCTGTGCCTATGAGACAAAAAGTTATTTTTTCTTATCCGTTCCACTGGTAATTTATTGACGAAACTTTAAAGTAGTTAGAGCGCCTAGGTAAAAGTAACAAGAAGTTGGTGAAAATTTGGTCACTTATTCTCTGAGAGACGCACTTTCTAATGGTCAAAAGAAAAAAGTGTTCCTGTGTGCCGTTTCTGAGATATTTGACAGTAAAAACAGGGTATTTTAACATGGGCTCTTATGGACAGACTCAGTTTTTCTGAGCTAGAGAAGGTTTTTGTATCAAGACCTAAATGAGATGGGTCTCATTAGAAGCGAAATTTTGTGACGAATCTAAATATGCACGGAAAAGTACATGTTCATGATGAAATAAGGAAGATATTTACCGCCGGAGCGGCGTCTGCTCTGACGCGGCGGCACGCTATGCAGCACGCGTTTAAATCTGATGACTTTTCCACTAGGTCTAGTATATAGCTGAGCTAGGACAATCTTTTCCTTCTTCTGCTGAGCACTTTTCTTCACAAAAGGCATGGTGTCTTTCCGAAAGAACACCAAAACCAGCGATATTTATAAAGGCCTGCACACGTCTTGTTGACACATTGATCGGATCGAGATCAAGATAGCGGCTGGGGATCTCTGGCGCCAACATCGAAAAACTAAATCCACTACACCGACTTCACGTAAAACGCCAAATTATTTAGTTTCCCGGCTTTTACATACGTCTCGCATACGTTTTGATTAAAAATAAATATATTCGTTTAGGATTTACCGCTTACACTGCGAATATTTAGTCGCGGTGTGTCGTCAACATTTAGTGTGCAAAGGTTTGAAACAGGGTCGAAAAGTAGGGAGACTAGTCAAGTTGACTACTGTATATACCTTTTTAAAAATCATGTAAGACGTTTGCATTGTGCAATGTGCTGAGGTACAAAATACCACTCATACCGTATTTCTAATTATGTTTCCTTCATAACAACATTTTTTTGGGGACGTTTACCGTAAGTAATAGGTAGGCCGAGTATACCACTTGACTTCAGCCGAACGCGCTCTAACTACTTTAAAAAAATGTGTGGTCAGTTCAAATACAAGTTAGAAGAATGGGG
>NW_022170249.1:16549516-16550352 GCF_008802855.1 Photinus pyralis | reverse complement strand
GGATTTTGATCAAAACATGTCAAAATCGTTATTCGTGCACCAAGATCATTGGGAATAAGATTAAGAGCATTATCTCAATGCCCAAGACATGAATTTAATGTATTTTGCAAGATTAAAATAAATTATCGTTAAAAGTGATTGTAATACTGAGGATCCTTCGATATTTCGTTGTATTGGTTTATTTATTTTTATTTTTAAGATGTGCATTTGTGATGCACCAAAAAATAAAGTTTTGAACCCTTACTTCCTATTCTGCCCTCGAGTTAGATTCTAATTAAAGTTATGGATGGTCCTTTAGTATTTTTTGACATGAGATCAGAATTTTAAATGAATTCTAAAGTTATTGATAACTTGACATTTACCAGTCGTGCAATGAAACTGGGATAAACCGTGTTCTGCTCATGGCTTTTGTGTGATGTGTATGAAGAAAAGTGTAGCAAATACAACATACATCCAATACAGGTAGCCATTTTGAATCATAGCCGCCATTTTGGATTTTATTTTCATTGTTTGACCATAACATACATATACAGGGTAGTGACTTCCGTAACGCATCATAGGGATTTCAATGTAAAATTCATATCATGCGATTATTGGCTCCCCAAAATATTTTAGAGCAAAAATGTATTAATGTTTTTTGTAGAAAAAATTTGGTTACGTCAATGAACCGTATTAGTTTTCAATTTTTTTCATAATAAAGACGGAAAATTGGAAAAATAAAACCCCCATCTTTTTCAATAATCTGCTCTAAAATAATTTGGGGAGCCAATAATCGCATGTTATGAATTTTACATTGAAATCCCTATGATGCGTTACGCAAGTCACCACCCTGTATA
>NW_022170249.1:16315596-16549416 GCF_008802855.1 Photinus pyralis | reverse complement strand
TAACTTTAGTAGAATATAATATGTAAGATAGGTTCTAAGATGGATCAGTATGGGCGATCGTGCGTGATAGGGGTGACATTCTGCTGATCAAACTCGCAATGAACAAGGGTTGGCCTTACAAACTGATAGTTAATCGTGTCAAATGCTTTTGAAAGATCTAACATCCCTATGATTGTCACCACACCTAAATCGGTTGCTTGTAATCATTGAACTGGAATGGCATCGCCCGTAAACCACTGTTGCAGGGACGTCGCGGTGACGAGAGAGATGAGTGGAGGTGCCAGACAAGAATGAAGATACCTACCACAGCCTATGTTAGGCGGCACGCGATTTTGGTTATCGATGCCCCTCCAGTTACAGAGTATACACTCGGTCGGTTTTCCTCATATTTGTACATAACAAAATTGTTCAGACCCTGTGATACAAAATAAAAATAAATCACTTGAGATATGGGCAGATTACTAGATTCGAATTCGCAATTAAAGTATGTAAAATGGAGATAGCTTTATTCTTGAAGATCAGAGAGATAGTAAACAAGTTTACCAACCTGTACGTATGTTATTCATTAATCATGATCTATGTAAATACTTTATATTTTGCGTACAATGCTCGCAAACCCATTTATTTAAAATGAATCGATTTCTCTTCTGGGGTATTGACATATAGGGATAATTCCATTTTGAAATTAATGTTAATTAATATGCCTTTCATTGCCCTCATATCGTATCGTATCGTATGGGTGGCACTTCCTAGGAGTGCCTTTATGTACAGTGTGAATATGTTGTTTATAACACTGAATATACATAAATATGTCAAGTTTGTCAACTTGTTGCAAATTTTTAATGATTTTGGATACCATAAAAACTTCTTGTTCTTTTGAAGATATATTCAGTGTTCCAGGCACCCTGTACTGTTTTCAAATTGATTACTTCAAACGTATTGACTCGTAGGTTCCTCCTCAACCACCTGCTATAGTTGCTTTGGTGTATACAACCAGTCTGCTGAAGACGTTATCAATTGCCGTTACTTTGTTAATATTACCGCAACTGACACTTGTTTAACAGCACCTGCATATTGCATATTTTATTACGGAAGTAAGTAATATGTTATCTAATACACGAATCTTAAAAACCTCTTTTTAGGAGACGCAAATTCCGTTGCCTATTCGGGGAGAATGTGTTCTCCCAAAGATTGTGATTCTCTTAAGGCAACGACGAGCGGAGGAAACTTACTGCACTGTTCGCAGTGCCAAAGCAACTATTGCAACACCGACAAATTTTGATCGATTGAGCATTAGACCAAGTCTGTATAAGGATTGTGAATGGTTTTGCATACTACTATGGGTCATTATGTTAATGTTCTGTCATATTTTTTATTATTTTTTTTGCCATTATCCTATACACTACAAAATGTAATAATTATGTTGTAATATACGTGAATATACGTAGTTACAGCAACAACCATTGGAAACCGTTTTTAGACACCCTATTCCTCCGTCGTCTCCGCCACACACATCTTGGAATGTCGCAAAAAGTGAAGGGAAATGTTTTTGGAAGCAAAATGTGACGGAAGCTTTTATTTTGAATTTAAATTTTTGAATTTTTTCGAAAAAATAAGTAAAGTAGAATTTTAAATCTGTCAACAATGTCAAGGTTCTGTGGTGGCTTCCCAAACGAATTTTGATAGTTATGATGTAAAGAATTTATCTGGTTGATAGCAGTAAACGAAATATATTTTTTATCTTAGACCCCCTAGGCACATAACATCACTGTTTGAGAGGTCTTTTTCGTATAATGTTTGTAAGTTATGGAATTCTTTACCAGATAACATCAAGAACATATCCTCATTCCCTCTTTCCAAATCCGCTAGTAAACAGTACCTATTACATTCTCAGTAAGCCACATTGACTACCACTACCTACCTCTTACCAATTGTCGGCAATCTGGACGTTTTGTGGACCAACCTAACTATATCGTAAATTTTATTTCTTTCTTTTAATTTTATTTTTCTTCCTGCCCGTTGGTGATTTTGGTCCAAGTGAAAAACCAGGAGTAGCGCTAGTGTCTGCCCCGAAACTTGCACCTTTTGATCATGCTTATGTATCCATAAAAAAAAGTTATTGTTTGCTATTTGCTCTATTGACAACAAAGACATTTATTACTATTATATGTGTTACATCCACGTATTGATATTGAATGGGGTTTTTTCTGTGAGGAATCGAGACTTTTTTTAATGGGGATATAGTATTACATCAATGAGCTCATCATGAGGTAATAATTTGAATGAAATGGGACTCGGAATTCACTTCGGATTTATAGTACAAAACTAACCAATGAAAAATTTAAATTTGGCCAATTTCAGGAATAATTTGTCATGGTGAGCGTTCAAAATGTTACTCGGTAAATGAGATGGGGAATTGTTTTTGGAGAGTTTGCCTGAAACGTTGGATAACCAGAGACTTTTTTCCTTGTTGTATCAGAAGTGGTTAATTTAAGGTCCCTTTGAACAGTTATGACTGGGAATCGTAAAGTCAGTGTTATTTGCTGGAAGATGATTACCTTCGAATACCGCAATAAAGTTTCATTTTGATGTTAAAAGTGCGTAATGCAGTTTTCGAGCGAGAAGTTAAATGTATACTCATTAAATTTCTCGAAGGACCATTTTTAGGTTATTTAAAATCACTGTATGAAAAAGACTTTTCGTTTTCTATAACAAATAAAGAAATTAACTTTGTGGTTCCGATTGTATTCAATAAATCCTATACTAATAAAAAAGTGGTATCAAATAAAGAAAGTTTCCTGGTAAAAAACAACACAAGAACACCCCCAACGATTTCTTATCTTTGAAATTTTCCGCGGGGTCTTCAATTCCAAGGCGATTTGGAAACAGTAGATATATTTGTGTCGATATAATCATTGTAATCTAAATTGGGTCCGTTTGGTAAAACAAATTAAAAGAAATAAAAAATTTCTTTCGTTGTTTCAACTAAAGACCTATATTGATAAGTCGTTTACTTGGAAATTTAATTTCTCCTCATGTGTGAAACATTAAATTTGACAACTGTTTACTACCGTGATTCCGTCACTTCCTTCAACGAAACCAACCTCTTCTTTGTAAAAAAATCCCCTAAATCCGAAAGTCATAGTCCTCCTAGTCGGAAACTTGTTTAAAATAGAGTTTTCCATAAGATACAAACTACAGTTGGACCGGAACGTTCATTTTCAAATGTTAATTAAATAATAATATTAAAAAAATCCAAAAATTCATCCAATCTTTTTGGAAAAACGTATTTGGTCACTTCTTTTGATAGAACTGCATAAGCAGTAAACGTTCCCGAGGGACTCAGGTAACATACTGGTTGAGAAGAATATGATCTTATAACTATTTAAGATATGTGGTTTTACATACCGAAAACATGAATGGTTTTGTTACTGGAGTATCTTCAATTTTTGCTTTAAAAACAAATGATCCAGATTACCATGGACTTCTTCCTGGACTAAATCACAACTACTGGCATCGCTACACTACAAAAATGTTCCGTTTCAAAACGATGCATTAAAAGTGAAATCGCAAGGTTTATTTCTTTGAATTCCGTGCAGCATGGTTTATTGGTAGTAATACTTTTAGTTTCGAGCCTAAAAATTTGTGAACTCAGAAATAAGCCTTCAAAACGGTATGCTGCTAATGAGATAGCATTAGAAAATGAACATGCGTTAGTACGATTGCCTCCCTACCATTGCGTTTTCAATCCCATCGAAAATATATGGGGAATTTGCAAACAACTTTATAACCGACACATTGGCAAGAAAGGTTATGGCAGAGAAAAGTGTTTTGTAAGGGGAATACCCTATACAGGAATTTTTTTAGATTGATGAAAATGCGGATGTTTCACTTTGGCCCGAATTGGGATATTATTTAACTGTGAGGAGGCTGAAAGGGAATGAGCAATCTAGAGTATAATAATCGCGGTTAGAAATGCAAATTGCTACATGTCTACCGTCTACCGTCTATGTAGCTCGCTGGTAGAGCGTCGCGTTACATAGTCGGAGGTCGGGTGTTCGAATTTTTCATCTGTGGCAGAGGTGGGAATGTTCTAGTTTTCATTAAATCTTCGATTACAGATTCAGAGTTTTCTGGCTTATCTTCACAAGAAGCAGTGATTAAGGGATTAATTATATTTTTTCACGTTCGTAAAATAAAGTACAACATTTTCCATCAATTTGCGTTCATAAAGGATGCGTTTGTTTCGTCCGCTAGTAGCGTGAAAAAAAGTGCCGTAGCGAATCATTTTTTAACGCATTTGAGTGACAATTCAACTCATGTATAAAAAATCGCATAAGCCGCAGTGCAATTGTCACTTTGACAGCGGCAAAAGTTACCTGCATCTTTTCCAGCGACAAATGCACTAGTGGTTTTTTCACTATTCATTTTCGAACCAATTATCGCATTATCCTTTCCCATATGACTAGTTTGACGTCT
Organism: Photinus pyralis; assembly: GCF_008802855.1. Classification (NCBI taxonomy): domain Eukaryota; kingdom Metazoa; phylum Arthropoda; class Insecta; order Coleoptera; family Lampyridae; genus Photinus; species Photinus pyralis. The sequence continues at coordinate 16,544,937 of NW_022170249.1, read as the reverse complement.
GTGAATAATTGATTAGTTTGGTGACTTTCTTGTTCGTTAAATTGTCCTGCCGAATTACACTCGAGGTTTGTATGTATTTAAACCGAGTAAATTTGGGTTGTTGCAATTCAAATCTGTTTCCTTTTAGCAATTGAACTCGAAAAACTGTCAACCTAAAAATGCTCCACCTGCGGTGTCGCATTTTTATTAGTTGACAGTTTTTCTCGTCTAATTGCTAGGCAACAGATTTTCATTACCTAAACAACCCAAATTTACTCGGTAAAATACAAACCTCTTGTGCAATTATAAGTGAAAAAAAGTAACGTAACGTGTCATTTTTTTAACGCAAACTATTTAGACAAGAAACATAGGAGGCCGCCGTTGCTATGATACTCGCTGACATTTGTTAAAATTACAAAGTACGTATTAAGTTCATCTCGCTGTGTTTTGTGTAATTTGTGTGCTTGAACGATGGAAATGGACAGTGATGCGAGTTTTTCATGCACCCCCGACGAAATTGTGAACGCGGCAGGTATCGCCACCTCCAATCTGTTACCCGAAAAGTCCAAGGACCAATATTTGAAGGAATATGATTTATTTATGAAATGGAGAACCGAAAAACACGTTGGAAATTTTAGTGAAAGGGTGTTATTATGTTATTTGGAAGAAAAATCAAAACAATGGAAGCCGCCAACACTTTGGTCGACCTATTCTAAACTAAAGGCTACACTGTTAATCAATAATAATGTAGATATACGGAAATACTCAAGTCAAGTCGGTTTATTAATAAAAAAACTATTTATAATAGTTATTTACAAGTCAACGTATCAATAGGGCTCTAAAAAATTATTATTTGACGGGAATACCTAACAGCTCGGCTTCGGTGTAAAAGACACCTGACGTAAGAAAATCCTTGGCCCTTTTCTTGAATTGTGAATAAGTCGCAGCCGATTTTACAGATTCGGGAAGAGCGTTATAGTAGCTAGCCGATTTATATTCTGGTGACTTCTTGTAGAACGAGTGAGTTGGCTTATCCAGTCGCAGGCGTTCCCGGTGTCGAGTATCATAATCATGTACGTCTTTGTGGGTCATGAAGTGATGTTTGCGTCTGTTCACATACGAAACACAGTTCAAGACATAGATCGAGAAGAAAGTAAGAATTTTGTAATTTCGAAATACAACTCTACATGTTTCGTTGTATTTCAAGTTAAAAATTAGACGTAACACCCTCTTTTGTAAAATGAATACCCGTTCCCAGTTTGACGTGGAGCCCCAAACGGCAATATTATAGCATATGACAGAATGCACCATCGCGTAGTAGGCACTTAACAAAGCACTTTCACTTAATGAATTTTTCAGGACCATGATTAGATAATGCGCTTTGCTTATTTTCTTACACACCTCATCCACATGATAAGTCCAGGAGAGAGTCTCATCTACTAGCAGGCCGAGGAACATAGAAGACCTTAAACAGGGTATATTGATGCCGTTGATTGTGAAATGGAAGTTATGCCGATTGATTATTGAATGCCTGGAGTGGATTTCGAGGAAGGCAGATTTATTGTAGTTGATGATCAAGCCGTTTTTGATGCACCACGAGTCGAATTGGCGGAGTACTGTTTGGACCTTGTAGAAGACGGATTCTGCAGAATGGTCGCTCACAACAATGGTCGTGTCGTCGGCGTAAACAAATGTCATGCCAATTGTTATGAATTCGGGTAGGTCGTTAATGAATAAGAGGAAGAGTAAAGGGCCTAATACTCCTCCTTGCGGCGTTCCAAGGGATATCTTTGTTATATCAGAATACGTGTCCTTGATTTTTACCTTCAACGCCCTGTTAGTAAGGTAGGAGAGTACTCAAAGCTAATTGCTTATTTGAAGAACAGGTCCGTTGGCCACAAACCCAATAAATCAAGGACATTTTCTCGAGATGAAATGTACAAGTTCCTTCACAATGCTCCTGATGAACAGTATCTTATGCATAAGGTATTAACAATTTAACCATTAAGTATACGCTTCATGATGTATTGTCGTTTACAGCTTGCTCTCATTTTTGGAATCGCGGATGCCCTCCGCCGTGAAGAACTATACAAGATAACTGTGGAAGATATTAACGATACCGGACATGTGCTTATGATTACTATTCCGGATTAAAAAACACATATTCAACGTCGATTTACCGTAATTGGCGAAACAAATCTGAAAAACCTCAATTTAATCGATATTTACCGGAAGTATAAATCTCAAAGACCAAAAAATATAAAAACTAAACACTTTTTCTTACAATATTGAAACGGCAATTGCAAAACCCAAGTTGTCGGTATAAATACCTTTTCTAAAATTCCATCAATTATTGCTAAGTACCTACCTCAATTTACCAAATCCCGACAATTATACCGGACACGCATTTAGACGGTCGTCTGCGTGTTTATTAGTTGATTCTGGATGAGACCTAATTCAACTAAAGAAACACGGCGGTTGGAAGTCGAGCGCCGTTGCAGAAGGATACGTCGATGAACCTTTTCAAACTAAAATGGACAGCGCGGTAAAATTTTTACAAATCAAACTTACCGAAATATTTCCAACCCAATAATCTACACTGCACATAATGATGATATTCTTAAAGAGGTTGCCGAATCTGTCAGTGTCACTCATTTAATGGATATAAATCCAGCATCGATTGTAGGATGATTCGCCCCCGAAAATTCGCCCCGGTAAATTCGCCCCTGAAAATTCGCCCCCGGAATATTCGCCCCCAAGAAAACTCGCCCCCAAGTAAATTCGCCCCCGGACTATTCGCCTCCGTAAGATTCGCCCCAGAAAATTCGCCCCGGAAAACTCGCCCCCAATTAAATTCGCCCCCCGGACTATTCGCCTCCGTAAGCTTCGCCACAGAAAATTCGCCCCGGAAAATTCGCCCCCAAGAAAACTCGCCCCCAAGTAAATTCGCCCCCGGACTATTCTCCTCCGTAAGATTCGCCCCAGAAAATTCGCCCCCGGCAATTTCGCCCCCGACAAATTCGCTTCTGGAAGATTCGCCCCCCGCGATTCCGCTCCCGTAGGATTCGCCCCATAAGATTTATTAATCCTCGGAGGTAACAGGGCTAGCAGTTCATAAAATGAATTTTGCTTAATTTTAATTTTTTTTGTAATACCTGTGTATACCTACATAAAGGGGGTAGAATAATAGCACTCAAATACCTGTTAACTAAAATATGAATAGGTAATTAACATAAGGTTGAATAAAGTAAGGGTGATTTGCAAAGGATTTGACATCCAAAGGAAATAAATCCTATATTCACAATGATTTAATGACTTCTATATTTTCAGACATGACATATGGAAAATCCACCTTAACTCTTGTATTACAAAAGAAGGTAATATATAATCTAATTTAAATGACATTTTTGATTGACTGAGTTGTTAGCTTCATTTCTTCCTAACAGAACGTTTGATGGCTCGTTTGGTCATTGGTGGTGTAATTGTTTTGAAACTTTTTATGTTGCTACTTGTTATATTTTGGCGCGAATACGAACTTTGATTTTTGGTTAACGATTCTACGGCCTTTTTTTAACTTTCGGATCAATACTTGGCTTGAACACGGTTTTTGAGTTTGGTGTAAACCCGTGTGAAAAAATAGTTTTGAGTATTGAAGAAGATCGGTTTCACGTGGTGCTGGTAAGTTTTGTATTATTTTTTAATTAGGTAGTTAGATTTACTTAAAAAAAAGAATTTTGTGCACAATTTTCTAAGATTTTAAATATTACAATCCTAATAGACGAAGAGTTTATTTTATTGTAAATCAAACACAATATTTCACCTTTCGTAAATACAAAAATCTGAAAATCAAACTGACAACAGCAAAAAAGGAACTCCTTATGGCATCAGTAATAAATACGTGTCTGTATTGTGATTTTTATACATAATAGTAGGAGGACACAAAGTATATACTAAATTCATTGTCTTTTTAAGGTCTAAATTTTTGGTAAATGGTCAACGTTCAACATTTTTTGATCTCAAGTGGATACTTTGGACATTTTAAAACTTTTATGGCATTTGCACATTTTTTACAAAAATTCTCAAATTTAAAGCTGATCCGACGGGCTGAATTTGGAACGAGTACAAGAGTACCGTAGCAGACTAATTGCTACTTAACTAATAAATATATAAGCAAACTTTTTTTTATATTTTAAAGAAATGGGATGTTTCGAATTAGATTTTTTTAGATTATTTTAATTATGATTTGATACTTCAGCAAACTTCATCAATGTTGGTGTTTTTCAACACAAATTTACATCAAATCTGGACCAATTTTCAAATGTAAGTCTAAAGAAAGAATCATTCTTTGTTTGTACATTGATGCCAAAAACCTTTCAATACATCCATAAATGGCTGAGTAATTAGACTCCTTTGTAAACGCAATTTGTTGTAAAATGTATTGTAAACATACGGTTGACGTTGAACCGTTGAATCAGCCTTTAACAGGTGAGAGACGATTGAATATGAACAATTTCGAGTTGTCAGTCTCGCCGTATTCAGTTCCAAATATCGTAATTTTTGCAAATATTTATTTAATTAATTTAAACCAACCTATTACTTCCGAGTGTTAATAAATGCTATGGGGCGAATGCTACGGGGGCGAATTTGTCGGGGCGAATATTCCGGGGGCGAATACTCCGGGGGCGAATTTACTTGGGGCGAATATTCCGGGGGCGAATTTCCTTGGGGGCGAATATTCTGGGGGCGAATTTACTTGGGGGCGAATATTCCGGGGGCGAATTTTCGGGGGCGAATTTACCGGGGCGAGTCTTCCGGGGCGAATTTACCGCACACCCCAGCATCAGCTTCCAAGATTCAAATTGTTAATCCCACTAATTGCACATTTAATATTAATATTTATAAATAAAACCCATCAGTATTTTTGTTATTCTTATGCTTTAATTTTTTTAGGTACGAACGTGAAAAAAGTTTGTATGCAATTCGTGAGTAAAGTATGTTTTTTCACTCGGCGGATTTGCGCACTCGCCGTGAAAAAAAGATATACTTTACTCACTTGTTGCATAAATAACTATTTCAAGGCGTTCGCTATATTGTCCTACCGTTTCGTTAGGTTTCTGACGAACAACGGATAGTTGTGCTTCTAAGGCCTTATTGCATAAAGCCAGTTTGACCTGCGGTTGAACTTCAACCACACTTCAACTGACGGCGGAGCGAGATTTTGCGTTGCATAAAAGCCAATTGCGGGTTGAATCGGCGGTCGAACCGACGAAATTTCGACCGGCGAAAATCCACCGGACGAGCCGCTTGAATCGTCGGTTGACGGGCCAGTTGATCCATTCGCAAGAAGAACAATAACAATAATGGTTTTCAAACCATCTTTTCTGCTCATATTTGCACTTTTGTTAGTTGTGTTGCGGTCTCAACAGTGCTTGTGATTTTCCATCATCAAATTCATTTTTCTCTGCGTAAAATTACATATACGGGAATTGTGTGAAAGGGAGGTTAGTACATACAAATTATCATTTCTTGTGTGTTCAGTGTTTCAGAGAAAGGAGAGGCAGGTTCCTGCGGACAAGAGACATTCCATTCGAGAACGAAGACAATGTCAGGGCAGCCCCGAACACCTAGAATTTAGAGTTCAAAATAGATGACGACTATTAATTGCTTCCACACCGGAAACGCAAATGAACACGGCTGGCGCGCTTTCCATACACTAAAATCTGATTAGCTATTATAGTACCGAATCGTCAGTGTAGCCAACCTTAGGAATCTAAAGCCAACCGTCGATTCCTTAACCGACAGAAGAATAGCGTTTAATCAACGCATTTCATTACAACCGACGGTTGAGCCCAAACCAGAGTTTCACTTACGCAACCGGGCCTAAGTGAGGTACTGTTCGAATTTCGGAGAAACGTTTACAATTTTTAAAGATGCGTCGATTGACGTTATTTGCTTATGTCGAATCGCGTTGAATGCAGATCCGCTTAATTTTGTTTTAATTATGTCTAATATTAGAGATTGTACAAGACGTTTACAATTAAGCAACGTTAATACGTTATTACTTCATTATTGCAAAGCTGGTAATAAACTTTCTACAGTTTGCTCACAATTGTTCATTCATGACTATATTTGCAAGTGAAATCTTGATGATGGTGTCTGCACAAAAACATCCACTAAGAAAACTAATATTGATGCAAGACCTTCTCCTCAGCAGACTCAAACAGTCTTAACATAATTTACTGCGTACGTCTCGTAAACAAGCGAAATGAGATCAACGAAAATCGGTCAAAAGTTTCGAGTCCATACACTGCCTCGCGCTGATAAGAAAGTTCACTTTCTCTTTCCAAGCTGTTTCCCTCGAAAAGACATTTAAGAGTCCGACTAAGTGTAAAAGACGTACTTAATACCATCACATGACAGGAGGCTATTTTGCTGCCCTTCAAATGCCTTAATCGCTAATTTTAAAGGGAATGCGTAACAAGCGGGGATGTCGCTACTTGCGTAAAATGTTAAGTAGGCCATTTTTTAGTTGTATCAGTGAACGGACCGTCTACTTTTATTAGGGTTTTATTCTCAACGGCCGTTACTGTTAAAATTCATAACGTAATGGTCTGCAAGAAACTGTTATTGTTATTGGAGTTTTTCCTAAAGTAACAGTGCATTTGATTTCTATATGACTTGTTGGTAAGAGAGTAATTGGGTGAATTCCAAAAATTAAGAACATCATGTAGACACATTTTATTTGATTAAATTTTAATACATAATCATTAAACCGTTTTTCATACCGAAAGGGAAAACGGGTTTTAAGCTGTCGTATTCGCTAAAAACGAAAAGAAAATCCTTTTCATTCCAAATAATAATTTGTTTTATTCAAATTTCTAACTGATTCTGACAGCTCTTTTTAGTACATTTGTTTCATTTGTAAAATTATTTAAAATTCTCTCATTTCCCATCTATACCCTTCAGCCTCGTGGATTTTACAACTTCACCTACTCTTTAGATCTTTCGTAGCAAAGTTTTAAAGTGCACGTCATTGTTAAAGAAAGGATAACTATATGTCCTTAAAAATTTGTAATAAAGACGTTCGTGCAAAATACGTGTGGTGTTATCCTGTTTAAGAAAGTTGAGCATAACTTTTAAAGAGAAAAGAGGACTTTTATAACTTTTGCAAACTGCGAATAAGTACATGCACAATTGTACAAGTTAAGTAATTTACTAAAGCTGTCACGACACAGCTCAGCTTTGAAAAGTTGCAGGCAATGTACATTTTCAGTTTCCTAAAATATTTCTGCATTCGCGTATACTAATGTTTTTTTTTTCTCATTTATAGACCCTATTTCCCTCAGATGGCACAATCCACTTCGCGTTTTAGCTTTTCGGTTAAGGTTTTTTTGCGAATAAATCCATCATAGTAACAAATTTTGGCTGTTGAAATAAACGGATTATACCTTCCCGATGAAATTTAATACGAGTTTTATATAATCTTATAAATACACGACTAGTTTCGACGTTTCAGTCATCTTCAGGTAAAAAATTAGAGTTATAAAAACTCGAACTAAGGTCTAGCAACTGCTTACTAAATAGAACAAATTGTATTTTACAATAGGTGGCTAAAAAATTCAATTAATAATGTTAAAACCATAAGTACCTATCAAATACTACTCTACATAAATCATACCTTTTAGTTCTATTGATACAAAAAATATATCCAACCTTCAATTCAAAGAAACTTGTTCCGTCTTCACTGGTTAAATGTTTTTTTTTTAATTTCTTTAAATGACCTATTGTAAACTACAACCGATCTTTTTAGTAAGTAGTTGCTAGACCTTAGTTCAAGTTTTTATAATATATTTTTTGCTCTAGTTTTCCACCTGAAGATGACTGAAACGTTGAAACTAGTCGTGTTTTTATAAGATTATATATAACTGTTATTAAATTTCATGGGGAAGGTATAATCCGTTTATTTAAATAATTGGAACCCCATATCGAGCCAGGATGGACAACCAAAATTTAAAAATTATGCGAACAATTTGAATTAATGAAAATATAATCATTAATATAATTTAATTAATATAATAATCGTTAGATGCAAAACTGTTCCTTGAAGTGTGGCCTTCCCTTGATAGTATTAGTCCAGAATAGCTCTAAAATAATTTATGTTTTAAAAAAATTAGTCCCGATCCAAACCGAATTTTTCTTGCAGGTAAAATCATTAAAAATGAGCTGAATTTGTCCACGGGCGAAATCCCAGGGATTGAAAGGAGTGGAAAGTGGTATTTTTCAATTTGTGGCAAAACTATTAATTAAAGGCAAAAAGTAAAAGTTGTAAATGAACAACTTTTGTATCTACACTTTTTTCACATAATTTTCCAAGAAAAACCGGAAAAACCGTATTTTTTGTTTTCTATTTTTATTTTTGCGAAAAAAAAATCGTAGGGATCTGAAATTTGAAAAAATAGTATATTATATTACGGTTCAAGAACCAAAATGTACGTCTAAAGATAGCCATTTATTTGTGTTTGACATTTCATTGCGTACTGTCACATTTCGTCCGCCATTGCCTTTTAATCACATTTAAACACGTTAATTTAGTCCACAGAGTACAAAATTGTCCAGACGAGTACCTCGAGTCTTTCCAAATTTGCGACTGCACGTGTCCTTGGTTAATGCTAAGGAAAGTTAGGCGTGACAATTTTTCTTCAATATATTTACCTTTAGATTTGAATGTAAAAAAGTGCGAGTGTCAAACCTAAATGGATTTCGGATCACATCGGATACTGTAACCAAATTACAGATCACCGAAAAGAATGTCACAAATCCTCAACTCAAATAAATTTCTAGGGAATTTGTACGATATGTATCGCGACACTAACATGCGAAGCCGGTTACAAACTTGAAAAATAAACTTCCCATAAATTGTATCAATTCTTTTAGCTTTTAGGGCTTTACTGACAAAGTACGTGCACTAAATCACCTCCTCACTTGATTCGTTTTACGTATTCGTTATTTATCTAAATATAAAACAAGTAAGAATTCTGTCCCACAACCCTCAATAAAAACTCCCACTGAACTTACCACAGTCGTGTCAAGGTAAATAAACCGCGTAAATGACAAGAACTACTTACACGTTTTCTTGTAATTACATCTCGGGAAAGGAGCTTATAATGAACGTTCTAGGGCACTCGCCCAGTCTCTTGCCAACATCCTTGTCCAGAATGTCCGAAAATAATTCTCGTCAGCTTCAGTACTTTTATGAATGACTTGTGTATAACGTCTTATTAATGTCGCTGTATTCGGTGACACCCAATTTATTTCGAATTTGATATGAAAATGTATTTTTGATTCGATGAAGCTGAATGAAAATTGGAACTACTACTATTGGTGTACACCCTTGCCCAAAATCCCCTTATTTCTGTAAATCATTTAACGCTCTTAACACTTACTAACATTTAAAAAAGCATACAAACACTATGCCAATTATATTGAGTTAATGAAAATTGTATCTTTAACGTTCAATTTTTATCATGAAATTATATTAGGTCAAGGGACGCATACTGTGTCTGTATAAAGTATAATGTAATGTATAATTAAACAGCAAAAAAAACTCATATTGGAAATGGAAACACCTGTTAAGAACAGAGAAAGGAAAAGCAGAAACGTTTACAGACCACCCTAGCTGAAGTTTTCCAACCAAACGCCAATTAGATGGGCCAGGCTATAGAAAAAGAACTGCCATCCCCACTACAAATGTCTCTTCCGATACGCAAGATTACTGTCAACAAAATAGAAAAAGAGCTAAAGAAACCCTTTCCGTCTGACTACTACCTGCTAGTAGTAGCCTCACATGCCATTGTCATTAAGAACCAAACAATACTGGAAATGCATCCGAATGAGAATCTTCCACCAATGACAGAAGATCCCCAAATTGGACGCCTACAGAAAAAGTGACCAAAAGACCTAACTGTTTAAAGGAGGGACGACTCCCCTGGAAGTCTACCAACTAAGTCTAGTTCGAATACACAACATTAGCTCATAGAATGTTGTATTATTCTGATTGCTAGTTAATAATAAAGAAATTTTCAAAAAATGTACCTTCAGTGAAGGAAAAATTAATTGAATTTTGTCTCTTCTCAACCCTCTTTATTTAAGCTAGTCTGAGAAGTAAAGTACGGAACCCAAGTCCCAACGTACTAACCACGAAAGAAGAAGAAAAGTGTAGGAAGATAGAACCACGAACCCGAAACTGGGCTGCTGCAACGTCTACTCCGGCATCCTTGTAACAGATAAGGAAGGTTTTTTTCTGCTTTCCAATAAAAAGTGATACTCGTATACTGTTCGCTAGGAGAGAATGCCGGTCACAGAACACCCGATACCGGCCTACAATTTTATGTTCTTAGGATTGTAGACCGGCGCATTAAAGACTATATTTTCGTTTCATTTTTCTTTGATTTACACGTTTTTGGTGGCACGTTAAGCGTAGTATCAATAAATTCAATGTCGGTTTAAGTAATTACTCAGTTTCTAATCTTATTACTTTCTTGCTATGAACCGGATTTTGTGTAATTCGCAAGTTAATGTTGGATGGAGTTTAATTACCTATCTCTCTCATTTTGGAGGATATAAATTGGATTTATCGAATACGTAAGTAACCGCTATTTGAATTACCACCTCTTACCTTTAAACCTTGTGCGCTCTTTGTATGATATTCGCGTTATTTGGAAGTTGGTCCCATTTACTTCTGAACCGTTGTGGTATTAGTACCGTTAATGTCTAAATAACTCTTATTAATTGGAGGTAGGTTGAATTTTGTGTTCGAAGAGCACTTGAATGTAATTCTTTTCAGGGTTCTAGTATGGTCATAACTTCAACTTATTTTTTGGATTAATTACAAGTTTAAGCACCTGTTCACATACTGAACCACATGCAATGAGAATGATATCATCGGTATCCGTCAATATTATCCACCAGATGGACATGTTCTTTCATATATAAGTGGAGTGCAAGACATTGTTGTCAACACCGCACAAGCAAGGGGTCATAAAATCAAGTGTATTGAACCATAGCATTCCTTTTTTTGTTTGGAGTCAATCCAAATTAATTACTTGCCTATTTTTATATATATAATTCTTCTGTACATGTCTTTGTGACTGAACTCTGAAACGCCGGCTGGACGGATTTTGATGAAATTTGTATTACGTGTCTCTGTGTGTTCCCGGATGGTAGATTCATAACTGGGCCCGATCGGATTATAGGATTTTTTGTAAACTTCTTTTTTCGCTGATGTCGCACTCGGCTATTTAGCGTAGAGATCGATACATACACCAAGTCACTTGCGTCGTACTGCGCCAATGTGTTTAAATTATTACATTCTGTACGCTGGGTTTCCGTATATAGAATTTCTTGGATAAAGGTCTCTCCAACATCAATAACATTAATAAGTAAGATTTTTATCTATTTATCCTTGTGCATAGCTTATCGTTATGTTAATTTCTTTGTAACTTCTTTCCTCGGTAGCTTCCCCAGTTTTATACAATAAGAGAGTGAATCATTATATGAAGCTGGGTGGCGCTCAACTCTGTGGTAAGTCACAGTGAAGTTGATGAAGATTGTTTCTGCCAGTCCCAACTAATAACTGTAAACTATCAAACGCCCGATTTTGATATTAATATCGCTGAGCTATCTGGCCGTTTATGTGGTAGGTTTTGAGAAAAAGCAGTTCCATCTTCACTTACGTCACCTATTATTTGAAACTAGTCGCTTAAAAGTTTAACTATTAAAATAGCAAGTATGGGATAGGTTTGGTGTTATTAATGTTTCTATAACTCAAAATTATTAATTCATTATCCATTTGAATAAATCGCACAAAATGAATCGCGAATTACTAGCCATCATTGGGATTTCAAACTTCCGTTTAAATCAGAGATATGCCTTTGAAGTTTAAACTGCAAAGCTCAAACGAATACCAAAGAGCTACATCACAATTTAATGGCTCTTATAGTTTTTTTTTGTTTAAAAATACATTCGGTACAATATTACGAGTTTTGTATGCTCGACAATTAAAAAGCTCGGAAAATTATGAACGGAAAAGATCTTTTGAGATCGGGCCGCAGAGTAAATTACTTCAATATGTTCTGAAGTAGGTTGTATTCTCCTCGAATACGAGCGACAACGAATGGAAGTATAAAATCAATCACTCTAAAGTTTTTGATGGTCCTTGCAAAACTGATTATAAAATTCTGTGTGTGGATTCAATACGTTTTTCGCATTATTCTTGTTTTATAACGATACTCCATAATTCTTCTGCGTCCGTTGTAGTAAAATATGCCTCGTAATACTGAATTCAACACAAAACAGGGTAATAAATATGTTTTGGCATGAGAATCGACGTAGTGCCTCGTACACTTGATTTCTGGCAAGATTAAAGCATTGTATTGAATGAATGTCGAGTCTCATGACAATTAGCTTATTTGACGTCCTCTCAGTCAATTTTTAATCGAAACGTTGGTGATATAAAATTGTTGATCAAATTCCGATCAAAAAGTTATTAGGGGAACTTTAATAGTTACTTATAACTTTTGGGGCGGATACAAATGAAATAAAATTACTTCTAGTCATTCTGTCAATGATCTGATGATGAGAATCTAATTTTATCCGCGACCATTTAGTGGAAAGGAATTAAATTTTAAAAAGATTTCATACAATTAACGGTAGTTCGCTTAGCAGTTTTACATTTTTCGAATTTGTATTTCATTTAAGTATAACCAAATTTGCATATGTACCGCTTCGTGGAAAGGTGAACGCGAGTGGGTATAGCGATAAGAAAAATTAACTATTAGGATGGCACATGCATAAACAACAACTCGATTTTGAACACGATCGTGGTAAATACAAGCTTCATTATCCTGAAAATTTCCATACATCGAGAAAGAATCGTACGAGAGCAAGTCGCAAAAGGGTTCGATTGTATCTCCCTAAAAGCGATCTAGTTTTCGATTTTTCTTGGAGGGAGCCTCTTTAAAGGGATGGCTGTACCATTTGTAACTTAAAGAAAACACAGTTTCCAGTGATATCTGTAGGTGGGTAAGATTAATTGTAAAACGAACATGTTTACTGGGGCCGTAGAGAATTAATTTTGTTTAGTACGAACGAGGGTTGTTGAACAGTTACATTATGTACATAATGACTTACTAACCTTTGCTGCTGTGCTGATGTTACAGTTCGATCTTCTTGCCTTTTTTATCAACTAAGTACACACTTTTTGAAAATCGTCTTTTGCTAGTAAATTGCACATGACTTTTATTGTACAGTGTGAATGCCTTCCAATAGTAATAAATTGTGTACATTGCGCGAAAAACATTTTTGAACCTTGGAAATCAGCTTTAAGCTTTTCTGTGCGTCTTAGAGTAGTGTGTTAAATACTTAAATATGTTCTAAGCTCCCTTTAATAATCGCTCATACAATATCGACATTATAATTGCATATTATTTATGAACCATCGATCCACACATTCAAATTCCCTCGTGCCATTCACTCCTTTAAGGTACAAAGCGCTTTATGTTTGTAACTCCTTTACCAATTTTCAACAAGTTTCCAACTAAGAATATGAGCAAGCCACGTAATAATTTTACTTCCCTATCAATTATGTATGGTTACATCACTTTAAAACTCCGTACAGGCATCCCAACAACAAAATTTGAATTTACGAATAAAAATGAATTATGAATTAGTTTAGGTATATAAAATGTAAGTTTGTTTGGATTTAATCTGCTTCTTGTCTCTTTTAAGATGAGATGTTCCTGTTGTATATATCTTCAAAAGAAGGGTTGCAATTTAGTAACATTGTCACTGATTGTCAAAATCGTGACTGAACTCATATTGAAACATTGCAGGAAGTTTGCTTAAACCACTTACACCTAATGTAGTTATACATCTACTAAAAAATAAATGAAGGTTATGCCGTTTGCGAAAGAAGCCCTACCGACATCTCGTATGTCACAAAATGTATATTGCAGCAAAACGTTCCCCCCATAAACTCCATCTGCATTATAAATCCTACTTAGACATTCTGACGCTAACCATAAAACAAAGACGAGTTGAGCGAAAGATGGAATGTTCTCCTTTGCTGCAGTATCGTCATTAACGGATATTTAATAATGAAAGCCACATAGATGCAAAGTACCTTAACTTGACCGACTGCATAGCTCAGTGGTAGAGCGTTGGGCTACATAACCGCTGGTTCGAACCTGGGCTGAGGTGAGAATTTTCATCGCAGGCAGAGATGAAAATTTCTTTAGATTTAGTTTATACACTGTTTAGGGATTTTACATAATCGGAAAAAGCGTAAGGATCACTGAAGTCAAAATTCTTAACTATGGAGACTAATTTTGATGATAAAATCATTCTAATTTTCTGCGGCCGGCCGGAGAGAATCTTACCTTTTAAAAGAATATCTAATCTTTTAATAAGTTTTATCTCTGGCGATTAGTCGGAAGTTGTGTGTGCTCGCAAAGGATTTTTTGGTTCGAGACAACACTTTTCTCTCAATTTCGAGGATATAAAATTGAATTTTTTGAGTGCGTAAGTATCCGCCATTTGCTGAACACTTCGTTACCTTTTCGGCATTCTAGATCACCGTTAAATTTATTCAGGGTTGCGCGTTTTTTTTAAGAATTGAGTGTTGTTGAGGGTGGTTCCATTAGAAAACTAGCTGTTACAAAATTTTGTTACTTTAAATTTTTTAAAGTCGATGATTACAAATGAATTAGAGGCTCTTTGTTTTTTTGACAAAGAGAAAATGATAGCTTTTACGTATCATTTTCTGATGATTTGAATCTGCTCGTAGTCAGGTCTTACACACTGCTGACAGTGTAGTTCTTAACGAGGCTTCTGGCAATGGCATTTATAAATGTATTATTGAACGGAAGCGACAACGTTGATTGGCTGAACGAGTAAAGATGTACCGCTGTACCTTGTTAGCACCATTTTGATCCGAAAAATTTAAGAAAGTGGGGATTAGAAGAGAGTTTTTTCGGGGGCAATTTGTATGCTGGTGAAATATTATGGTTCAAAAAAAGTTTCCATTCAAAGGCAAAGAAGGCCTAAGTTTGGAGCCCGCTAAGTGAAAATTAACCACGGACGACTGCGTGTGAAAAAGGTATGGATACGCGGGGGATGACTTAAAATTCGTGTCGAACGGCTAAGGTAGTTATATGATCAATCGCAGGCGGAGTAGCAATCCTGACAGGCTGAAGAAGATGGCCATAGGTAAATATCTAAATGTTCGGTACAGCAGTTACGGTACTATAAAAGCAGGAGCGCTACCGTGAACAATAACGTAAGTTTTATCGTGGACCTCAAAATGACCTGTGAAAAAGTTTAATGGTGATCAACCGCATTCTACCAAATGTTGGAGCCGCCAAGGCGTTAAGGAGGAAGGTGGTGTAATGATCCAGTATTTCAAAGTTGGACGACTCAAGGGGTAGCTTTAAACCCTATATAATTAAGGTAAAGTGTAATCTTTCATTTGTGTCCTCTAAGGATTATCACGGATTGGAATTTTGACGTTTAGAGTGGAATTCATAGATATTACTTACGTTAGACTAACACTTTACTAATTGCACACTTAGTTTTAAGTGGAACTTATATTTATAATTCCTACTAAATTGTCCGTATTTCTAAATGCACCTTTTATTTACTATTTATATTTATATTATTTTATTTTATTTACTATTTATATTTATATTATTTTATTTTATTTACTATTTATATTTATATTATTTATTTTTATTTACTATAGCACTAATGCCATGCGTCACTTTGACAAATATTTATTTGAATACCAAAATTTTGCTAACTACGCGTTAAGTATGAGTAAAGTGTAAGTTTAACTTAAGTAATATCTATGAATTCCACCGTTAAACAGTAAATAGACATATTCTACGGGGTTCTTCTCATTGTTTTAAGCTGTTTAAAAAATTTAAAAGGAATTTTCCATTGTAATCAATAGTTGTGTATGGAACTAGGTTAGAAAAAGGGAAACAGTTTTCCATTTGCATTCAATATTAAGTCGTAGAAGTCCTCTAACTGAGTTAAAGATATAAATTTTAAGAATTAGATTAGTCAATAAACAGATATTTTCATATTGTGCATTTATTTGCCGTCAATGTGGCCAAAGGCGGAAGAAATCATTTTGTGAATATTCAGGTTAAGCATTTCTAACCCCTGAAATATAACCCTTGTATCTTTGTAAACCGTATCCGTGGAATATATCCACAGAGGCACAGACTAAAATAAACAGGCGGTAAAAATCCCGGGTCTTACCTACTACGACACTCCACGAACCAACCACCCGGAATCCATCATGTTAGAGGATAAAAGTAAAAAATTCTGACTGTACCTTACGTAGTCTACAATATAAAAAAGCGCGTTCGTTTTTCAGTAATTAATTTTACCAAAGAAGCTCTGTATTTCCGAAATCACAAATATTCGATACCAAAAAATGCGGTGATCGACTTTTTTAAAGTCTGCTACACTGGCCAAGTACAACTATTCTTGCGGTCTAAAAGATATCTAAAGTATAAAATCCGGACTGGTTTTCTCACCCCTTGAAAAATGAAATTTTTTGTAGTGTAATCAATTTTGTGTACTTTATGGTCCAATTTAAAAATCAGAGGCAACATGTTTAGTAGGTGTCGCCGGAAACGCAAGCAGAATATCTAGACAGTCGATTTTCACTGAAATAAATAAATAATTCAATGATAGACCACTGGCAATTATAATATAATATATCATTATCTATGAAAGTCTCTTATTTTATGGGAAATTCAAACAGCCCTCTGTAAAAGAATCACACGAAATGCTCATTTCAATAAACCTATAAAAAAAACTTCATATTAAAAAGGAATGATTTCATCGGAATCGAATAAAAAGAAAATATATCTTCACTTATACAAAAAGTTTTATTTTGGCCGAGAAAGTCCAGAAATATTCTTGTATACAAGCGGTACAATTCCCCTGACACGACCCGAACCTTAACTTACGACTCCGTTGGATAATTAAACTACCGCGTCATTCATATAAAGACCATTCCGCCGAAAGGAGAAAAATCTATGATAATAAAAAAAACCTCTCAATTTTTAATGCCAAAACTGCAATAATGGTTTTCCAATACTTCTTTATTACCGAATATTACACTCTTATATCACCGCAGATTCCCGGATTTTTCTGTGTCGTTGGTGTCTCAATTCTAGTTAATAAATTTCACGAAAAAAATTGCGACAGTAAATGATGTGGGTGAATACCGCTTCGTTATGCAAATTAATGCGAGGGTGCGGACGTTTTAATTTTTTTGGTCGCGCATCGCGGAAATTGTTCATCTAGCATCTATACCTACCTATAAGTTTACTGTAACACAATGAATCAGTTGCAAATGGGACTAAAAATTAATTTAGAGATTTAGCTACTACACATTTCAGTGAGATAAATAGTTTTTAACATACCAATCAGGAAAATATGCCATTTTACTAACGAGTTTTGTATTACATATTTCCTGAAATTTCAATTTTCATATACTGGGATATTTATTAAGAAGTAGACATAGTGATTTTAAATGACAAAATTTATTCTGAAGGGCGCCTAATTTTATACAACCATAATAACTTCTTAATACTAATAAAGATCTCGCTTCCGTATTTTTATTTTTGTTCGAGTGCAATGCATTCAACTGAAGAAAAAGTTGGTATTGCGGAAATTTATTTTCTGTGTCGCCAAAGCAACAATATTCGTAAGTAATTGCACAAGTGCATCAAAATTATCGATAATTTGTTTGAAAGCATGTTGTGTAAAAAGTGCATGAGTTTATTTTCATATTTTGGCGAAAGAGCCCGACACCGAAGGTTTAATATATTATTTTTTTAATATGGAAGGTTGCATAAAATTAGGTGCCCTTCAGAACAGATTTTGTCAGAAAGTAGACAAAGGGAAAAACAATACACGTAGACCCTATGTCTATTTCTTAATGAATATCAAATATCACTGTAGAACTTTTGATTAACATTCATGTGTCACTGATGACAGGAGTCCTTAGACATTACAAATGTGACTGGCGGCACGAAAAGTAGTCAGGTAAAGTGTTACTGCTGCCATCACTGTCATGGAAACTAAAATTTCCTGATAAAGTAGGCGTGAAAATGAAGGTTTCATGACGATTTCAGGAAAAAAATCTATTGTAGTACCAGACAGATAGACAGACAGACAAAGTTCCATAATTCTCGATTTTTTTTAAAAAAAAACGTCGTATACAGCATTCGAATTTCGCATTTAGCATTTTCAGTAGGTAGCAATTTAAATGATTGCTTTTGTCCATTTCCCATTCATGTACAATCAACTTTTTCAGTTTAGCGAATAAGCGCTAACAATACATCAAGCTGCCCGCATTGTGTATTAAAACTTAATTAAAATGCTTTGCATAAAATATTTCCTCATAAAACTTCGTAAAAAATAATATAATCGATGCTTTTTCAACGGCGTGGGATTCATTTACGGAGAGAATAAATTTTGCATACAAGTTTCGTGCCCTTTGTTAACCGTTGTTGCTCGATACGTGCGGAAAGTAGGAGAAAACCGCATACCGTGGAAAACCCACTTGCTTGTGTTACGTTTTCCTTGCTCGCTGTAATACGGTCGCATGTAAATGCTGGTTAAAATGGAGAAATCTAAACAAAGCAGTGGATTTTTGAGACATGCTTAAACTGACATGTTTTATTACTTAGAAGTTTTACAAGAACGCTAGTCTTTGTGTTTGGAGCATTCCCTTCTGAGATAACTTTATATGATCGATCGGAGCCCCTTATGGTTTTCGCCACTTGTTATTATCGTTGAATATACGAAAATCTGGTAAGCTTTGAAAAAACAAATCTACACAACAATGTCTGTTTATACATAATGACGTAAGAAGTAAGTCTTTTTGCATTTCTTACGCTTACCCAAGCAGGAAAAACTAATGTACCGTTAGAGTATCAATTCACAATAAATAAACAGTCTTAAAAATGGATTAATTTATAACAGTAAATACAATCTATCACTCACAATTTATAACATAAGAAGAACGCATCGATGTTGGAACTGAACTGAAATATACGCTACAATTTGCGTATATTGTAAACGACAATTGTTCTAGAATGTTCTTAGAACTATTCGGAATGTTCTAGAATAAACACGTCATTTTTCCCAGAAGGATTGCGTCACATCCGCCTTCGCTCTTTATCGCCGGTGGTCAATCTTTCATGGCGCCTCGATGTCTACTCTGGAATATTCGCTCCAGTATGAAAAACGCCTTCTTAGAAACGAAAGTACCTATACGAGCCCAGCATAAATTAATTTCGTCGCAGGAGATAAATCTTACTCTCTCCCCACAACCTTAATAATAATTCAACTACCGTTTATCCTTCCAGTTTGAACGCGGTTAAATAGTTCCTCCGACGTATTCGTATCAAACGCGGGTTTTCACTGTTGTTCCGTGGGATAAAATGTGTTATTTACCGAGGGTTTGTGAAAACGTCGTTGTTTTGAACGTAGATTTTAACAAATCTCATCGTATAGGTGGTGTAACGGGAGCCCACTAGCGTTTTTTATTTTTCGTTTTTTTTTAATAGTAGTAGTAGTAGTAGTAATTAGGAGGGCGTGGGTGCAATTTTAATAAGATTTTGGTAGTTGGGACAATTTTAAGGGTGGTTTAGAGAGTTTTTTTTGTGTTGCGCGATTTAAGAGACACACATGTACTACACGCGAGTTAGACCGTTCATCATCATTCGACGCGTTTGGTTTTTCTGCAAGCTTTCATTACCCATTAGCAGGGAATATAATTCTGATTTTTCGTTTATAAGAACGTAAACCTAATCAAGATAAACTTATCTACACTGAAAGACCGACAGATTGGAGGCAACGATTTCCGGAACTCGCCACCAGGACACTGCGTTGTAGAATTCGATTACGCAGAAAAAATGATCGCTAATTTTAACCGAAAATCCACAAATCTAAACTTACAAAAATTTTTGAAGACATGATGAAAATGGTTGGTATACCTCACAATGGGGTAGCTCGATCAGGAATGGTAAATACACGAAATCTCTCCACGCATCCAAAATTTAATCAACTTTAATGACAAATTTTGGATGAGTGGGGAGATTTCGTGTATTTACCATTCCTAAAAAATTTTTGAAATTATCAAGATATTAAGTCACTGACCTTGTCTAACACATTTCTCAAAAAATTTGAATTTCTAAGCTAAAAATGAAATCTAGTTGTAACCCTCGTACGTTCCGCGTTAATTGTTCGCATTTCCTTGGAAAGAGCGAACTTTAGTGCCATTTCAATTTCTTTTCTGTCTGTTACGGATCACGAACGGCGATGGTCCAATGTTAAAAAAGAGCGCGACGAGTGACTTGAAATTTCACCACAACCACCACCACGCGATTCGAAAAAATGGAGATATTTGGAACCTAGAGCTCTTCAAATTCTGAAAATTGCCATCGAATAGTCACCCCCTATCCCAGATGCGCCTTTTGGTTGCATTGTTTTTTCCACTCATTCTATTAAACGCATCGAACGCTTAAATACAGTTCTTTAATGTCTACTAGACAGTAGTAATTTTAGCTATACAGGGTGGATTATAAAGACCCGGCACACCAAAATTGCATTTTTTTAATGGAACACTCTGTTTCAATTCTTCTCTCAATTTTAAGCACAACCTATAATAGGCATCATGTATGTACCTAAATTCAATCGTTTCCGGGTTATCAAGTTTTGAAAATAAACGCTATTATTTTAAAATTCATTTGAACAAAAACCAATAATTAATGATTCCAAACAATCATAACAAACTTCACAAATGGTTCTTTTCAGAACCACAGAATGTGCATGTGACGTGATGTGTAGTTCTTTATTCAATACATTTTAAAGCAATACCTTTTATTTTGAAAAGTCAATAACTCGGAAACGATTGCATTTGGGTACATTATGATTCTTACAAATTATGCTCAAAAAGAATTGAAGTATCGAATAATATACAAGGTGTTGCATTAAAAAAATGCAATATTGGTTTGCCACGCCTTTATGACCCACCCTGCATAGCTAAAATTACTACTGCCTAGTAGACATTAAAGAACTCCAAAACTTTTTTTGATGCCTTGTATATTTTGCCCCTAGGTGCACCATTTCCAGACTTATCAGCGACCCTGTATGTGTAAATCCCTACAAACAGAATCTTACAGTGATACTGAATTGAACAAAGAGCGTATGGCGAATAAGTTTGACGGAGTGCCAATTTGATTGGATCCATATTATTAACAGCCGAGTTTCACCATAAATCGAAAACTTTCCATTTATTAATGGACCTCCAGATGAACGGTCCGTTATTTTAAAGATTGCTGTATGTTAACCTTTTGAGCTGCCGAGTTGTTTTATTTAACGCTTGCGCTTGTTTAGTTCTTCGTGCGTAGTAATAAACAATGGTGTTTGTGGTCTAAAATTATATTAGTATAAATCCTAAAAATAATTTATCATTCCAAATGTAATTTGTTTACATTCTCCTCGTCCACCTCAACTCAAAGTTTAATTCAAAATTCGAATAGTTTTATTTATAGAACGAAAAATATTTTAGATGAAAAAGACTGTTGAAATGCCGCTTACCAATAAATTCGTATTAACTCCCTGGTTGGACCGTATTATAAGTTCAAATAAACTACTACTCAATGGGTCTTCGATCTCGCCTGCTTTGGACACATTCGAATGCATTTAGCAATTACAACTGTTTTGTTGGTAAATTAAATACGATTTGAATGCGCATTAGACGGAGATTGTTTATTTGTCTTTCTCAAATAAATTCCATTCAGAAGCGTAGTTGTATACTTGTCAACTACATGGCGCATTCAACGGTGATTAAATCTTAGTGATTGATGAAGCCTTTTCGTTCAAATTCGTTAAATTATAATTTAATGCATAACGAATGAACAAAAAACCTTTCACACTTACAATGTAGCTATTATACTCGTAGTAAGATTTATCAAGGAAAATACAAACATTGCGCAGCTTAGGCAATGTTTTCAGTAAGAACGACAAGTTTGGAAGTGTCCTCAATTTGAACGTAGGGATGCAGGATCTCTTAATAAAATAGGGAAATGACAATATACAGAGTGTCGCATGAAAAACTATCCAGGCGTAATAACTTTTGAATTGCATGTGACTTTCCACCTTAGACCATATAGTACATAGACTGCTATTAGCCCTATGCTTTCAATACAAAATGGGTGGTCACGGATAGATGGGATTGTAGTCGTGGTGGGTATGTCAATCTCAGGATAAACTAAAGTCGTATAAACACTACTCGGATTGCGTAAAGAGTAGCTTAACCTTAACCGAACAAATGAATTCACTAACACTAATTAAAGACCTATTGGCTGGTCAAATAATATTTCTAGGCGCAAACTGAACATCATAGTAGAAAAGTCCACTAAGTATTTAATTAAAAATTAATTTCCCTTCCCATATTTCCAACATCCATTTTGTTTCAATTTTTACAGTGTAAGCTCTTGCTAGCCCATCAGGCAACACAACAATCTATAATAAAAAAAAGATTATTCTTTCATAGGGCAAGCGAAAACAAAGCGATTCGCGTTTGTTTCATAAGAAGTTACCTGCCAGATTATCAGGGATGAGTAATCGAGGCATTCCCTAAATTGACAACGAAAATTTATCATGCCCTATTGATTTCATCCATAGAAAACGCAACGCCTAGTCTTTTTCTACCTTCTAGCGGAAAAATCCAGTAATAGGAAAAAATTCGAATTATCTCCGAGTGCCCCGCTTCTTCGATTAATTAACAAATTTATATCGCAGTGAGATCTGTTAATTACGCGGGCCTATCGCGTTTCTGTAATTTCATACTTCAACCTGGTCCTCATTTATTTTAGCTGTATACGAGTGGAACGCTTTCAACGAAAATTTCTTTCAGTTTCACGATTTCATAGAACATTATTTCAATTCAATGCATCCATTTTGAAATACCGAACTCGTTCGTACCAAATAGTAACGGGAGACAGGAGAGGTAGTCCATCATGGAAACTAAAATTTCCGGACATCAAGTAGGCATGAAAGTGAAGGTTTCAGGACGATTTTGGGTAATGGTTACCTATTTACCTAAAAGTCAGGAAAATGACACATTACTGGCAAGGAAATATTGAAGTACGAGGCCTCTTTGGGGTCTAGTAGTATCGATCCCCAACACCAAAATAACCACTGTTGGGCAAGAAACGTGCACCAGGCTCGAGAAGTTATCGTTTAATGTAACCTCCAGGAATTATGACATCCGGCTTATTGTCGAAATTTCGCACTGTTACTACTTTTTATCCCCAAAGTCAATGCTTTACAACATAGCTTTGTTTCTAAAGGGGGGTTGATGTAATTTTGATTTTGTGTTGTGTTAAGGGGGGAAATATTGTGTAAACAACATCACGTGGATGATGTAGATGTTATTTCGGTCTAAACACCGAAAATAATGACGGGACCCCCTGTATATGACAATATTTCAATTTTATTAAGTATAAATAACAATTTCAAACAGTTCCAAGATTGGGCTACTAGTTCAAAAGTTACAGCCATTTGAATTTTCTTTCGAAATTGGTTTGATAAAAAAGGAAGGTTATACACTGCCTTTTTTTTGCCCCGAAAAAAAATTGTCTCAGATCGACGGGGAAAAAACATTTTCTTATAGAATGTGGCCTGTAGAATCCATAATTTCAAACAGTTCCAAGATTGGGCTACTAGTTCAAAAGTTACAGCCTTTTGAATTTTCTTTCGAAATTGATTTGATAAAAAAGGAAGGTTATACACTGCCTTTTTTTTGCCCCGAAAAAAAAATTGTCTCAGATCGACGGGGAAAAACATTTTCTTATAGAATGTGGCCTGTAGAATCCATAATTTCAAACAGTTCCAAGATTGGGCTACTAGTTCAAAAGTTACAGCCTTTTGAATTTTTTTTCGAATTTGGTTTCTAGTCTATAACTTTTGATTGAGAAGTCTAATCGAAAAAGTACGAATTGTTTTGGATTCTACGCACCAAAATTAATACGAAAAAGTATTTTCCCGAGAAACTTTGGTGTAGTCGATTTTTGGTAAAAAAAAGGAAGGTTATACACTGCCTTTTTTTGCCCCGAAAAAAAACTGTCTCAGATCAACCGGGAAAAAACATTTTCTTATAGAATGTGGCCTGTGGAATCCACAATTTCAAACAGTTCCAAGATTGGGCTACTAGTTCAAAAGTTACAGCCTTTTGAATTTTCTTTCGAAATTGGTTTGATAAAAAAGGAAGGTTATACACTGCCTTTTTTTTGCCCCGAAAAAAAATTGTCTCAGATCGACGGGGAAAAAACATTTTCTTATAGAATGTGGCCTGTAGAATCCATAATTTCAAACAGTTCCAAGATTGGGCTACTAGTTCAAAAGTTACAGCCTTTTGAATTTTCTTTCGAAATTGATTTGATAAAAAAGGAAGGTTATACACTGCCTTTTTTTTGCCCCGAAAAAAAAATTGTCTCAGATCGACGGGGAAAAACATTTTCTTATAGAATGTGGCCTGTAGAATCCATAATTTCAAACAGTTCCAAGATTGGGCTACTAGTTCAAAAGTTACAGCCCTTTGAATTTTTTTTCGAATTGGTTTCTAGTCTATAACTTTTGATTGAGAAGTCTAATCGAAAAAGTACGAATTGTTTTGGATTCTACGCACCAAAATTAATACGAAAAAGTATTTTCCCGAGAAACTTTGGTGTAGTCGATTTTTGGTAAAAAAAAGGAAGGTTATACACTGCCTTTTTTTGCCCCGAAAAAAAACTGTCTCAGATCAACCGGGAAAAAACATTTTCTTATAGAATGTGGCCTGTGGAATCCACAATTTCAAACAGTTCCAAGATTGGGCTACTAGTTCAAAAGTTACAGCCTTTTGAATTTTCTTTCGAAATTGGTTTGATAAAAAAGGAAGGTTATACACTGCCTTTTTTTTGCCCCGAAAAAAAATTGTCTCAGATCGACGGGGAAAAAACATTTTCTTATAGAATGTGGCCTGTAGAATCCATAATTTCAAACAGTTCCAAGATTGGGCTACTAGTTCAGAAGTTACAGCCTTTTTTCTTATAGAATGTGGCCTGTAGAATCCATAATTTCAAACAGTTCCAAGATTGGGCTACTAGTTCAAAAGTTACAGCCTTTTGAATTTTCTTTCGAAATTGGTTTCTAGTCCATAACTTTTGATTGAGAAGTCTAATCGAAAAAGTACGAATTGTTTTGGATTCTACGCACCAAAATTAGTACGAAAAAGTGTTTTCCCGAAAAATTTTGGTGTAGTCGATTTTTGGTAAAAAAGGAAGGTATACAGTGCCTTTTTTTTGGCCCGAAAAAAAATTGTCTCAGATAGGGAATGCAATCCCCCAGCAAAATCGCAATCCCGGTATTTGCGGGATTGTTAGATGTTAATCCCGCGGGATCCCGGTATTTGCGTGATCCCGCAAAACTTTAAATAAATTGCCAAATAAGCAATTCTGTGCGGTTAACTTCTGTATTAAAATAAATCGCTTATCACAATATTTAACAAAAAAGTACTTTCAGCCTAACTTAGAGCTCAAAAAAACCTCACCTGTAAAGCACAAAAAGGTGAACTTCTAAAGTGCCTCAAAAATCATAGTACATTTTAACGAAAAAAGTTTAACAATTATTTAAAAAATAACTTTACTTTAATAACCGTTATGCGTTTCATTAACAAAGTAAACACAGTCGTCCCCTTGGTCGACAAATTCCTCAGTCCCGCAGGATCCCGCTCCATTTATGTGCGGGATTAATCCCGCAAAAATGCTGCGGGATCACGGTATTTCGGGATCCCGCGATCCCGGTATTGCATTCCAGTTCCGAAGAATTGTGCGTTTTTCATTTGTAGAAATGGCGACGTGGGACGCGTTTCTTCGAAGCTGGCATTATCAAGTCAAATTGTGATTGGCGGGGTTTTTGTAAATCCTGAAGAAAAAATGTCAAACCACTTTATAATTGTTTTTTTTACTGTACCCCTTTGCCAACATAATTTTTACACGAAAGATACAATGGGTTTATTCTTTGGCCGGAGCTAAGTAATCGATCTTGTAGTGCACACTTCAGGACACGAAAAAATGTTTATATTCGTTTCGTTTAAACGTAATATTTCCTTCCCGGGAAAGTCACTTAATTTATTCGCGCTTTCTTAAAACCTGGGTTTCCTTCTTGAAACTAAACACTCTACTTTCCCGGCGCGTCATGGTAGGATGCCAAATTAGAATGAAAAATGAATTTCACCAAACGTTTTACACACCCTTGGCATATAGACGAAATTTTATCACCGAAATGGTTATATCTTGTACACTTTCACGAAAATATACCATATTTTTACCAGTGAGATTAAGGCTCACGTGACTCAAAAGTGAATCATGCTTATCAGCTCTTGGCTAACGTGCTATATGGAGGTCTCGCCTGTAATTTGAAAATTAAAATGTTAGCCCCGTAAAGATCCCTACTATCCTTTCTCAAAAATACAATTGTAATTGGATACTAGAACACCAATTTTATTGTTACTCAAAGGTCAAGTCTCTGATAGTAGGAAGCTCATAAATTGTTTTTCTTCGACACTGGCGTACGCAAAGGGGGGGCTGAAGGGGTTACAGCCCCCCCCCCCCCCCGAAATAATCGACTTAACTACTCAGCGGCACATCCCGTAAGTCGTCAGTCATGGTATAATTATATTTAAATGCCAAGCGACAATAAAAATGTTGCAGTTGCTGGAAAAAGTACCTTACTCTTTCCTTCGCTTACTTGATCTTGCGAATGTGTACGACATACGTGAAAATTTACATACTTTGGTCTTAATTCTCGAGTTTCAGCCCCTCCCGAAAAAAATCCTGCTTACTCTACTCCTTCGGGACATTATATAATTTACGAGATAATTTATTAATTTAATACACGATATGTAGAGAACAAATTCTGTTTATCTAAAGAATCTATTTCTGTGTTCATAAAGGGCTTTTATTTTAAAACGAACCACTTGTTATTCTGAGTCTTAGCTCTTGAATATTGACAGGTGGTGTCTTGTACACTATCGCTATAAAATGCCCCAAATAAAAAAAAAACCAAGGGTCAAGTCGAGTGACCATTCTATGGTATCTCCATATCAAAAAGGATATACTGTGGCCTGAGCCCTGAATCAATCACTCACTGTAAAAATTTATAGAGGGCAGTCCATCATACATTATAATTATTTCGTCTTTATATCGGAAATCCTATACCTTAGGCAACACATTATACAGTTTATTTACAATTCCTCCACTTTTCTTCCGAAAATGATTTTTTGGTGCATTTTTGCAAATTTATTTGTAAAAAGATAACTTTTAGTCTCACTTTTTTGGCGGGCCAGCTGACTGCCTAGCGGGCTGGTGATTTTTCAATTTTTTCTTCTACAGTTTTGGTCCGATTGTTTTCAAATCGGTGTCGTCGGAAAGATCTTGCAAACGCGCACAACTCCTACCTAACGGAGTTTGGTTTTTATTTCTAGGCGTAAAATTAACCTTTTTTCGTCTCATTCGAATTTTTAACGGACTGAAAAATACTCGGCAAAATGAAAAGATGCAGTTATACCTTGTTGAACATAACACCGTTTATTACTTGCTTATATTTTATTGCATACGACATGTAAATAGCACCCCTGAATTTTGTGTTGGCACCCCCTGAACTCTAACCCTAGCTACGAGCCTGCCTCGGTCGGATAATGAATTATATTTACTTACTTACTGATGCCCTCTTATTTTGGATTGAAACGTTTATAATAATAATAATAATAATAATAATAATATATTTATCCAAAAGATCCTAAACGGATATAGGACAAGTCAAAGGCCAAACAAAATGATTATACATACAACTACAACAAAATTTAAGGTTCTAAATCAATATTAACATAAGACATAAATTCATTAACACTATAGAAACAATTTACAGTTAAAATTTTTTTGAGTGTTAAACTAAAACGCCTGAACGGAAAATTTCTAAGATTCAGCGGTAATTTGTTATATAAAACCGCACCAGCATAATAGGGATTCATTTTAAATTGTTCTATTCGATGTTGCGTATACGACAATTCGATACCTCGTCTAGTATTATAGTTATGGTAAGTATTTAAAGAGGGAAATTGGTTAATATTGCATTTAACAAATTTCAACAGTTCAAATATATAGATACACGGAAAAGTTAACAATGCGTTAGATATAAAAGTACTGAGTTTGACTCTCAATCCCAGCAGACAAAGAGGTGAATCCTTTTTGCTGAAGTTCCGTAAAATCTAACAAATTCCAATCTACGCAGGGGAAAAAGTGGAAGCAAAAGCTTTCCGCCTTTGTCCTTGCATGCGATTCAGTCGTCATATTTGCTTATAGGTATTCTTTCCACAAACACATACCGGCATGGCTTTGGCATTAACAAGCGTCATCACATTAATAATATATGCGCAGGATTTGTAAGTAAACAACTAACTTAATTGCTCATAACACCTCCGTACACTTCGAAACGTATTACGCTGTTATGAAGATCTGCGTTAATTCTCAAAATACTCAAAAGCGTATTGTGAACGAACGTTCAATATACCTATACCTATGGAAAACATGTTTCACCCCCAAGGATACTACTTGTTTCATACCATATAATAATTGGAAAATGTGTAAATCAACATGTAATTAACAAAACAGGAACGTAATTGCGAAATGGTTTGGAAAACTAATGTAGAAAGATTACACTGCCCACTGCTTCGGAAGGAGATCAATTACGCTTTTGGAGAACGCAAGAGGCGATTTTACCTCAATCAAACGCCACGATGGATGGAAGGCGTCGAGGTTTTACGTTGAAGGCAATTTGAACAATAAAATTGAAACGTAACAAAACGTTATTGACAACAATAATTTGTCCAAAGCAATTACCATCCAATATCCGCTACCTATGCCAATTTTATATTAGAAATAAGTAGTTGTTCAAATTTTTAAGTAATTATTTTGGTGATTGATCTTAGGTAGTATGCTGTTCAAATAAATGTTCGGTTTTATACCTGAAATATGTAGGTAGTATGGCTCAATAAGTACTGTATGATGGACATGTTAGAAAAAGTTATATTTGTTCAGTGAAAAAACGTGTGAAAAAGACACATAAAATAAGTAAAAGAGAAAAATGTTTTTTTTTGCAGTTGTCATTGCTTTTTTCATAGACACCAAAATCTCTTCGCGACTGTCGTAAAAATGGTTTGGTATGGAGAACCCGAATAGTTCCTCCTATTGTAATAAATTTTTGTGTTTGAAAAGACTGATGTTATAAGAGGAAGTGTAAATTTAGAGTCGGGGCAGCCGCCTTTGTTTTAATTTTTAACGAAATGAATCAGATAAATATTATAAATCACTGCAGATGGGAAATTCAATATTTAAACGAACACATGCAGACTTGCAAGTGTTATCAGTTAAGGCCAGATATTAATTGAGAACAGGTACCGCCTCCGACGTCACAATGAGATTCAAACTTTCCCTTTATCAACAGTAACACGCAAAAATGCACTTATTGCAGAGGGTCATAGCGCACAGTTTTACATAAACGTGTTTATCAAATTCCAAAATTCTGATTAAACGGCTTAACTGCGAAAATAAAAATAAATTACTCACTTTGTAAGAAGAAGAACAGAAATAAAGACAAAGTTGATGTCTTCATTTTATGTGCTGGGCCATCTTTTAACAGTAGCACTAAAATGTGTCCGGTTCTAAAAAAATGTTACACATTTCAAGCACTTATCACACACTTTCCGCTATAGTTTCATATTTTCGGCCACGTAACTTCGTTCGCGTACAAAATTCGCAATGAATAAACTTTTTACGTAAATGTACCGCAACCGATTTAAAATTTGCCGCAACCTGCCTTTGGCGCGAGTCGAGTTAAACTGGACAGCAAAATATGATTATAGACGCGATTTGATTGGTCGAAAACTTTGGCTTCGTCTATGTTCGGTAGCTTTCGCAATTTTGCCATTATGCACGCGTTTAAATTTGTTTATCAAAAATACTGTTTCTTATTATTATTTATTTCACATAAATGCCTGTCATTAGTACATTATTAACCCAAGTATATGTAGGTTTAGTCATTAGATTGTATCAAACAGATTCCCGTTGTTTGCCGTCACCTTTTTAATATAGTTACACACAAGGTAGCCGCAAGCCCGTTTTAAATAATTGTTACATTTATTTAAACAGAAATGAAATGGCATTTTGCTGGCTTTATGATTTTCGAAACTTCTATCTAACTAAAGGCAAACTTGACTCCCACCAAAGGCACATGCGTTGGTGGTTGCGATTGAAAATCCATATTTCAAACTTTGGTACATTATTTACAGTAAATAAACAAATTATGAGGCAAAGGCAAACTAAAAAATACACAAAGTTAAGGCACTAGACTATACTTTTGTTTTATCAAATTTGGTCCAGCTAGTTCGACCAAACACAGTTACCCACTTTTATACGGAATAATTATAATTTTTCTAGGGCAAGTTCAGTATCCGCTACTAAAATCTCGACAGGAGGATTTTATTAAATTGAGAAAACTCAGCACCCTTAACTGCCTCCACAAAACCAAAGAATTATAATACAAATTTTAATTACCTGGCACAACCCTGGACACCAACAGACAAATTTATCATGAGAACTCTTATCTCAGTTGTAGTTTGGGATCGGTTAAACACAACATAGAACATTTACAGATGAAACAAAATTTATTCAATCAAATTAATCTATCAAAGAGAAATAGGCACTCAGGGCCAAAGTAGAATTTTCGCGCAACAAACGATTAATCAAATAAATCTTAATTACCTTAAAGTGTTATCACACTCCTCCGAAGCGGATCGACCAATTCTGGTGAAATATTTGTTGTGTTTTGGTAGGTATAAGTCGTAAAGTATATATCATACCGCTAGGTGATTGTATTGCTCGCCGGGTGTGCGAGGCGGCGCAGTGGATTGCGCAGTTAGCAACGCTTGGTGGTGCATGCGCAATTTTTTTAATTCGTCTTTCGCCTTTCTTACATCCTTTAGAGCATGAGTGCCAATTTTCAAAGCGATCCGACGTTTCTAAACAATGTTATTGTGCACACTGATAGACAGACAGGCGGACAGACAGACATACAACAGACAATACAAAATTATAAACTTCCTGATCTGTTGAGGAGCTATTTTGGCTTCGCCCAGGTCTTCCGATCTTTATCCGCAGACAGCCTCACATCAGCGAAGGATGTCTCCCTCCACCTCAAAGCAAAATTTCAAAAAGATCATGGATTGTGAGAGTCAAGTTTAGATTTAGGTGCAAGTGGGATTGGACCATATATTTGGGACTACTATGTTTTGATTGGCCAATTCAGCGCAAGTCATCCGGTACGGTAACTACTAATAATTATGGAAGTTGAAGTAAAAGCTACTTTTCCAAGTTTGTAAGGAAAATGACCAACATAAGCAATTCAGACGACGTGATCCAATTAAAAACCCAATTATCAACGGCTAGAAGCGAAATAAATAATCTCAGGTGAAACATTGTTATTGTTTTGGTTAATCTAACCTCATTTCATTCAAGACAACAATTGAAAACATTGAACCACACATACCGCAAAGACTGCGATGAAATCAGGAGGCAGCTGGAGAACTGGCGCTGTGATAAGTGCAAACATCGGCAACTTGAAGCAGCTGCCACACCAGCCCCCGTTGTAAACTACGACTTAGGGCTACAATACATTGGAACGATACACACTCACTTTCCTGAAAAACGGGGAACCCCTCGACAGCCAGGAATCTGTTCAGACACAACGGCTAAACTAACTCTTAATGATGTCTTTACAAATCCCTCTCACGCTCTAGATGGATTGCAAGAATATTCGCACATGTGGTAAGCTCATCATCTATACTGGTGTATTAAAAGTAAAGTCTACCCGTTTAGGATATTGTTTCACTTCCACAAGAACGACGCCACTCACACACGAGCAAAGGTGTCACCACCGAGATTAAACGGCATAAGGACAGGGGTATTCGCCACAAGATCCCCACATAGACCATGTCCGATCGGTTTATCGTTAGTAAAAATAGACCACATTACAGACAACAATATTTATTTCAGTGGTGTCGATATGATCGATCAAACGCCTGTTTTAGATATAAAGCCCTACATACCTCAATATGACAATCCCTCGGATCCTTTCCAGTCTGAAATAGATATCTCTACACTCAGCTTGACGGAGTCCCAGCACGAAACTGATAGTGTAAGACTGATGGACGGCCAGGAGAACGGGGAGCGAGATCAACCACTCATTGGGGGCACTTCTTCAAATCCTATTGTAAATCGCAACTTGGAAGATTCCTACCACGAGTCAAGGTAATTATTAAAGGGCAGATCTTTAGGTACAACCAAATTCTAAATTAGACAAAATTCAATTGCAAGCGACCAATTCTTATTATTTGCATTAAACATTTTGTACAGTGTGTCAAGTATTGCGTTGGTATTTTTTGGAACATCCTGTACATTGTAGCGCTAGTGGCATTTAATAATTATAAAATATCACACTTAATTAATATGTAACTGTTAGGTCTGCATCCAGAATAGGAGAACGAGAGGCCCCTGATGGCGAAGAGGAGGAGACACCTCATCAGTATGCATCTGCAAGCGTAAGCTCTCCTCAACAAGTGCGCGTACCAACTTGGATAGATCAACCTCCCATTTCAACATTAACAGTCTACTTCAAACGGAGGGCTTTGGTTCAGTTGCAACAATTAGGCAATGAGGTAGGATTCATCTTTAATGCACATTTTGCTTATGATTGTGCTTGCAGGGAGAACAAAAGAAGAATATTATAAAAAATATATTACAAGAGGACCCTCGTTCTGTATACTTAAGGGAAAGAGTTGGAAATAGTGACTATGTTTTTCGAATAGCTGAATTGTACGTCTCGTGCAAGTTTGATGACACGTCCCATGTCGTTACTGTGTTTCAAGTGTTTCAAGATTTAGGTGCTCAAGCTGAAAATTAACGTACTTTTAAATTACGTGCTTTAATAGTATTATCTCTCTTAAAGGCAGTTACCTATGCTGATAAACTTAATTCGAGTTGTGTATTTTTGTAGAATGATTTTGAATATTTTACTATCTATTAATAGGTGCTTTGTGAAGAACTGTACCATGTTTTAGCTTCAATAAAGTTAAAAATTGTATTACCGCATTTTGAATTTGAATGTAAGTCAGAACAATATGGCTCGATTTCAAATTTAAGCAGCATCTGTTTAGTTTAGTAGCCATTCCGGTGCCATTTTTAAAACTTGCCGTGTTACTGTAGTGTAAATAGTTAGCGTACAACCTAAGAGTTAAGTACACTTTTTTCATTCTTGTGCATGAACATCACCAACTCGTGCATAAATATTTTGAATAAAAAATTTGCCAGGTATGTGGGGTTGTATTTATATCCTGCTAAGCGCCAGACACACCAAAATTAGAACTCGCTTGGCGCTCATTTTTAATCAAACTTAAAAATTGGAAGTGATAAGATAAACTGAACTTCAGTATTCAGTTTTAAGATTTTAAAAGAAGGAAAATTAAAATTAGTGTTGGATGGGACCAAATAATTCGAAATTCTACTACCGATTGTTTAGACTTTAAACAGGATTTGTGTGAATGGTAGTTTTTGAAAATAACAGTGCAATGTTTTGGTTTGTTCAGTTTCCTAAATTTCTTTTATAAGAAACGACTGTAAAAGCTAAGATTACACATTTTAATAAAATCTATGTACAATAAATATAAATTAATATTTACATCATTAAATTTTATAAAATAGTTGAATGAATATAAATTATTATTGCATTTTAAAAATTGCCAAAAACACTTCAGGTTAGGATAGTTTTGGAATGTTTATTAAACATATAAAATTAAACTTATAATAAATTACATACACATAAATAATAATGCTACCATTACATAATATCTTAACGACCACCTTTAATTATATTTTATAATAAATAACTTTGTTATATTTTCAACTAGTATATAATTACTTTTAATCTATGTACAACGTTAATACTACTTAATAGTAGAAGACACAATAATGACTATGTCTACAATGCATTCACAAATTTCAACAACCATAGATTATCTAATTGTCGACTGTATTCGTAGACACATTGTATATATCGTACTTTGGAAAAAATACATTCGAAGGCAAGATTTATTATTTTGTGAATATCAGTCGCATCTGGATATAAACTTTAATTATTACTATATTATTTAAATTAATATTTAAAATTTATACTCCTAAATTAAAAATAAAGTTGAGACTAACTTGGCACAATACTGAGCTTTACAATTGTGCTGACTCTTTTATTCGTCACTTTTCTGCCATTAAAATAATTCAATCAAAATGGAATTAATCGCCATCACAATTTGGAAGAATACTGATAACTACACCAATTATTAAAGAGAAGTGAATATTTATTTATAAAAATATTACTTTTCAACTACTTAACACACTTGTGGAAAGACAAATGCGGTAGGCCCTTAGAATGTTCCATTATAATCGTACATACATCAGGTATGCCACAGTATGTTATCAGACTACTTCTTGCAATTCTGTAATACGCAGTAAATTTGATTATTGAATTTCTTTTGTCGCTAATTTAATCCGAATAAATAACAGTAGCATCCTGAGTACGTTTTCAACCATTTTTAAAGGAACAATATTTTAAGAATATCATCAATATACAATTCATATACTTATATAGATTTTAAACTAAGTACATATCTACTCAACAATGAATAACAACCACATATAGATGGTAAACTACCACATTAAAATCATCAAGATGTGTAAACAAAATAAATGCAGGTAAAATTGTATTGTTATAATAAAATAGTAAAATTAAGGCTATTTACAAATAGACGGGAAAGTCTTATGAGTGTAAATTTTAAAAACCGACAACCGTATACAGTTGGAAACTATTAAAAACAGCTAAAGTATCTCTTACAAATTACTACCGTATTGTCACATGATTGAGTATAAGGTTTTAGCTGAAATTTGGTTGATACTATACAGCGGAAGACAGAAAAAAAATAAATTAAGCATAACAATAGGTACTGTTAATAAAATAAGCAGGTTTTCTGGATGTTCTCGTTTAAAAACAAAGCTATTTGGTACCAAAATCTTCTTCCGTAATTAAAATAACATCCAGTTTACCTTAAATTAAAAGTCCTCTGTACAAGAGTTAAAATATGAATCACAGTTATTGTATAGTAGACATTGAATACTTTGTCTCTCTAAAGTTTTATTTGCTATTATCAAGTCGATCCCTGGCTTGACAGGCAATCTTGTGAACCTAGACTTTTGTATTAATTAGCTTGTGAAAGAAAAAACACCGTTTGCCCCATGACCGTCAAAAATATATCACCTCTTCGTCAGCGGGCGATTGCTGTTCGTTACGTACCTTAAACTTGTCGGGTAGCTTTGGATATGTATGCGTACGTGCGGCTTTATTGTGGGATATGGCTTGAGGGTGCATTGGTGGAGGTGTTCCGCATGGGGATGAAGCCTGCATTAAAGCCGGACTTGATCCTGTACGACTATGGGAGTGTGGCGTGGTTGGTGTCTAATTAATAAATACAGTTATGCACCAGTGCTCACATAGCGCGATCCTCTATGGCAGTTTGGAGTCTATGTGACTATAAGAGATACAGCGTGCTCGCTTTAGAATTAAAGTTTTTTTTTTAATCTTTATTCCAGGATAGCAAAATACACATGTACCGCTTCATAGCTAACAGGAACGAAAGTATGTCTGGCGATAATAACATGTACGTTTTCGATAAAAGTGTGCATTACGACGTAAGCGAAGAGAAACCGGAATAAGGGGGTTTTAGGCAGACAAGGATAGACTTTGTAACAGTTAGTAGCACTATTTGTACGTGAGATCTTTATTTTCGGATATTTTTAAGCTAATCTTCGTAACCGGTCAAGTACTACGTTAGATATGCGCAATTTGAATTCCGAGTGAAGTTAGTTGTGTGAAGTTTTATCAATTTTGGAGCGATCGCGTGATCACAAGATAAGGTTTGCAATTTTTTGCAGTTTTTTGCATTAGACATTGAGTTTCAGGTTTTGTCAGGAAATAAAGAGTCAAACTTCAGCAAGGTAAGGGATATAAAGACATTTTTATTACTGAGCTAGGCGTGGGTGAAGTAAAGATTGTCACATTAAAGTTTTTGGCAGTGCTGTAGTTGACCCTTGCAAATGTTTGTATATATAGCTAAGCCGTTACAAGGACTCTTCTCAAATTATGTGTCGAAATTTATCAATGGTCAATGTATATTTGATTAAAGTTCTAAAATGTTTCAAAAAGCTATACTGTTAACGAGACTGCCAAAGAGGACATAATAAAAAAAAACACTTACCGATTCACCAGAAGTGGGACTCCGGCTTCCCGAACCTAGCCTCTGATACCCTGTTGTACTTGTCCGCCTTACTTTTTCATCTTGACTTAACTTTAAAGGCAGCATTTGTTGTGGCACTGATGCAGAGATCGTGGAAGGCGCATTACCCGAACTTAATCTTGAAGCTAACTTAAGAGGAAGTTGTTGCTTAACGTGTACATTCTGAGAGGCTTTCTGTTGATTTGTTGCACTTATTAAATGCTGAGGTAGTTGTGATTTGGAGTTTCCCTTAATCCATTTTGAATCTTTTCTTCGTTCCGTACCGGTACTGTGCTGTGTACCGCTAACACCCGCCGAACCTTCCGACTGTGAGGGACTACTCTCCTCGGAACTTTGATTGCTACTGTCCTCCGGCTGGCCGGTGACAGGTAAGGCAACGTTGGGAGAAATTAGTAATCCCTGACTGGTTAATATTTCCATTTTCCTGTACAACTGTTCGCGTTGCTGGGTGATGTCGGATTGCTCCACGCGGATTTGCTCTTGTAATTTCAACAATTCCGCTTTCTTTTCGTCTAACTCCTTACTTTCTTGTTCCTTCACCATTGTCCAGGCAGCTTTTTCGACACTAAGTTTATCTTGCAAATTTCTCAGCTCTTCCAATTGCTGGTTGTGACGATATTGCTTTCCAGAATCTCCACCGCCTTTCGCCATTAACAAATGTGTTTGAAGGCTATGCGACAAGCAGAAATCAGTAAAGATCCTACTTTTGAGCACTTACCTTTCGTTACTAGTCATCAACTGTGATATTATACACAATAACGTGTAAACATAATGTGATAATTGAACCGCCGCATATTGCTGCTCTTTACCAAGCGATAATAGCGCTGGTATATCAGGTGGTGCACATGGCTGTAGATCTGGTACATTTCCATTGGTTAGAGTGGGACCTATAGATATCTGGCAATTTCGCCACGGTAACTTTTCCTAAACTCAAAAGTTAAGATTCAAAACTAAAGCGCGGTATTACTTACAAATAGTTTGCTATCCCCAGGTTTCAGATTTTCAATATCGGGGCTTAAAGTGGGCGTCCCTCCCGAAGATTGCAATTTTTTTCCTAACAGTTTAATGCCACTTTGTATGGAGTTATCGAAACCGCCAAATGTTTCAGCACGTTTAGGTAAAATAGGCGAGGTGTACGTCTCACTTTGGTGTTCACCTGCCGAACTTACACTTCTTGAAAGATTTGTTCCTGTTGTGTACAGTGAACTGGCCAGATGGCTTACCTCCTGCAAATAAATATGCTAATGATAAAGTTGTCTGTACAGCGCCGTCGTAGGGAGTTTCGAGTTATGTGTTTGATTGAGAGCGATTCAGAAGCAGGATGTGATAAATTTTCCTAAAGAGATAACGACGATGTCCTATTTGGACGATATAATGATTCCAGTGCGTGATTGGGAGGCCATAATGCAGAGACTGCATCTCATGTTTGAGACCTTGCATAGAGCCAAACTTACATTAAAACTGTGAAAGTGCCATTTTGGTCAAAAAGAAATGGATTATTTAGGAAATACAATCAGTGAGAACGGTGTGTAACCAGGATATAATAAAAAGAGCACGATAACAGATTTTCCTCCACCGACAAACGTCCATGAAGTGCGCCGTTTCTTAGGATTGACCTCATATTCTAAAGTATGCCACCAGAGCGAGATATTTAAGCGATCTAACCCCGAAAGTAATAAAGTTTAAACCGACCCCTCAGGAGGATGAAACCTTCAAGAATCTGAAGAGGGCGCTAGTGAGTCAACAGATCTTGAGGTTAAACGATCGAAACGCAAACGTGAGCGCGTTGTTTACAGATGCATGCAAGATCCACAGGACTAACGGGTATATCGATGCAGGCTGATTGCAAAAAAGATTTGCATGCCGCATACTACGTCAGCAAAAAGACAAGTGAAATCGAGAAAAATTATCACTTGTAGAAGTTGGAACTGCTGGTGATAGTATACTGTGTGGATAAATTGCGAAATTTCCTAGTGTTGAGGTTTATAGATTGTCAGGCTTTAGTGTACTTAAACGCGCAAAAGATAAAACAAGTTGTAAATCAGGAAAGCGCATTTCTTGTAATACCGATCAGTGTTTTATTAGTGAAGTTTAAAATTATCTTATCTCATGAGTAATCTAACTCAAAACAGAGCCTGCACATCTAAACTATAGCAGAGAGCTTTTAGTAAAATTTGAAGTCTCTAGCTATTGCTGAGATCTCAGCCGGACAGCCAGCCATAACGAATATAGTAGTGTATTTTTTTCAAAATTGCGCTAAAAACTCAAATAGCGAGACTGGTATTCAAAAATAAAAAATACGCACAATACTGGAGTATCGCTGTCCTACAAATGTGAAGAGTTTGACTACTAAGAACGCAGTGGTGAGATAGTTAGACCCCTTCTCACGAGGGGTTTTTGAAGCGTTTGTAGCGCCGCTTGTAGCGAAACATTGCTTTACTATAACTATAACTCCGGCAGAACAATAAATTTCAGTTTAATACTTTTCAAATAGGTCAAACGATTCCTTTTTCAGCACCTAATAACACCTTAATTTTTAAATATGATGACAAAATCACAAATAAAAACTTTCGTAGAGATCTTG
This sequence comes from Photinus pyralis, assembly GCF_008802855.1. NCBI lineage: Eukaryota > Metazoa > Arthropoda > Insecta > Coleoptera > Lampyridae > Photinus > Photinus pyralis. Next base: position 16,505,788 of record NW_022170249.1, on the reverse strand, counting down.
CTTTCAAAAGGAAATGTTACCACCTAATGAGCGCTGAAATTCTACTCGTCTGCCGCCTGTCGGTCTGCGAGTATGTGATTCCTGTTGAATCAACACCATTGCGTTGCGATTTTGGAGTTAGTAGTCCAGTTTGACTATTTGTTTGCGATGTTGATGTTTATGTTTCATTTATTAAATTAAGTGCACTGTATTTACCCTTCTATTACTTACATTGCAAGAATGTATAGTTTGTTTTGTTTACTTATAGACTTATACCAATTTGAAATAAAAAAATTCTTACATTTGGACAAGTTGTTACTGGGGGATTAAAAACCATTGGGGGGTTCGCAATGTCTGTGGATTTATGTTTCTCATGCAGCCTATGTCCGGCAGACGACCATACGCAATCTGGCAACCCTGGGTTGGGATATGGGAATTTAGTGGAGTAGGTAATGTCTTTAAGATTAATAATAAATAATATCTGTTATCATTGAGGTTATCATGTAACCTTTTCTAATTGTATGTTCAATTAAATGTTTATTATTTATTATGTTTCAAATGAAGCATGCGTACTTGATGGCTCGGGCAAATTCAACCAGAAAAAATGGTGCCCACTCACGGTATTCACCGAATATGGTTAAAACAGTGTTAGATATCAACATAAGAGTACATAATACTAATTTATATTACAGACCTGTACAGCTGTTAAAACCTCTTTCCACACTTGATTAGTGTCAACATGTTCGCCTACTAAATGGCGATAAGAAGGAGGCGATGGTGGCTCCAGTCCTGCCGCAGCTAATAATCGCAACTGTATGGACATCTTCTCTTCTAACAGCAAAGCATGTTCCACATCCTTCTGCCGTAGTAACCCTAGAAAACAGTTAGTAAGCACACAGGTGAATGCAGTAACAGAAATTCGTTGCAATTATATATTGACATTCCACGAAAAGGAAGCACCGATACTCCATAGATGTAAAGTAGAAATTTCAAGTTAGTATTTCTATCTTCCCTTTATCTACAAAAGCGTAAAAGGACTAGCTAAATAATTTTTGTTTTATTTCCGCATTACTCAAAAATTCAGTGTACAAATCGGAAACTAAAATAAAATTAGCCCGTCCAGTCCTACGTTTCTGAATCACGTAACTAAACGAGTGCATAATATAAATCAATCCGCAATTCTAACTAATAAATGAACTTTACCAATCATGCTTTATAAAAACTGAATACAGAAAAGTGCATTAGAAAGAGTGCCACTACCCGTGATACACATGCAAGTGGATAAGATGGCAAATTACCTTCGATATCTGACTCTGCATCTGTTAAAACAGAGCAAATACGTATCATAATACAATACTAATTGGGTCCGAAGTAAAGTAAACCAACACTATACAGAATTCATGATGATAAGATGGATTGTTAATTCTTAATATCTTTTACACATGCCAGGTTATGTCACATAAACAAAGATAAGAAGGTAATTGAACATACCGACAAAATGTCTGATTTGATTTTGTTTTGCGTTTAATAAGGTTTGTTTTTCTTCAGATGTTATGGTAAAACTGTCCTCGTCTTCCTCTGGGCAATTCTGTACTGCACCTCTGCAATGTCAGGCTCAGTTTGGTTGCAAATAAGTGCAAATAACACCTACCTAATCGCTTGAATCCAAACTTGCTTATCTTTAGGTTTGTGAACCTTTAACTCGAACATTTCGGGATCTGCCGGATTTGACGAGATCAAGTAAATACCCCTGGATTCTTGCCCCGCTTTTTCTCGCACCAACAATTTTTGTAAAGATATAACACCAGCCTAAAATTTTGTTTGAAACCGACTTGATGAAAAGATTGGCGGTTCTATACACACCTTATTATCGGGCGTAAAAAATGTATATTTATTATGAGAACTTTCTTGAAGGAAAAATAATACGTCGGATAAAACAATAACCATAACAACTTGCATTTTCCCTCTTCCCTGCATTAGCATGGCGACGCCTTCGAATCGCAAAGACCGATTGCCCTGCAAAATATCGGACTTTTTAAACTTGTATCCTCGATGCGTAGTGTACGATTTGGCGTCAATTCTGTGATAAATTTCTAATTTGCGATCCTCTTTCTCTTTTTCTGCCACTTGTGAATCGACCTCAATCAAAATTTCCTTAACTAACGCCAGCGCTCTCTGCAGTTGCTCTTGTTCGTATTGATTCTCTTTACTGGTTTTAATAAGTGGCTCTATTAATAAAGGGTACTTTGTTAACCTTTGAGTTACAAATAGAATGCATTCCGGAATTCCCTTCTTTTTCAGTAGAGGATTATTTTGACAATGTCGAATAAACTGACCGAAACGATCGTCGTTAGATAAATAAGTTTTATATATTTCCACAGCATCCCTATGCCGACTGCAAAATTCTCCTGCGAATAATTCGCACATTAATTTAACTCTCCCAACATTAACTTAACTCACCGTAGGCAGATTTTAATTTGACAGCGCGACTAGTCGAGAATTCTTCTAACAGTATGTCGGCGATAGATGATACAACAGGAGCTTCTCTTTGACGTTGTCGTAACCGTAAGAGAAATCCTAAATGCAATTCTGTCAGATCGACTAATCGCGGAAACATCCTATCTAAATTTGGTCCTAAACTAAAATATTTTTGTAATCCGTCTACGAAAATCTGTAAGACAGAATGAGAAGGGCTACACTCTCGAGCGCGGCTTACCTTTTGCATCATAAGTAAGGTCATGCAATGATGTTTTTCGGTTAATATAAATTCGTAAATATGTTCTTGTCGTTTAACTTCTTTCTCTTTGAGTTTGCGCGATATTTCCTTTCCTACATGAGGTGTCCACGAATCTGGCTCAACCTCGTGTAAGCCTAAATTAGGGTCTGAACACAAATCTGATGCAGTTAAGGGTGTATCGGACAAGAATTCTAAAGGTACTATTGGCACATCGTCTGGAAAACTGTTAAATAAATGTTAGAAACATTTGATCTGCAGTTTGAATAAGAAATAAAATATGTTGCTCCATATTTAGCACAAAGCAGACATTAAGAAAGATATGTAATGTGGGTTGTACCATGACACTATACCCAATACAGCTTGTTAACTCTCCAGATGCAGTACCAAATGTCTCTTATGTAACGGCAGTTACAATTGTAGGAAATAAACTTCGAGTTCTTAGTTCTATTGGCGAAATTCTTCTCACAATTTTATTTGTTTTCTTTTGTCGTAGTACGTTTGAAAGATCTACCTTTTCATAGTTGTACATACTCATTGCAACTGAATTACATTTATTACGCTTAAACAAATAAAATAATAAAAAAAATAAATCCTCTTAGAAATTAATGGAAAAAATCTTAAATGAATAATTATTTAAATTACAAAAAAAACATTAGTCAATAGTGTGATCCACACGAAAATAAATGTGATTATAGTTCTGCACCCCCAAATAATTTCGATCTTAGTATCGACCATACCATCTTCTTTTACAAAACAAGACGCTGGCTGATAAAAAAACCCTGGCTTAATATAATAGGACAAACGCAAGCTTCAGAAAATTTCCTATTTCATGATGACTCGCCTAATGAACGCGATCTTGCTTCCAGCCACATTTACGAACATTTATGTTCCTTTATGTACAAGTACCTTTATAATACATACATCACTTTCTAGGAAGTAAAAAAAGTATAATTTGACATGGAAAAATTGTAACCCGTTACACTATCAACACAGCCTTCTTTTTATACTAAAACTGTAACGAAGCACCCGTTTCCAGCCTTAAAGTTTACCCGCCTTATGATGACCACCCGGCTATTGATTATATAGTGACAAATCTTACTTCCTATAAGGTTAAAAATGTTAACCCGAACATTGCCGATCATTTAGCCCAAATAATCGAGTTCAATGTAAATACCTCGAGAGATAAGCAAAACAGTCCAAAGTCCAAACAACACTTTTCTCAAAAGAAATTAAATATTGTAAAAAACCACTTAATAGAAGAAACTTGAAATAAACTGTATAGTCACTCCAATGCAGATGAAGCATTGGAGTCATTTATACATATTTTACAGACGAATATTAACAAATTCTGTTCCTTTGTTTCAACAAATAAAGCCCACAAACAATAAAAACCCATGGTTTTGTGAAACATTAAAACTTGAGAGTGATAAACTAAATAATCTGTATTGGGTGGCTAAACAGTTAAATGACCCTAACTGCTATGCTGTTTACAAAAAGCGCAAAAAAGAATTCAACCACAAAATTAGTTGGTATAAAAAACGCTATTTTTCGAAACAAATAGAGTCAGCTAACAATACGACCAAAAAAGTTTGGAGTATTGTAAACTCTCAATTAAATCGTAATAAGAAAAACACCACTAATGAAATCTGTCTTGATATTAAAGGAGAGGAAATTAGTCACCCGAAAACGGTTGCTGATTTCATTGGAAAGTTTTTTGCAAACGTTGCCAAAAATAAACTTAACCAACATTTTCAAACGCCATCCGCAAAGTGCACGACAGGTATCCATGTCCAAAATTCTATAGTATTCGATCCTATCTCGCCGGAGGAAATAGTACATTACATTAACAATCTTAAAATGTCAAATTCGATGGGCTCTGATAAGATCTCGACTAAAATTCTGAAGCATATTGCAACCACAGTAGCACATCCGTTAAGCTTCGTCTTTAATTTGGCAATAAATACTGGTTGCTTTCCAAATGCCCTCAAGTTGGCTATCGTCATTCCCTTATTTAAAAAAGGAGATAAAGCAAATGTTGAAAATTATAGGCCAATTAGCCTCTTAAGTACCCTCTCAAAATTATTAGAAAAAATAATTGTGTTTAGAATTCGAAATTTTTTGTCGAAATATAAATTACTCACTGACTGCCAATTTGGTTTTCGCCCTCATTTTTCAACTGAAGATGCAACTACGCATTTTATGCAAGCCGTTTACAATGAACTGAACGCCGGTAACCTAGTTATAGGATTGTTTTTTGATCTACAGAGAGCGTTTGATACTGTCAGCCCCAGATTTCTAAAAGACAAATTATCAGCTTTGGGCATTCGCGGAGCTACCTTAAATGTAATCTGCAACTACTTGGATCACAGGAGGTTAGTTGTTAGGGTTAGAGATCAGTTATCTGAAGAGTACCCTGTTCAGCTGGGTGTTCCCCAGGGATCTGTGATGGGGCCCTTATTATTCATTATTTTTATGAATGATATGCCAAACTATATAACAACGAATAATATTACAATCTTTGCTGATGACACTTCAATGGTTGTGGCGGCACCTTCTACTGGGGAACTCTTAGCTCGTGTGGAGTATGTAACGTGTGCTTTTAAGTCTTGGTGTACAGACAATGGTATGATTCTTAATATTGCTAAGACAAAATGTTTGTATTTTAGTAAAAAGAAACTGCCGGATTCAATATTGAGTTCAGGGCTGGCTAAATCCAAATTATATTTGGAAACTAATGTAAAGTTCCTAGGAGTTAGTGTCGATCGCTCTTTTTCGTGGCAACAGCATATTGACCATGTTACTTCGAAACTTAACAGTTGCTACTTTGCAATTTATAAAATAAAAAATATGGTTGATATGGCGTGCCTAGTGAATGTCTATTATGCTCTAGCGTACTCGCACTTAACATATAATATCATGTTATGGGGACAAGCTACCTCCATTAATAGGGTCTTTATTGCTCAGAAGAGAATCTTGCGATTGATATTCAACCTAAATAAAAGGGAATCTTGTAGAACGATTTTTGAAAAGCATAAAATTATGACGATATACTCAATTTATATCTACAACTGTCTAAAGTATGCAAAGCGTAATATAACAAAATTTAGCGATAACTCACATCATAATTACAATACAAGATTTAATGACTTGCTACGGACAGATTTGCACAAATCGACTTTTTATGAGAAGTCACCGTTTTATGCTTGCAAAAAGTTGTACAATGCATTGCCCTCTAAAATTAAAAGTATCAATAATTTCAACTCTTTCAAAAATATAGTTAAGAAATATTTACATAGGCAAGCCCTCTATTCACTAAATGAATTCTACGAATTGCAAACTCTGTGAAGGAAACTGAGCCGTGTGTACTATCTTCTTTTGTGTATCTATTCTTGTACTTGACTTGCATTATCATATACCATATATGTCAAGATGCTAATAAATCACTTTATACTTTATACTTGTATATAGACGAATAGTTGGGCGCGTCGTTGTTTTTTCTGAATTTACTTATTTACTGTAGAAGACAAGGGATTGAGCTTTGTGCGTTTTCAATTTATTTCAGCTTATTAGCGTCACGTAACCGAGATAGATATTACTGAGTTAATTCTATACACTTTCCAATTTCATTGTTGCACTAAAAAGTGAAGTCAGCATTAACAGTATTATGAAACGATGTAGTTTATCTAAACCTAAACAATAGGTTTGGCAAGCGCACAATTTTCCCATAAGCGCCGTACTGCATCTGAAGAGTTGAACGCGTAACAGGTAAATATTTATGCGGTTTGTGAAACGCTGAGTGAAATTAATTCCTCTTGGAAAGTAGCCAAGAGGTAGGTACTTACTTTGTATTGTCATGATGTCCATGGTGTAGATCAGCCTCCTTATCATCACTAAGAATTTGGCTGCAATAGATATAGAATAAATTTTTTTTAAATAATACGCGTTTATGTGATAATAAGCTTGGTCATTCCAAGCGTAGGCCAAAAATACTAGACAACAACAAAACAATGAGTAACTTGAAATTTGAATTGTATGTATTTTCAGTAGTGAGCGAAATAGCGTGTGAAGTAAAGACAGAAAATACATGCACAGGCAAGAAGCAAAAATACATGAGAGAAAAGACAACTTTTTTTTCACATTAACATATTATAGAAAATGTATTCAAGTTGTCCGATGTAAAATGTATAATGAGAGAGATGATTTAAAGAGAAAGAAGCAAATAGCACAGATTAAAAAGAGCAGAACAGACAGACAGATAGACACACAGGATAGAGTGTGTGTGTGCATGTGAAAGGTGAGTGAAGTATGCTAGGGATGTGAGGGGGTGGCCGGGACTTACTTTACTCCCAGTTTGGTGGCGACCCTGCGCCAGGGCGAGTAGCACAGCTGGCTTCTCCTAGGGGATGGGCGGGGAACAGGCAACAGATTAGCCATACCCTCTAGCAACCCATTCCCTTTGTATCTTATACTTACGAAACATACACTTTATACCTTGAATTTTTTATCTCCCAAAACAGAATAAGATACAAAGGTCACTTCTTATATGTATCGTGTCCACCTTATTCAATAAATATCTCCTTACTTAATTACAATGTCAACAGATTATTGAACATACAAATAGTACTACACAAAACGATTATCATAGCAAACGAGAAGTGAACACGACACTAGAAACCTACCGCAGTTTTGTAGATCAAAAACATAACCAAGGCTACTATCGCTATTAAGCGAGCAACACAAACATCAAACAGAGGTTACAGAAGAGATGGAAAGCAAAGCAAAGGAATTTCAAGTCAGGCGTAAAGTTGTGTTACATGTAACAGTGAAGAGATGTAAACGACTTTTTTGACATGGTATTCTAAAAAATTATAAACAAACACATCATTTTAAAATACCATCCTAGGTACTAACGGTTTGTAATGGGAGTTAATTCTTATTGCAAGCAGTTTTTTTTTAATGTTTCCCTGTAGATGAAGCTATGCTCCATTATTCATTTGTAGTCAATTCATGTAACAGTGTGAAGTGCTGCCCCACTGTGTTTAGAACTCTTTCGATATTCAAATGAGAGCGAAATATTCGCCCCTGCGCATTATTTAGATGCATACCTTATTTATCATTGGAACAAGAACTAAGTAAAACTGAGCTAATAGTATTTTGTGAAATAGCCAACCACGAACAAACAACAAGACTATTAACAGCTAAACTTTGCTTTACCACTTCTATATCTATTACCAAAGAGTATGGTACTCTTTGCTATTACTAAACAAAATTGCTAGCAAAATTGTTTCATTATGTGATGTCATGCAAAAAAACGAGTGTGTTCGCAATGAAGCTCCTCATTTTTAATCCTATATGACCACTTTTAACTAAAGGGGGACTCAATACTAATTTCCTCAAAAAACAAGATTATTAGCAATCATGTAAACTAACTTGTATTGAACGTTATTAAACAAATTATTATCACAGAAATAAGTATATTTGAGTTTATAAGGCTATAACCCTTTGACCTTCCTTGGCACCATTAGATCCTTTTAGATGGCAACCTGTGTGTAGTCTTAGTAGAACTTCACGAGTTTTGATAAATAAATTAGAGGTACATTCCAATTGGGTGATTGGAAGTTCCAAGTCGAAATTCAGTTGAATGTAAATGGCTGTATGGTCATAGTGGAAGGTGAGGTAAGGAAACGCAATCTAAAGAACTGACTACAGATGCAAGGTCCAAGGTTAGCAGATCATTTGACAAAGAGAAGAAAGCCCTCAAAAAAATTGAATTTATAGCTCAGAATATTATTGTCTTGAGTTTGTCTCAGATAAGACAATTGATAAATATGTGTATGACTAGAAAAATGTGGGACTTGCGTTCAGTTTATGAGCAGAGATCAGAGCAAAGGAAAGATCGCCTATTCAAACAGTTTTGTAGTATAAGAGAAAAGGAATCTGCGAATTCGATTCCAAAACACATTGCTAAACTTTAGAAACTATGGACAGAAATTCAAGATGAGACTTGGAAGGAGAATAAAGTAAAATCACTGCTCCTGAATCAGGTTTTGAACACAATGCCTGCCGAATACCATGAATTTACTAATGCTTGGGAGTCAATATCCAAGGAAAATCGAATGATTTATAATCTGAGGGAGAGGTTGTATGTTGTTGAGCAGACTCTGAATGATAGAAGCTTCTCAAATAGTTCTACTGAGGATGCTGCTTATTTTACCAGTAAAGGGCGGTGTCCCAAAATGTTACAAATGTGGCAAGTCTAAGAAGAGTCAAGAAAAGTCTACGTTTGTTAGCCAATCGGATATCGTCAAATTTGTGGATTCACCCTATGTTTGGATTGCAGATTCCGGGAACGCAGCACATGACCTTCACCCGTAATTGGTAGTTACCATCTTTTGAAGAGCTCTTGAGAGCCTTGTACACTTTTCAGAATTAGGTGAGACTTGAATGCTCTGAAAAGCGTGCAGAAAATCCTGATAGCCTAGGAAGACGTCTGAGGCCTCTGGTAGCGACACAAAAGGCTATGTAAAGCAATGAACAAGAGCTAGAATGCTAAAAAAGAATAAAAAGAAATCATGTAACAAATAATTCCTATTCACTAAGATTTTATTCGTGTATAGAAATTGCAAGATATTCGGATTTTAAATTCCAGTAAAAAATAAAGTGAGAAGACTACAAAAACCAAGCAGTTTAGGGGTATCAAAGCCTTAAGAAGAGTCCCTTAGTTGCAGAATTGGTGAAAACATGCCCTGTCAAGACGGCAGAACCGCTTTCATACCAAAATCATGTATGTACAATTTTGCCAATAGTGAATAAAATCTCTGCTTGATACCTTCATGTTTGTTTGGAGAATTGGCACTTCTACAGAGACTACCATGGGGTCAGTGACAGGAAGTGAAAAAAAGCTCAAAATACCAACCTCGACCTACTCGCCCAATGGAGAGGAATGTATTATAGCATAATATCCCCTAAAAGTTCCCCACCATACGCTGAGATCAATCTGACAAATTGGCAACGTTGTGCTGATAGGCACACCAGTACAGCAGGAAGATAACCAAATAGAACGCAATATCTTGCAAGGGGCCAATACAGAATAACTGGATAATATTTTGCACAGAACAAACCTCTTATATGTATGAGGGTAATTTTGCTAAAATAGTGTTAAAAATTAGAAAATAAAATTAAAATAGGAGCTCCAAATGCCAATGCAAAAAATTGTAAGAGATAAGAGATTGATCAAATAAGAAAACAGTTAAAATGATGGATTATTGTGACTATGTTGTAGTAACTTGTGTTTTTGAGGCATGAAGACACACCATTTGACGTGTAGACTACAATTCTTATACCGTCTAATTTCACACGCCTTTCCACTCCATGCATTAATAATTTTTCTTCTTTATAATATCTTATGCCTTATGCTCATACATAATTCAACTAGAAAAAATGTTTAAATATCTCAATTCGAAATAAATAGGTAACTCAAAAGTAGATTTAAAAATCCCCATCGCTCTACAACCTAAACTAATTAATTCGTGAACCAAACGGCACGAGTGATTTTAACTCCCATTCAAAAAACCTTCTAAGAAAGTCTATGCAGGATCCAACACAGTTTATATAAACCAGATAATAGAACATACATGCTTAATGGGTAATTACGATTACAATTGCCTAATTGAAGTTATACACAAAACAACCGCAACCGCTAAACTAAAAAAACGTCGTACTTATTGTATTTCATTTACAACAAAAATAAAATGTTACGTTCAATTATGTCATCGGATCTCTACGAGACATGAAACACATTCTCTAAAGTCACATACAGGCACTCTAATTCTATGATCTACTTTTCTGGTCGTAGGTACTTACTTATTAGACGAACTATTTTGATTATGTCCCGGCATCGACCCCGAACCCCTTTTATTAACAGCACTTTTAGAACTAGTTAAGGGACCTCCAAATCCGGAAAGCTTTGTGGGATTCTGCACAAGACACGTTAATAAATTGCACTACTGTTGTAAAAGGCAAACCTTGGAACCCTTGGGTTTATTGCACTCGACTATATGATCCTTACAGGTATTTTGGTGGACTGTAGTTCCACAACCTGAAATATCGATTAGTTTATTTAAATCTTAGTGGCACACACTAGTGAACTAACTTTCACAACATAAAGCTGGTTTATTGCTTAAGGGTTTCAAGCACCAATCGCACAACTGTGAAGCCCCGCAACTTGGAGATACCCACTGATGAGAAATCAGCTTTTTAGTTTTATCCTACAAAGGAACGTTAACAACCTGACTTTCTGTCACTGACTTTTTAGTACCTTCCTTTTCCGAAAGAACAGACTTCCACGTTTCCGCCTTTTCTCAGAATGGTGGTCGAAAGGAACACTAAAACCAAATAATTTTACACACCGCCCTGTAACGTTTCCATACAGGTGAGGCTAATAAAACGGTGCAAAGGAGAGAAATTCTAACGTGGTGGATTCTTGTAAAAAAAATGACAACTTTGAATTTTTTAAAGAAAAGTGTACAGAATGTGCATTGAAGGGCTGCTAACACATGCGTGCTGGTACTTACTGGTGCAAATGTGCAATGGAGTGTGGATCAAAATGTGCCAATCCAGTACGACTTCCCTCTTCCTCTGTTTCGCTCTCGGTACCACTTGGACGGCCCCTACACACCAAGCTAAGCACATGCACTACATTGCTTCTAATAATTTAATTATTAAGCAACATAATCGTATGATAATTTTTTAACATTAAATTATGTTTGCAATACTTATCTAGTTATCTCATTTGTCAATAAAATAATGTTTATTGTAATATACAGCATGTTCATAATGAATTTAAAATTTACAGCAAGGATATAACTTATAAGACGTTTGTGTGGGTCAGGTTTGCTATAAATCATAGTCTAAGAGCCAGTAACAATTTTTCAGTATGTTGCCTATTTGTTGTGAGGATGTTGGCGGGACTATACAAAAGAGAGGACAGACTTATGCCTTGAAAATGTTTAAAAATTAAAGGTTTAGATTGTAAGACTATAACACTCTGTAGATCAGTATCGAAGTTTTGCGGACATACGTTTATATGAACTTTTAGTCATAAAATAAGCCAAAGAATCATTTCCTTCTATATTTACATCATATTTAGAAACACCCTGTATAGTGATTACTACCCAATGAACAACGAACGAAATTGCAACTAAATAATACTTGTAAGCAGTTTTGTTTTTAAGTTCAAAGTGTTCTTCAGCCTCCCTCCCATATGGTCTGTCCGTCCCCAACTGAAATGTCGTCACTGGCTCTTCACTGTTAGGGTCTATTCTGATTTTTCTGAATTTATATTGAATTTATACTGCACATGTTGGACATACAGTTTCAGATGAACTGAAATTGAATTAGCACATAATTTTGCACTTTTTCATAAGATACACGTTATTAAAAATCAAATAATTGAAATGTTTCTTTATAGGAATATAGGAACAATGCAATACAATTCAAACCTAGAGACAACACCCAAAAGCTTAGCAACGGGGCTCCATTTTGTAACGAGATTTAATTGAAATCAAGCAACACTGCCTGAAATCTTTAGAAACAGAAAAACAATTTCTTATGCAGAGAGCCAGATTTCGCATTGGTTCAACTTTATACTAGAAACAATCCATGTATTGTACCATGTATGTAATTATCAAAAACCCTGCATTTGGCGTTTTTTTTTTGACAAAAAAACTATGGCAGTTAGGAAGAAAATGTATTGCTTGTCTATAATAGCATGGCAAAAAATAATACATGACATTTGTGCAGGCGGTAAGAGAAGAAAATGAAGTTCTTCTTCACATGATCTGCCAATAACTTCTTGCAAATACAAAAATTAGATAGCAGGGGGGACAGTGGGCACTTGTAGCCACTCTTCCTTGTTCACTAGTAGAAACATTGCATTTACAACAAAAATTAACACAGAATGATGTAACCAATTCAATTTTTAGTTTATCTAATTATATCGGCAGGAAGAAGACTGAACATAAAACTTGTTCCAAAAAATGGTACTGTACTACATCAAATGTTGTCCATAACTTATGACAATACCTGATGTCCCACGACAAATCCCTGCTATCTGTCAACCTTGGAATATTTTGAAAATATGAGAGTATACTAATGTCACTAAGGAAAATTCATCTAAATTAGTGGCACTTCTTGATTATACCAGAAGTTGGGGATCTCAGAAATTTGCCGATTTCGTTATCATTTTTTTCTGTTATTTGAACAGATACAAAAAAAATAAAAAAACCACTTTCTCATTGTGACTTTTTGAGCTCTACAAGACACCGTTAAAGAATTTTCAATTCAACATTTCGTTTCGGAGAAATCATCATTAACTTTATCTTTTTATATGACCTGTAAAAAAAGTACATACTGTATTGAGTAGCATTTTTATTAGGAATACAACGATGTACGGCACACAAAGAAAAAACAAAAGTTGGAAACTGTTGGTTTCAATAGGATGGTGCACCCACGCCCAACGCCCTCTTCGTGCGAAAATTACTATGGGACAAATTTTCCACCTTCCAGGAATATTGCAAAATCAGCTAAATTTCAATATAGGACATACACGGAGTTCAATCTAAAAACAATATACATAGGGAATTCAATTTAAAATGAGCAACTTCATATATACTTCCGGTACCTATAACCAGAAGTGCCACCAACTTGAAAATATTTTAGACAAATTCCTATTATTGACATTAGTATACCTTCAGACCCTGCTTCAGACTCTTAAAATATTCAGAGGTCTCTTTTTCAGGATACGGCATTCGTCGTGTACATCCTGTATATGCAATTCTGAATTTGTTTTAATGTGCATTTCCATTTATCAGTCGAGTCAAAAATGAAAATAGGTACCTCCCAAGAATTCTTAATTATGAATATACTCTGTGTAACATATAAGAATGTAAAAACCAACATAGTTATTGGATTTTGAGTGTGTAATATTGAAAATGGCATACCAGCAACCATTACTGGCATTCCTCTACATATAATAATAGTTAATTGCTTTGAAAAAGCGGTGGAACTGTTGAATTATTTAGGAGAAATGTTTTGGATTTCTAGACCATCCAATTTTGTCAACACACTTATATGTAACACCCTGTATATTTAAATAATTACAATACATAACATGGTTTGTATGTTGTCCTAGTTCAAGAGATGATTAGTTCGGCAACATGTGGACATAATAAATTTTAAGTAACAATATTCGTGATATTCCACAGTATCAATCAAGGGCATTAAAAGGTAATAGATAAAAATGGAAAGTTTGTATTTCAAATTCACTGGGCATGCGCAAAGTGTATAATATCAATAAAGGGAATTGTTAAATTTAACCATGCAAAAATACACAAAACTTTAGCCCATAATTTATGATTAAAAATATATAAAAACAAGCTAAAAACGTTATTATACCGAGTGGACGATGTTAAAACTTACACAGGTAACGTCGGTTGCGCGCCTACCAAGATAGGTTCAGGTGCTAAATCACGAACAGCAATAATTGATGGTGTTGATATCGATTTTTGTAATGGTAATCTCGCAGGTAATAACCGGAGCTGTTCCGCCTCTCTTTTGGCTTTAATTTTATTGAAATCGTTCTAAGGATAATTGTTTGAGAGTACAGATTACGAATGAACTGCTCACAAACCTGTAAATCAGCTTCGTTGAGGGAGTGTGTGCTTGCACCTCCACCTGAACCTCGATGTGTACGACGTCCTACAATTGCTGACGATTCGGTTCCCAGTAACCTTGCCGGACTTCCGTCTACATTGTCCAATAACGAAGATTCGTCCGCTTCCGATTCCATGCTGCTCAATGAAATACTAACACAGCAAATGAGATTGTTGGTGAGCTTTCAAAGCTTACCTGCGTTGGCGCGTTTTTATTTTTTCTTTGGTTCCCGATAGATCCTCCAAAGCTGTCCATGATTTTCGTCTTTGCGGATCTGGCTCCAAAGTACGTCCGAGCAACCAGTCTTGTGCACCTGTAATACAATGGCCAGATAAATCAACTTCAAAAATGCAAATGAAATTACCGCTTCCTTTCCTACTGGGCGGTTGGTGAATGGGCGACGAACCTAAGGAACCTCCTACTATATCAAGTTCTGGAACTTGCTCGTTTAAAGCGGGACAACTAGCACTTAATCTTGCTACCTGAGCTAATAAAGGATTTAATGCAAATGCCGCAAAGTCCTTAGACGAAGGAGCATATGAACTATCTACAAAATGAAAATAATCACAGTTAGCATTTTGGGAATTTACCGGCGGTCTGACTTTGTACAGTGGCATCTCTCATACGTTGAACACTCTCATGAAGCTCTCGAACTTGCTGTAAACTATCTTCTAAAACGGGATAAGTCTCCGCAGTGTTTTTAAAAATGAGAACACTGCAAGGCACTGCGATGCATTGCGGGGCACTGTGATGCATTGCATATTTTGGTATTTCTGTTAAAAGAAATGAAAAGATAATAAAAAAATAAGACTACTCAAACACTAATATTCCAGTATTGTATTTTACCTTTTTAGCGCATTTACACAAAAATTTAAAAAAATGCGCTATTGTGGTCACTGTCCGTCCATCCGCCTATCTGTCCGTTCTTACCGGCGTTCGATCGCTACTAGTTTTTTATCTTAAGAGCTATTGTTCTAGTTTTTCCACTATTTACTATTTAGTTCGTTATGGTGTCGAGGCAGGCACCAAGGAAGGAATTTTTTCTGCGTCGCTTACGAAAAAAATTATTGTAAAACCTCAATTTTTTTCATGTACCTACCATAATTTTACAGTTTTTTCGTTTATTAACGATGCTCCAGATCGTCTATAATTTTGAACTGTCTGTCTCTCTCCGCCCGTCTGTCTGTCTTTCTGTGTGCAGTTGTGCTCGATAACTTTTGCATTTGCGCAAGAATATTTATTAAAATACTTAAAATTAAATGTTGTATGTACCTAGGCACCTCGAATAAAGGTAAAACTAAAGCCAAATAAAACAAATGTGTTTTGCTCATGCGTAACCCGATGCGACTAAAAACACGTATTGCGAATGCCCAGCCCCACATTCGTTATTTGTGAACCAATCCTTCTAAAATCTTAGGGCAGGATTCTTGTGAAATTGAAGTAGCACGTCAAAAATGATTTTAGTAAAAGCAAACGTATCGCATATTGTAAACATCAGATTAATAATTAGTGCATGCGCAGGATGCGCAATATCAACTGCCTTATTTATCGAGGTATGTATCTTCTTGAAATTTTGATCACAGCTGCTTCTCTTAAAGGCAACATATGTCATATTGTAAACATTGGATGTGCGCATGCGCAGTACCAACTGCCATATTTATAAAAATATGTCTTTGAAATTTTAACCATAGATGCTTTTTACTTGTTTGAATTTTTAACCACAGATGCTGCTAGTAATGGTATCTATCGCATATTATTGCAAAAATCAGATTGCGCAATGCCAACTTCCTTATCTATGGAGACATTTCTTTGAAATTTTAACCATACATACTTCTCGCAAGTAGAAACATAAAGAGATAGCTACGGGCTTTTCGGGAGTACTGGTACGTGCAGGTGCATGTAAAATGCGCTAAAGTCACGTGCCTTACGACGAAAACCTTTTTACATGTTTCTTCTTTTTTTATATCAGCATCAGTCATTATTTTGTCAGTTGAAATTGTCAGAAAAATAGAAATTGAGCTCAAGAAATTGATCAAGTTATTTCATCCAATTCTGTGTTTACACTCGGCAAGTTTTCTTGTCAAAGCGACTTGAACAAGAAATTGATCAATTTATTGTTTATATAAAACCAGTTTAAAATAAATAGTTAATCTCTGTTAATATATTCCAGATGTAAAGGGTTACCGACAAAAAACCAGACATTCATATCTTCTTTGTAACAATGGCGACCTCTCTTATATCCTTAAGAATATATGTGTACCAATTTTCAAAGCGATCGGGCGTTTCTAAACAAAGTTGTCGTGCGCACGGACAGACACGAAGACAGACATACAGCAATACAAAATTATAAGCGATCTCTAGGATCACTATCGCAATCGCAAGAATAAACACGTCGATAACGGTTGATTACGCAAAAATCAGCACATTGCGCACAATCATAAAATAAATTTATGGCGTTACACTGCGGCATTCGGAAGGACACTGTGGACGGAAATATGGGACACTGCCATGCACTGTGGCGCATTGTGACGCACTGTGGCACACTGTGACACACTGTGGCACACTGTGACGCACTGTGGCACACTGTGACGCATTGTGGCACACTGCAAAACACTGCAGAACACTGCTAGACACTGCACAGTGCAAAAACAAAATGTGTACACATATTGCGGGCAGTGAGAGACCCCTCGCTACAACCTTAATGAATATGATCTGATTAGTACAAGTAAAAAGCGAAAGGAAGTATCATCAGGATCTGAATTCGTTTAGGTAAATGCTAAATTCAAAAATAACCACTCCAAGACTTAGGCAAAATCAGTCTAGCGCGAAATAAATGGTTGTTCCGACATATAAATTGGAAGATCAATAGAACTGTTAGTACGTCAATTTCGTAGTTAACGCTAAACTGTTAACTATTTTGTATTACTATTGTTTAGATAAATATGCAAATACAAATAAATTCGTTTATCTTTGTTTCAAGTTAAAAACCATGTCAGATATGGAGTAATTAACGCCTGGCGTTGAAGGTGATCAATTATTGTTACTTAATTGTTCGTGAAATGCAATTGTGACAAGATTTGCAGCCGTCAAATTGATCCAAATATTGCTTGAATTATTCGAGCAAACGAAAATTATGAACGACCTACAACAAACTCAAAGCATAATAAACTAAACCCATATAGACAACGAGCGGCAAGGTCACTTCCGGTTGACGAGTATTAACCAAAATTTAATAAGTTAGTCCCTTGATCATTGTCCACCTATTACTGAAAACAGAATTGGAAAATTCGAAACCGTTCACGAGTTATCATGTACACAGACGGATGGACGGACGAACGAACAGGCAAAATCAGGAACGAGTGGCTCGTTAATAATGGTTAAATTAATAATACAACAGAAAATAAGGAAGAACAATCTCAAAAGTTTACTGAATATAACTATTCTGAATATAGGAGAAATATTATGTATTGGAAATGTTTGGGATATTTTGAAAAAAATGGAAATCTGATTTGCACAAGACACGGTGCAGATGTTTGGAAGTGTCGGAAATCCGAGAGAAAAATAGCTACAAAATTACGTACACTCAAAAATTCAGAAAAAATTCTTCACAGTTGCTTCTAGCAAAAATCATACTACACGATCTTTGCTTCTGGCGAATGAAAACATATCGCATATTGTAAAATTAAACGTGCGCAGGCGCAGAGTGAACAATTCCAACTGTCTTATTTATGGAAACATTTCTTTCAAATTTTAGCCACAGATGCTTCTAGTAAAGAAAAAAGAATAAATTCAATGACACCACTAGAAGAAGTCCCAGTTGGTTCCAGGGAAATCCGCTTGGTGTCAACGTCTTCGTACAGATCAGCTGATTAGAAAGCAGTTTGTTGATTGCAAATATGATTGTTGGTTGATTAGCTACGCGGTTTTTTGCGAAATGTGTTTTTTTTCGTTTGGCGGATTTTAGAATGAGTGACTTGAACGAGGAAAGGATTGCTGTGAATTTTTGTTTATACCTACTCGGAAAATATGCCATCGAAAGTGCATTCCAATGTGAAGGTAATGGTGACAGTCTCAAAACTGATATTATCCTTCTTGGTATTCTAATGAAAAGCCTCACCAGCAGGAATTAATTCCTACTGCCCTCCTCTCCAACATCTTTTTGAGACAGGTTATAATTCCTCATACCTTGGGAGAGTGTTGGACGAGAGTACACACAAAGGCAAAAAGGGACGTCTGGACGGAACATTTTATTAACATTTTTAGTGATGTCCAAACTTTAAGTAGAATTTCACGAGAATCGAACGCAATCTTTCCGTTACACCTGGCACTACGTACGTTATTTTTGTCGTTACCGAAGATTTGACTTTACCGATATTGAGACTCGATTTGCGTACGTTACTTTGTGATTACTACGAAGATTTATTGCTGTTAGCTTGATTACATTGTATCCTTCAGATTAGTTGTGTTATTTGCTACCGCTGCGTTGTGAATTAGTTTTGCAGTTACCGATACCTGGTCAGAGACCTATATCTACAATTTTTTTGATAACGTTGTTTATTTACTCCGAAAAATTCGAGGAAAAATTAGTTCATATTAACTTGTTTGCATTTTGAATTGATCAGATTGCACTGAATAGAAATTTAGTTATTTCTGCATCGTTTTTTTTATGTAACCCTACGTTTATTGCTATACCTGAACTATAAGGATAACCCGTGGTTGATTAAAATTTTGCTTTTGCTAGTGCAAAGTCATTCGAATTATTGATTCGTATTAAGGATCAATTACAGTTTTAATATACGTTTGCCTCCGTGTCAGACGTTAGCATTGCTATTTTGCAATATTTTGTGTGCAGCGCGATTCCCTACCCCTTTTATTTGTTAGTATTATTTTCTGTTACAAATTTACAGAACGCGCCCTTCTGAATTCAGGCGGCCGCTATAGTAGGGGAGCTAACACGAAATCCACTGAACGAGAATGATCAAAATTTTAACCGATGGAGTTCCATTTTGCCCTATCAGAGTATGCTAAAATCGATCGTCTGCCGCCTCAGGTCATACGACTTAAGGCGCTGCGGGTACTTCTTGCGGTACCAATTCTGAAAGGTTGTTTTTCGAAAAAATAAGTTATACACCAAATGAAAACGTTGATAATAGCTCTTAAAAAAATATTTAAAAAAATCGCGCGCATTTGATAACTCCGTAAAAAAACAATTCTTAGTCGGTTTTTCACGAACTTTGTACGGATATAACTAGGTTACGGTTGGACGAATGAAGCTGATTTTTTTTACAGACTGATGATAGGTACTACTAATGACTTAACGGTGTTTCGTTTTTAAATTTTTTCTCTAATTACAAGATTATCTTATTATCTTAACATTATAAGATATCTTATAATTAGAGAAAAAATTTAAAAAAGAACCACTATCATAGTCATTGGCTGTACCTATGATTAGTCTGTAAAAAAAATCAGCTTCATTCTTCCAACGGTAACCTAGTTATATCCGTAGAAAGTTCGTGAAAAACCGACTAAGAATTGTTTTTTTACGGAGTTATCAAATGTGCGCGATTTTTTTAAATATTTTTTTAAGAGCTATTATCAACGTTTTCATTTGGTGTATAACTTATTTTCTCGAAAAGCAACCTTTCAGAATTGGTACACAAGAAGTACCCGCAGCGCCTTAAGTCGTATGACCTGAGGCGGCAGACGATCGATTTTAGCATACTCTGATAGGGCAAAATGGAACTCCATCGGTTAAAATTTTGATCATTCTCGTTCAGTGGATTTCGTGCTAGCTCCCCTACTACTACGACCAGTATTCAAGGGTAAATTTTGTTATTTTCGTCGACTCCTTGATTAACGTTTGATTACATACTGTTTTTCGATACAATCGAATTGTAATTATTACATTTGTTTGAGATTCATTTAACAAATATAGGTCCGTTGATTTCTGCAATAGTTTCTCTGACTAAGTGTTGATCCCCTTTTACTAAAAATCAATTTAAATTCAAATATTGACATAGCGGATCTATATACTATGCTATCAAAAATGAGTTGCTGCCGAGTCACCTTTGGAATTTTTGTTTACATGGTAAATCGTACTTAAGTTGGACTTCCAAAGGCGACTCGACAGCAAATCTATGTTGATCTCCCGTTATTACAGTGACCTATTTGTAATATTTTTGGGATCATTCTATCCCTATCAAGTATTTTATTAATTTAGCTTAGCAAGACCAGAACAAGGGGCGAATATCTCGAGAATTAATTTTCGGAGAAGAGTATCGACAAAAAGAAGACAAGTTAGGAGGATGCTCAGTCAGCCATACCAACATACAGGGTTGGTATCCCACACTTCGAGATGATCGCACCCAATTTCCGCAGAAAATTAATATTTATTGTAGGTATTTGTCCTACCTTCTTAAAATTTGGCCTTTAAAATGACAAGTCACTCGATGTGGGGAGGGAATCTTGATTTTTTAAAATAAAAATTACAAATTACAATCGGTGGTTTGTTTTGAAATCAAAGCCTTTATTTCAATTCAATTTCATATTTAATCTAAACAAAATAAAATTTAGAACGCTGCGTGCACTTCCCACGTCCTCTTAAAAAAGCGCACAATTACGGAAATTTAAATAATAACGGATGAACTTATAACCATTCCTGGCATAAAATGAAAAATAATTCAATTTCCATAGCAAGTATTTACGCACCCACAAGCGATACGAAAAATAAACACGCCATTCCGAGTTCGAAATAATTTTGTAAATAAACATTCGCAATGCGCACGTTCTGGAGTTTATTGCCAAAGGTTCCATCTTCAAAAAGTTAATCTCTCAATTTTCTGGTCTGTTTACGAAATCCAATTAAACGAAGAAAACGCATATCGTGTTAAATTTTCAGCCACCCTCGTTTAATAAGGTAGGTACGTTAAAACAAAATGTTGGAATTTGTTGAATATTCATGTACTTAGTTTTGAGGTTCCGAAACCAATTTACCTTTGAGAAGACAAGGGAGACCGATCCGAAAAATGAGAATCTCCTTCAAGCGTATACAACAACAACGCCGACGATAATGAGATCCTAACAGGAACGTCATCCCGAATCAAATTTAAACATTTTTATTAATTTCTCTGGATAACGAGGCATAACGACACCGAAATTATTTTAAGTTAACTGGCGCTTTTTTTTAATCGCGATCATGCCGGTCCAGATATTGGAGCGCGGTAGGCTAAGACTGAAATCCGTTGTATTGTTTGGAAGGAATCGTGGCGTGTACTATGCTATTTGGCCCACTTTACATCGCTTCACTTCTTTCGTGCCGTTGAACGATGTAATAAATTAGAAGTGTAAAAATTCGTTTTAAAAACACCTAATTAACGAAATTAGAGAGCGAACGTAAACATTCCTTCCGAAAAATCGAAAATGGTCCAAATTCACTAATTCCGGTTTGAGCATTCTTTCACTTTACATTCGATATTATTTACAAACAACTGACACGAAACAGTCAACTCTCACTTTGGTTGCTTGTAAAATGATTTCATAATTTTAAAAAAATTGGGGCCAAGGGTTGCACCCTGAGCAAAGCCCCATTTGTATTTCTGATTTTCAGCTACTGTGTGCAGCTGTTTATAATTAGTTGATTACTGCAGACAAATACACTCAGATCGTCAAGTTACACAGTATTAAACTCATTAAATTCGCAAATACAGAGTGGGCCATTAGTGTGTGGGTGGAATATTGCGGGAGCTTACAAAGGATCTTTCGATAGAATAAAAGCCCGCATTCGACCTCATCCAACAAGTAGTCTTTATTATACACGCAATTTGAAAAGCGATATTTAAATGACGCCGTAATGTATAAAATCAATGTGCTTGAAGTACGTTATCACAAGAGCTAATCTCTTCTGTTAATTATTCTGTTATTTCAAGGGTTTTGAACTACGTTTAACTGAATTTTCAGAGAGTTCTATAATTTGAACGTGCTCAACATTTTGTGCTTTTATACGGTACTAACCGGCACTAACCAAAGCATCCCTCGATTTAAACATTCAAAAGCGATTTCAACCAGTTACAACACAAAACAAATCTGTTACATTGGAGGTAAAGTTGACCCATTAATTAAGGATTAGGGTGTATTATCTTTTAATAAGGTAAGATGGTAATTAGTTTTTGTGTAATTATCTTAAGGAGTAAGTGGCTATTTCAGGGCATTTAGGCGAAATCCCGACCATGACGTTCCCCCGAAATTTAATTGTCGATACATGAAGGGAACTCTAAACTCATGACGTATAAATAACAACGTAAAGTAAAGCATGTGATGCCTTATTCTCTTTCCATTGTCTTAGAAGAGAATTGGGTCAAATAATCTTATTGTTTAGCGTTTCTGGACGAATGTGAGAACAAGCCAAGACCAGATTAAGAATTAACAAACTGTAGATGGTTGTCAGTTAGATTGGTTTAGTTTTAGATGAAGAGCAGGTTGTTAATTCAATATCAAAATAGCGTTCCGAACAGAAGTACAATGCGGGTATACAGTATCAACAGAGGGGTGCGCTATCAGCAAGTTACATGTCACATATACACTTCCGCTTTCCCATAAATGGCAAAACAAGTAAGTCGCCTGAATAATGCCGTTCTCCTACATCCATCGCCACTTTTTCCCCCAATCATAAAAGCCCAGTTAATTATAGTTTCATAATTTAAAATGAAACTATTTTGGAATGGCGAACAGAAACAAAAAACAATGCACTTCCGAGATTAGTTTCGATTCTTGTTCGGCATTCAATTTAAATGAGATGCAATGCAGATTAAGGGGCTGATTAGTGGTTATAAGACCATATTGTTTCTACTCGAGTAAGTTTCATCTACGGCGGTCTACTATTGAAAGGTACCGGATTCGTCTTACGGCGGAATAAATTTGCATAGAAAAGCAGGGTCTGGAAAGTAAGGTAGACAGGAACATACCGCAAGGTTGCGAAACCGTGATTTTTAATTACAAACCCTCCCTTTCTGGAATTATAAATTAAGTTTCGTAATTGAAATTAATGGAAATCGGGTGGAATACGTACATATTTGCAAGCTGGTGGCGGTAGCTATGTATGTAATAAACACGTTACCAAAGCATTTTTTCGATTTATATCCATTAAGTATACTAATCCAAACAAGACGTGATTACATTCATGGCACATATTGCGCAATTTTGTTTATTCTGCAGGCCTCTAAAAATGCAGATTTGGAACAATCAAATATCAAATCTTGTCATTGGACCTATGTTGATATTACAAGGACTTCAACAGATTTATACACGTTGAATATGGTGATCTCCTGAATGAAGTTACGAGGATACAGCTGGAAATGTGTAGGAAATTTAAGGGAATAACAGGAAATGGGGATAAGAAAATTCTACGGGAAATTGTTAGGTTTCATGGCATTTGAATATCCTTAAGGGGACACCATTGTCTAAAATTGTCGAGATAAGATGATGGAATCTTTCGAAGATAAAATTCCGGAGCCAACTCTCGACAACGAATTGTGTAAAAATGTACTGCAATGTTCAGAGTACAACATTTACTTGAAATTAACCATGCGGCCCATAACCTGTTAGCAAAGTACTTTCGTACTCGTGAATTAGATAACTATTTTATTAAACGAAACAACGACATTCATACACACAATATGATATTCTTTAACAAATTTAAAAGAAATTCATAAATTATCAACTTCTAGAATCACTTTCAGCTTTCTGAATATTAGACAATTACTAATGTCATCGATAAGAGCAATTCATCTAAAATATTTCAAGTTGGTGTCACTTTCTGTTATACCGGAAGTTGATACCAACATGTTTACGATTAATTTTAAAGCTTGGGCATTGATTATACAGTGTTGTATAATCAATGGCTTGGGGAAAATGATTCTATTAAGAAAAGAGGCAAAGAGAAATCGCCGCTGGAAATTATTTTCAAGTTTCTAGGTTTGGCGCTAGAGGGCGTACGATCCATGGTTAAGTTAAAGTCACTAAATATAGAAAGTACCGCAATCCATTGGGCTCATGTGTTAGAGAGGGAACGCATGATTTTTGCCCAAAAATGGCGGAAGTTACCAGATTCTAGTAACTTTAATGTTAGGGATTGTTCCACCTGTTTGGAGATATCCTCGGAGATATCTGTATATATTTTTATAAAACATGACAGTACTATGAAGTTAGGTTATAAAAAATGAGAGCTATTCAGATTTTATTTGTCAATTTTTTAAGTTGGCAGAAAATTTTCCCAAAAATGGCGAATGATTGCGGTACTTTCTATATTTAGTGACTTTAGGTTAAGTAGAAAAATGATTTCTTCCCTAAAATATACCTACCCAATGCATAAAAATACATGCACCGAAATGTTGCACGAATTTTTCCCTTATGGAAATCTAATTAAATCGTGGTGGAGATAAAATTATGAAGCATTCAGTCAAATTATATTGTAAAATAAGAAGTGGTGTAGAATAAAATAATAAAAATCCCATTCGCAACAGGACTCATAATTAATTATTATTAAATCAACGTCACGTTCCATATAAAGTAATTTGTCTAAATTAAAATGCCTAATTCAATAAAGATCCGAACGATCAGATTAGTACGGTCGTAATTGCTACAACTGACTGGGTTTACATTTTCTCATCTGGCCATAATATCGTCGTCTTATCAGTAGTCATTAATATTGCTAATTGTGCCACTATTTATGCCGAAAATCCACTTT
This sequence comes from Photinus pyralis, assembly GCF_008802855.1. Taxonomy (NCBI): domain Eukaryota; kingdom Metazoa; phylum Arthropoda; class Insecta; order Coleoptera; family Lampyridae; genus Photinus; species Photinus pyralis. The sequence continues at coordinate 16,480,619 of NW_022170249.1, read as the reverse complement.
CTTATACAACTTTCGTGGGTATCAAAACTGAAGGTGTTACGTGGGTGTGGATTAATTTATATTGAATTTATATCGGATAATTACCAAAAATACAAACTAAAACTGTTTTAGAAAGAGCTGGCAGGTGGCATGTGTTAATTTAGCGTGAAAGTGGCGGTTTTCTGTCAGGATGTGGTATTCATTATGATACAACGATTTCGCAATGCAGTGTCTTGATCAATTTGCGAAAAATACATGAACTAATTCTCAACAAACAGAAGGGACTGCCAAAACAAACTGTACCTGGCCCATGTACACTTCAAAGGATTCGCAAAAAAACACAAATGGCAAACTGTAGTGTATAAATAGTGCGCGGGATCAGATTCGTTTTGAAATCAGTTTAGGACACCGTCGAATTCTAGAATTCAAAAAACGCTAACATGCAAAAAGCTATTGTTTGCCTTTTGCGCGTCGGCCAGAACACACTTTTGTGGAAATGTCTAAGAATTCTTAATTTTTTTGCAATACCTTAAGCATGGGTCTCATAGCAGTCTTCTTGAGAACGATTGTATAAGTGCAAATTCTCCTACACAATCACTCATCTTACCAAAAGAACAAAAGTCGTTTGATTTTTACAATCCTACCTAAAGTCGTCACTCGTCACACACCAAGCCGGAAACCGCCGTCATTTTGTGCACGATGACAGGAATGACAGGACATCTTCATCCAACACTACGCGCGGCACCATCTTTATATTGTACCTTAATTTGTTGTAATAAGCTTTGATATAATAAATGTGCTTTGAAAGTCCGGCGCATCCAAGAAATTCAGTATTCCATCATTTTCTTTCAACGCTCCCAGGCACTCCCTGTGCACAAATCCGAGGAACACTTAAATCTTTTCACAATAAAATACTGGGACCCGTGAAATATCCAGTCGCACTTGTATTAGAATAAAAGTAAAGTTAAAGATTTTCCCTAAAAGCTTGATGTCATGGCTTTCAGTATCGTACAAGGACGCTTGCAAATTGACAATGTAATGCCAATTTTCATAGAAATGAGTAACTCCATCATCTGTATCAATTTATTGGCGTAAAACAGAGAAAGTGTACTTTATTAATGCGCTCCATTTTCGGTGCCTATTATGTCTGTAATGAGGTTATTCTTTTCAAGGAATGTCTTACTTTGTCTGAGCATTTAAGCTATTCTTCTCTTGGCATCGGTCTTGGAATTAGCAAGTAGACAAGTAATATCGAAAATAAACCGATACAACGAAATATCGAAGGATCCTCAGTATTACAATAACTTTTAACGATAATTTATTTTAATGTTACAAAATACATCAAATTCATGTCTTGGCCATTGAGATAATGCTCTTAATCTTGTTTTGATCAAAATCCATGTGGTCGCCAAAAATAGATCAAATTCATGTTTTGATCATTGAGATAATGCTCTTGGTCTTTTTCCCAACGTTCTTGGTGCATAAATAACGATTTTGACATGTTTTGATCAAAATTCATGTGGTCGCCAAAAATAGATCAAATTCATGTTTTGGTCATTGAGATGATGCTCTTAGTCTTTTTCCCAACGATCTTGGTACATAAATAACGATTTTGACATGTTTTGATCAAAATCCATGTGGTCCCCAGAAATGCATCAAATTTATGTCTTGAGCATTGAGATAATGCCCCTAGTCTTTTTCTCGACGATCTTGGTGCATAAGTAACGATTTTGATTATTTTGATCAAAACCCATATGGCAATAATTTAACATTTTTGAATCACACACATGCGGTTATCAAATGTGCACGTGATGTACTCTTGCTGCATCAAGATAATGCGTTTGAAACCTTTTAAAACTCTAAGCGTGAAACCTTAAACTCATTTTGCTAAAACTCGACCTACGCTCTAGAACTTTCGACCTATACCACAGAGAAGAGTTATATTAAAGTATTACACATCTAAGAGTCATAGGGAATAATCTAGCGGAAGTCCCAACCCGATACATGACCTAGGGAATGAAATATGTTGATTTCTATTATATTGAGCCCGTAGTTTTTCCTGTTCCCGATTCACTCGAAGTCCTATAACTTTTGTTCCTATTGAACCAGCTTCCTGAAAATCAATAGCGTCCGTCCTTAATGTCCAAAGAACCCGTACACCAAATTTCAACTCAATCGGCCACTTTTAAAAAGAGCTAGAGCGCACACGGACGGACGGACGGACGACAATACAAAACTATAAAGGATCTGAGGATCCTTAATAATTAAATTTCACAATTTGAACCACTGGCAGTTTAGCTTTTATTCGTAACTGCAAAACCAGTTCTAAAGAGAACTAAATTAGTTAATTATGGCTAATGGTTTTCTCTCGTTTAAAGTAATAAACTGTGACAAATTTTTAAACGTTACCCGATTTATTTCTAAAGTTTGCCAAAACGCATCACTTTCATTTCCTTCCTTGACCTGCCAAAACTTCGAAAACACTAGCGAGAGACAAGAAAAGCGATTAATCTAAGTATACAATTTTCGTAGTGCTGCACATTTTTAATCAATCAGATTGAGTCAGCTAATTTGATAGAGCATTAAGACAGCTTCCGTAGATTAATAATTTGTAACGTTAACCCAATTGGAAAAAGGTTGAGAAATACTAACTTGTAACGAGTTGCGTTATTTATATTTTCGTTGAAGAATTTTCTTGTAGTCAATTCTTGTATTACTCATTACACTAGCCATCCGTAATAGGTGGTGCACTTTTTATCAAAAATGTAATATGTTAACCACTCCAATTACCAAAGTGGTACAAGGATCATCATCTAATAAAAGTGTAATAATTTCAGAGGAATGCAGATGTCCTCTCTGAAGAAGCAGAAGAAACACTTTGGAGGCATTAGGTAAAGCTTTAATGTGTGAAATGCATGAATTTTGTACCAGTGGGCGCCAATTAATTCCCCTAGAACTTCAACGAGTCTAATATACAGGAGACTGCAAAGCCTGGTGTTTTTGCAGCTCATAAATTACCAAAATTTATGTGACGTCCAGATGGACTTATGCTTATCTTCGAAAAGCCTACATCTAAAATTTTTGAAAACCCACTCTAGAAATTTACACGTCTTCATTCTTAAAAGTAAATAATGTTTCCAATCGATTTTGTAAATATGTTTAATGATGGTTTACCATGCGTCAGGAATTATCCCAATTAGGATTAAGTACGCTAAGAGAAAGTGGAATTGCAAGGTTAATTTGTTTTGCGAATGCAGTTTGGTAACTGGTGATTGGATTACTAATTTTGGAATTTCCGAAGTAATTAGTGGACGGGATTCACCTATGCTCCTAGTGATGATATATATTTGCATTCTTCCGTTTTTATCGTAAGTATCTCCATGTGGATTTCATTTATTTCGAGTGTACCTTCTTTAGATTTCGACTGTAATTTGTTGGCCTGCATTTTCCATCAGCATTGTTGCTTCATCTACGATTAGTAAATAAATCTTATGTCATCAAAGAAGAGAGGTTACCTTTGATTTCTTTTAGGGTTCAAGTTCTAGTTCAAGTTCAGGCCATTTTGCTGTGAAATAGGTCACCGGGTCAGGCAAGAGATTTAATATCGAGGGTGGACACTCATAAAGGGCAACTTCCGTAACTTTTTAGCGTAATTTGTTATGGTCGAGTTTGAAACGCGAATGTGAGACTACCACTTTCTTCTGAAAGGGTTGATCAATTAAGTACCGTGCCTGGTAAAGAAACAGATTACGAGTATATTGAGGCCCTTCAGGCAGTAATCAATAATATAAGTATACACAGCCCTGCGGCTTGGGAGGTCTTTCTTTTTTATCGTTTACAAGCTTGGATGCGAGAAATGAGCTCACTTCTTGGCGTCCACTGGTTGCTTTATTCAAGGTAAGAATTGCCTTATATGTCTTACTTGTACTTGGTGCTATACATGCCCAAAATATCAATTTATTTGTGGAAAGTTGTTTTAAGATTCAGTAATTAGTTTGCTAATCGATCATTCTTGATTGGAGGTTTTATAAATTGGGGGAAATTTTAATTGTATTGTATTTGTGTAAATGTAATCCAATTTTTGAGATACTTTGATATTTGAGAATAAACCAGTAATTCTTTTCTACCTAAATTGATGTGTACTGTTATTACCGAGGTTATTACTAACCCTCGTACCTTCTCAATTTCATATGGGGAGAGTTAAGGTAGAAATTGAGTGGCGCTCAACCCCATTGGTAAGTGGTAACGAAGGACGAAGATCATATGCCCAGAACGAACTACCGCTGTGACAGACTTCAAGCTTGTATTTTATTTTCCAACCCTGAACTAGTTGGCCGTTTATGCGGCAGGTTTGAGGTAACGTAGGGCCAACTTTTACAACGGTTATAAGGCTCTTCACCATTACGCACACAAACACAAACAAGATGACTCATTAGTTACGTCACGACGTTTTCCTATTGCATACATAGCCTTGGCTAGGGCGTCCAAAAAACCACACAAACAAGGCCGCCTATTAGTTACGTTACCGGGGGCACGACCTAACACATCAAAAAGTGGTGGGGAATGGTGGCTATATACTACTCGCAATTGTTTCAAAATTTTCATTTTCTAGAAAAAGGGGCTAGCAGCCTCAGATCATTTTCCAAAGAGAAGACTGGTATCTTCCGTACACGCCCGACTGAAAAAGGAATTTCCGGTTGATGAAGAGGTCAGAAGATACCCTGTCGACCAATCACAAGCCTTCGTCAAGTCTCGCTTTAGGACTTGGGTATTCTCGAGAATATGACAGTTCCGCCTTAGCAATACGTCGTGGACCATTCGGATCTATATCTTCACATGGATAATTTCCATCTATGAAGACCGAGACTGCAGAAAAGAATTTAACGTACTGTGCAGTTTTACTTGCAAGTGTACTCATTAATAGACAACAATATCCGCATTCCCTTTGACTGTGACTCACTTGCTTGTAAAGATTTTTTAAGAACGCCGCTTTGTAGACTGCCACGTAGTCGTTTTACCTGTCATATTATAACGAAGTACCCGTTTTCTACCTGGAAATTACCAGTTTTAGTGATCACTCTGTAGATTCGTTACGAAGAAATCGCAGTTTCTGAATTTACTTATTCTCTCTAGGAGACTAGGGATTGAGTGTGTATTCATTTTATTTAATTGTTTGTCTTACCACCGATAAGGTACGTATGTTCCGCATTGAATTTATCAGTTTTGCAACCGTTCCTGTAGGAATATTTACAGCGGCCGAAAGCTCTCTACCAAGAAGAAGAAGAGAGAGAATCAATATTAAATTTTAGGTATTAATTATCCATTAAGTAATTGATTTTAGTTTTCTAATGGTAGGTACATAAAAATCCGGGATTAAACCGGCAAGATCGTCCAGTTTAAGGAAAATATCAACGTGGTAATAGATTACGCCGCTTGACTTTACATTCGAAGGAACAAAAGGGCATTGGTGGACGTAATTAATTATACAAGTTTTTAATGTTGATAACTGCATACACCGGCCGACGGGGAATTTCCTACGTTCCCTCGAACTTACGCACCCCATTAATAAATCGGTTTCGGATTGCGATATTGGTACAACAAATATAGGTAATTAAATTACACATATGGCATAACCTAAAAAGAAACGTGTTAACGAAGAGGAATTCTATGAAAATAACTTTACCTAAAGAGTTATATTTTGTTAATATCGCAACTTATTTAAGTCCTGTACTGTAAGGTATGACGACTGGAAGAAAAGAGAACGACAACTGAATACGTGGCTCGTACTCGAAAGCTCGAAAGCCAACATCAATATCCCATTCTACGTAAATGTTACTAGTCTTAAATAGACGTCGATCGGATGTATTGATTCCAAGTTACAGCCCCATAATTTCGTGGATTCTTTCTTTGTTTCTGCCTCGGTTTCTGCATATCAGAAAGAAATCACATAAATCAATAAGCGTCCATTGTATTTCTGGGTCCCAAATTCCCTTTCGACGGCCTCTTCTTACGGTCACCTAATTACCTATCCCATTTAAGGTACTTCCGTCTATTATTTTATTATCCATTGGTAATTTATATAACAGTACTCAAATGCAGGTTTTACTACTGCATTCATCCATACTTCGATATTAAATAATAACGATATTTTAAAAGTCATCAACCTCGAATGTAAAAGAAGATTGATTTATAAGCAATTTTAACAACCGTGAGAGCGCGAAAAAGAAAAAAATTTCAATGCTAACCCAGAAATAACAGTTGAGTTGTTATTGAATATTTGAAGAATTTGTGTGCTCGAGTGTAATTTCTATAAAACAATAGGGCAATCGCGTAAAGCAAGCGGAAGGAAACCGCTATTTGACATCGGTCGAGGCAAAAAAGGCGCGCATTCTGTTCTTTTTTATTACCAACTACTTCCTTGATATGCAAACAAGTTTTCCCAAGCGCATTTTAAACACCTTGATATAGCATGGAGAAGAACAGACGGAAGCGTAGGTACACAAATATTTATTTGGCAAAGGCGAGATCGGATAAATATTTGAGTTGAGCGGAGAAAAAAGTGAAGGTGTGTTTAAGAGTAAGAAAAAACAGACATTTAATGTAATCACCACTACGGTGTAAGTGATTCTTTTTCATGAAGACCCACGTAAAACGAATTGTCACAAGGGGGATATGGTCCAAACTTGTGGGAGTACTTACTGAACGACGCCTCTATACCCAATATGAAAAGACGCCCTTTCTAAAGGAAAACGAAAAATATTAAAGACGGTAATCCCGCTCGTATATGTACATTTCGAGGTACATTTTACGAATAGCTTAGTCGAATTTGACGCCACAAATTAAAAGAGGAGGATTTTCTAAGGTCGGTGCTTAAAATTACTTTTGCTATACAATCACTGACAAAATTAATGACCCCCGAATCACGATCGCGCGCATTTGATTTAAAGTGTAGGATAATTTGTAAAGTAATCAATTTCCTGCAAAACAACTTGAACCGCTTATGAATAATAAGCATTTAAATGTGTCATTTTTTCTATTTCGATTTTCTTTACGTTGTCAGTCAAAAACAACTTCTGTAAGAAAACACCACTAATTCGTATAAGTACTTCCATTATTTTACACTATCACGTAAACCAAGGCGAGAATCCACTCCAGGAAAATAAGATGACCGATGTGTAACATGCAACACTGACTAATCCCCTGGCTTGTTGGTTGATTATTATCCAAGGAGTATGATACAGATGGAAAAAACACATATGTAATTTTAAAAAATTGTTAAGGCTCATTTTTCATAGTTTAGACAAACCCGATCACCGTAGGTGTCATAGTAATTGATTAATTAAATAAACAAGTAAAAAAAGGGATGGTTTGTCTCTCAAACTGGGCGACTACAAGAGCGTTCCCAATTTTATACAGAGTTTAACCCTAAAACAATCTTTTCCAAGATTCCTTTGTTGTTTTTTTTTTAATTCTGCGCTTAATAACAATAAAATATACAGGGTATTTAATTAAAAAACAAAAAATTAAGGTCATTTCCTGCTCAACCGGAAGTCTAAAAAGAAGACATTACGATTATTAAATTAAATTTAAAAAAATGCTTCATAAATAACGTATATAATCCAATGTTCCGGAACTGTATTTACCCTGTACCCAACCTATTTGTATTAAAATTTACAAAATACTCCAGGATAACCATTTTTTAAAATGCCGTTCAAAATACCTAAAATACCGGATTAAAAAATACTTACAAATTCCTCAAAATTGCCCTTAAGGTGCCTTCCATTCATAGAAATCGCTTTCAAATCTCTGTATTTTTTGGCGCATAAGTATTTTAGTAAACAAAAATGTACCACTGGAACCGTGAAAGCAAATGAACTAAAAAAATCTACTTCTTTTTTTCATAGAATGGTAAGTACCTAATACAGTTTTAAAGATATTAGCTTCGGCCCATTCTCATTGAAAAGTTTATAGTGCTAGTCGATGTTCTAGGCTTACACTACGAAGTATCCGAGGAAGTATCTTACAGTTGAATGTTCCTAAAGACAACCAAAAGCGTTAAAATAGTTCTGTAAATCGATTTCGTTGGAAACACGCCTAAACCCTTTAGTTTAATGGCAGAGAAGTAAAGTTTTCTTAGCCACGTGTGTTTTTACGAGAGTTGAGAAATTTATTATTTATGCACCGATTTCCTTGAGAAAACGTGGAACTCGTACATTTTGATCACGTTATTTATGCAATACCGTAGGAAAAACGACCTTACAAGCCGACTTGTATTATCCTTACTCGCAGCAATGGAATATAAGTACTTGTACTATTTGGATGCAGAAAGCTACAAAATTTTGGAATTGTCGGCTTTCGTAAATCATTTACGAAAACACTTTTCACTTGTTTCAAGTGTCTACCAAGTACCGCAGTGTTTAAAGCCTATTATGTGTAAGCCTAAGTGAACATAAATCCTTTTTACACAGAAAGGAAAGATGTGTTAACTAGGAACGTGTAAAAAAAGATTAATTACTAAGCGTCTTCCATTCAATTTTCGCCACTAATTACCATCCCTTAAGGGTTTTCATTTCTTTATAGCGCTAAGAGGATTGTAATAAATCCTAGTAAGGAAGTGTGCAATCTTTGGCAGGGATACACCGTGAAAAGATGTCCTCGATTTTACCCCCAGACAAACGGTTGCAATAGGAGCGTGTAATAAATGGGTCAAGACCAGGAACTCCGTAACTGTAGGGCACGAATCAAATGCAAGGCCGAAGAGCAAGTGTAAAACTGGGAGAATTGGCAGATTGCCCGGGACCAAACGTACGAGATCATTTTCAGTAGATATCGCAATTTCATTACAAAAGGATTTTGAACTTTTGTGCGAATACGATCGCGGTTTAGACACGCACTCCGATTTGGAAGTGAAGACGCGCTTCCTTAATTAAAATCGACCGGAAATTGTTCATTTAACTAATTGAAGTCGCAATTAAAAGAGAAAAAGCTAATTTGTAATGCGTTTGTCGACGCTTCAGACTAGCATTCGGTAAATAAGGGAACTCATTTCAAAGACAAACAGATTATACACAAGCAGTGTTGGGCTCTATTATTACAATCCGGAAGTTTAGATGTTTTCAAACTTTTTGATAAAATGAAAAAGGGTACCTTAAAGAATGTTTTCCGAACGGAAAACGAATAACATAAAAACACCCTGAAAATAATATTTCAAAAGAGTTTCCAAACAGTGTGTTTGTTTACCTAAAGATCATGTTATATAGGGAAGGCTCAACGTCAATACGAAATCTACGAACTGACGCAGTGGACAAATGGGTAGACGGACAGACGCTATTGTCGACATAAATTTATCCTGAATCCTGAAGCTATCCATCTATAACAAGGAAATGCTGAACAAGGAAAAGTGTATACCAGGAAGTACTAAATTTTTACCCCTTTTATTAGCATTAACCTATATGAGCAATTTTAAATGTGTATTCTGGATGACGTTTTCCCGCCTTAAAAAGGCAAGCATTCTATTGGTTTAGAGTTACCAACTTATCTAATAAAACAACCTTGGTATCAATCGATCAACAATTCCAACTGTAGGTAAGGTACCGGGTTTGGATTATAAGACAATCCCCGACCGAATTTACCTCGGAATTTACGTTGTGTAAATTTGTTTGCGTTTGCTTGTTACCCTAGCGCTACATTTAATCCTTCAAACCTTCCACAAATTATGCTGTGTTACTACAAGGGTCCCGGTTCTATTGAAGTGCTACATTTTGAAGTGATATAAGGTGCCCCTAATATGGAGATGGAAAAGCTGATCACGGATAGCGGTCCGAGCTCGAAACGTACAGACAATGCCACTCACAGATCATGGACTCCGGCTCGGACTATGTGTCTCAGTGGCAGAGCGTTGGGCTACATATCCGGAGGGTCGGGTGGGCTGAGATCAGAATTTTTCATCTGTGACCTCGTCTGTGGCACAGAGATGGGAATTTGCCTCGGAATTTGCTTAGATCAATTTCGAGCATTCTGCCAGTTACTCCGAATTACGTTTTCCTGTAGTTTTCCTAATTCGGAGTAGTATAGAACAACTTAAGACCTTCTGCAGGGGCACCTCTAAAAAGCATTATGCTAGTCACTCTGTAATTGGGTACAAGCCTGTTGAGGACCCAGAATAAGAGAGGGACAATAAATAAATAAAAAAATTAAAATCTAAATAAAAAATAAATAAATAAATGGACCTGCAACAAGAGCCAGGGCACGAACAGGAAGTTCTACGAGCGCCCAAATGCGCCCTGTCAACGGTAGCCCCGGCGAGTCCGAACGAGATAGCATCCCAAATGGAAGAGCCAAACGGAAACCATTTTAATGGCAAATGGGACAGCGATGGAAACAAATGCACGCCCATTCGCCACGGTACCTGAAGGGTTTACCAGTACGGGTAAATATGGAACAACTCTTCGCAACCACGGGACTGGACTACACGGGACCTAGATTTCTGGAAAATTTGGTCAAACAAGCTTCCACCAAAGCAAACGGGAATCGAACTGGAATCCAAAACGCCGAGAATCGTGCCACTTCAAAAACGGCCTACTTTCCTGCTGGCGGCCCAAAATGTGCATTTAGAAAATAAAGTCACTAAATATAGAAAGTACCGCAATCCATTGGGCCCGTGTGTTAGAGAGAGAACGCATGATTTTTGCCCAAAAATGGCGGAAGTTAGTCTAGTCTAGTAACTTTAATGTTAGGGATTGTTCCACCTGTTTGGAGATATCTGTATATATTTTTATTAAACATGACAGTACTATGAAGTTAGGTTATAAAAAATTACAGCTATTCAGATTTTATTTGTCAATTTTTTTAAGTTGGCAGCAAACTTGCCCAAAAATGGCGGATGATTGCGGTACTTTCTATATCTAGTGACTTTATTAGAAAAGATTTAATAGCGCTCTCTAGCGCCTTAATGAAATATAACCGCGAAGAATGACAAGAAAATGTGTATACCAGGAAGTAAATGGCAACGGTACTAAAAACAATATTAAGCACATTGTTGGCAAAGTTAACGTATTCAGCATTTCCTCCATACTATACTAACATAATTAACATAGGTTAAGGAAGAAAATCTGTGATATACAGTGTGTCCCATGAAAATGGGCAATAATTTGGGAAATTAAGTAAAGAAACAAGTTACTTAGTTGTCGTATAAATAATATAAATATAAATGATAAAATTAGGCAAAATTTGCGGAGGTGGTGAGGTGAATAACGTACAAGGTGCAATTTTTGAGCCTTTGATGCAGTCACATCGATTCCAAACAACTCGACAATTGTTTTATAGCCGCCTTATTAAAACTGAGTAGTTACAATACAATGACAATTGTTGGCTATATCTTCCAAATAGTTGAGAATAAAATCGAGAATAAAGATATGGTTTATTAACGTTGTTGTCTTCAAATAACCTCTAATTTTGTTTCCCAAAATATTGCCCTTTCCTCCTGGGACATCCTGTATAAATACCATAGTAGACAGTTAAATTAATGATAATATCATATCATTGAGTAATAAGGAACATATAAAAAAAGCGCAGTCTGTATAGATAATTACGTTCTAGTCCAGTGTCAGTTTATCTCCAAGGTCTAAAAAATTATCTCGAAAATTATGCATAACGGTCACAGAAAATATTAAATACAGAAACAGAATTTTTTCCGACATTTGAAAGTGCAAAAAAAACACAGCATGCTTTATTTGAAAAATCAACTTTATTGAAATGGACCATTAGTTTTAAACACCTCGTTGAAGGGCGATCAAAATTTCTCATTTAACATCAAATCAGAATTGGCTCAAAAGAAAATCAGTTAAACGCCAACAATTTTGAAAAATCTATTATATAAATATATTATATATATTATTAGCTTCCTAGCATGTGCTAGGTAGCTATTCCGATAGCCGTTTTTTGAACATTTCAAAATTTCATCAAATGTCGACGTTTTAGACCATTTTAAGCAACTTTTAAAGAATAAAATTTTTTTCCGTCTGTATGTACGTACGTACGTACGTTTGTTGGCAATTTTCTGAGAAAACGGCTCGACGGATTTTGTTGAAATTTTGTATATATGTTTTAGGCATACCGAACAGAAAAATAACGGGCCGGATTTTTGAAAAAAAATTTTGGAGCGCCGTAACGGCATCGAACTTTTTTTTTCAAATAGCAACCTAAAATTTTTATTCTATTATTTGGAAGACCTTATTTTCCTGTGTACAACCTACAAAAAATTGGGCCGGGTTATATTATCAAAAAACGGAGAAAAAAATTGTCAAAGTCAAAAAATTGTGTTTCATCAAATGTTGACGTTTTAGATCAATAGCATTTAAAGAATAAATTTTTCCCGTCTGTAAGTGCGTACATATGTTGGCAATTTTTGGTTTCAGCTAGGAAGCTATTCTGTCAAGAATTTGACACCTGGTTATACAGGGTGTCCCTAAAAGGTCTGTACAACGCGCTACCAGGGGTTCTTGGTATCAAAATAGGACGATTTAACCCAACTTACCTCTATCCAAAAGTGCTTCGGTAAGGCGCTATCTACCGCCAAAGATTTAAAAAAAAAATCGTTATTTTTATTTTATCGGAAAATGGTTTTGCCGATTAAAATGAAATTCGGGATGTGAATGTCTAATGTAAAAAGGGTCTTTGTGATATCATCGTTTTGATTGTAGTTGCTATGTAGGTGGTAAAATACTGACCATCCACATCTGAAGAGGTCTAAAACTTTTTAACTACTATTTTGACGGTTCTGAATTTTTAGACACTGAGAGACAGTTTACTTGCAAGCATTTTTTGTCTCTTGATGAATATCGCTATCTGTGATGGTTTACGAAAAAAAAAATTACGCATGATGAATGGCATGCACCATACATGCGATTGTTCCTCAAAAACCATAAGTGCAAGCAAGAAGCATGTGAGTATACTCTCTAACGCATTGGCGACCATTTCCACGACAGTATCTAAACACATAAGCATATCAGATAACTCTGCGTTACTGTATTGAAAGGCCATATTACAATTTTAACAATGAAATTTTAAATCTTCAAGCAAAACGTAAATTGTTAAAGTTTAAGAAACAACAAACAAACGTTACGCCATTCTAAGGTTTCACAGCCATCTTCTGATTTTTTGAGGAACAATCGCATGTATGGTGCATGCCATTCATCATGCGTAAATTTTTTTTTTCGTAAACCATCACAGATAGCGATATTCATCAAGAGACAAAAAATGCTTGCAAGTAAACTGTCTCTCAGTGTCCAAAAATTCAGAACTGTCAAAATAGTAGTTAAAAAGTTTTAGACCTCTTCAGATGTGGATGGTCAGTATTTTACCACCTACATAGCAACTACAATCAAAACGATGATATCACAAAGACCCTTTTTACATTAGACATTCACATCCCGAATTTCATTTTAATCGGCAAAACCATTTTCCGATAAAATAAAAATAACGATTTTTTTTTAAATCTTTGGCGGTAGATAGCGCCCTCGATAGCGCCTTACCGAAGCACTTTTGGATCGAGGTAAGTTGGGTTAAATCGTCCTATTTTGATACCAAGAACCCCTGGTAGCGCGTTGTACAGACCTTTTAGGGACACCCTGTATATTATATATAAACCTTTGATCTCGCCTTTGTTGCTGGGTATAGGGAAATGTGGAATCAGGACGTAGATGTTCATGTAGATTTTCAAAATGCAATCAAATACTTACATTATTCTGGGTTCTAAAAGTTTGTTTTACAGTGTTTCAAGTTGAAAGAGTACAATGTACCTATAAAAGATCATTTCGACGCTTGTCGTTGGATGTATTTAGAATTTTTTGTAGGATTTTAAAGTTCTGTTTCAAGTGTCGGCTCTTAAAAAGCACTGAAACATTTTATGATAAAGTTATGCATTTAACCATAAAATATGTAGTTTAATATTTCAAGTGTTTTCTTAAAGATTTCCATAAACAACATAGTGAAATTTTGGAAGTGTAGCCTACAGTAGTTGATATTAGATACTTCTCACTCGTGGAGTAAAAAGATGCCTGTGTATGTACGTCAACTCATAATAAATAGATGTAAAAATGGAAAATTGCGAGCCACACAAGATGAAGTCACGATAAAATTCACATAAATAGGAATTCGGAACATTAAAACTCTTTCTTTATCACACTTTTTTTTAGGACATAAATGGCATTTTAGTCGATTACACTTTGTTGAAGTAAGTAAGTAAGCATAAAATAAATAAGACGGAAAATGTAACGAAATTCTCTGCCGAAGCCGCACAAAATACATTGTTACCGTGATCTTGTATCGATTCCTCCTTCACTGCATTACTTGTATTGTATCAAAGCCCATAAAAGTAAGTACAGAACAGACATAATAGAAGAAAGGATTTTATCGAAATGTCGGCTGGCCTCAAGGGAGAGATAAATAAAAACAGAACTACTACTATCCAATAAAAATAAACACCGTCTCTTTCCAATGCAGAGAACAATTAATTCTCTCCTATCAAAATTGAACAGTAGCCAACATTACGAAAAATCTTTTTTAAATAAAATCGAATCAATTTTCCCACAAAATAAACATTATTATTATATCTTGCTTTAAAAATGGTCTTTGGTTTTCCTCAGGGTTCCACGTGGGGTTCTGTCTTGTTCAAGTTAGATATATATTTATAATCATAAATGACGAAACTGGTACTTTCCGAGGTACTTTCACTGCATAGTCTCTACGCGGCTACACTTTGTTTCGGAGAGGAAGTGTGCAATATACCAATAATTGTTAAAAATAAATCGACTCAAAATCATAAAATAGAGAGATCCGAATCTAAGTAGCAGCATTGTCGAAAATAATTGCATAATCAATGTTGTCTATTTGGAGTAAATTGTTCGGTTACCTGACTAATTTCAAAATTGAACAGTATTATATTCGCAATGTTAAAAATATACAGAAAGACACACATCATGCACACCACAAAAATACCTACCCACCTGTGCAAATTAAAAATAAATGTTTGTTTTATCTAACTTGACTAGTTAGCTTTGTTAATGAGGAGTAACGCTTTAATCTCCAATTATACCAAACGAAAAATTCTTGAATAATTATTATACCTACCTACCATGCATTAAACACGCATTATTTAAAAGTGATCAATAACGATAAAGTGCAACAAACCTACATTACACGTATGAAAATATTGTAAAAGCGCCTAAAACGTACCGTGCAAATAGAAAAAAAAACGCTAAGCAACAAACAGTGTAAATAATATATTGGAAACCATTTTGCATTGTCATCCAAATTCGCAGTGAATACGACAAAACATGAAATACCTGTTGTACTGGGGAAAGTTGAGCAGACGCGGTGTGAAACACCCTCAAACTTCAACACTACTGACGGTCCCTGGGCCGTCGCGACGCCAAATCGATTCAACGCGTTTGCGCCCTGCACACACCAATATTGTAATAAAATAAAAGATAATACCTATGTGTTGTTTTTTATATTTCGCATTTCTACACAACCCATACATTTAATAAATGAAACAGGCAAAACTCTGGCATGGAAGATAATGCCCTAACTTTCGCACTTCGACTGTAAAAAAAGTTGTGTATCTTACGAATTATGGAAAGGAGACGTTGTGATAAGAATTATTATCAAATTTTATTTCGGCCTCTTTTAAAACAAAATGTTCAAGAGAATTACTAAGTAAATCCGTTTAAAGAACTTATACTTGCTTCCCTTATTTTATTCAGGCTGATCACGTCTCCGATACCACTTTTTGACAAACAAAAATGATGAATTATACTTGCAGTATGCATTTGGGTACACATTCCATGCAGCAATTGCAGATAGGTATTTAGGTACTCGGGTATTTATTCAGTACGAATAAGAAAAAAATAAAGTTTACATAAATTAGCAACATCAAAGTGAAGTAAATAAGGGCTCATTACGATTTATGCTACTTTGTGGTAGAAATGTAAAAAAAACTAATTTATTTCTTAAATTAAAGATCAATTAGGTAGTTAAATTATTCTCTACACTAAAAAAAATTCTCGAAAAAATTTGACCAAACAAAAACGACGATGCTCGGGATATTAACTTTGTTAGTTATGACTGTGGCGGTGCTGGACACCCGCCGTCCCAAAAGAAACCTTTCACCCGTAAGTACAGGGTGTACCGTAACATGGCTGCACAGATAACGTGGAAATAATTCAGGAAATAGAAGATAAATGCTATATAATTACGGGATCGGCACAATTTTTGTGCAACAACCATATTGGAAAACCTTTATAAAGTAATAGTATTTTACATTATTAGCCAGGTAAGTGAGTTTTTACTGGCGATAGGAGAAGTTGACTGGCGAGCCGTTAGGCGAGCCTGTCATCTCCTAGAGCCAGTAAAAACTATTACCTGGCGTATAATGTACAATATTTTATTTGTTACTCATTTGTAAACGTAAATAATTAGTTCTTAAATTGATCTTGAAGAAATGTCTAAAATATCATGTGATCCATGTAACAGAGACTTCGCATTAATTCTGGCCAATGAAATTACTAGATTACTAACTTGTAAAATTTTTACAGGTCTGCTGTCAGTTTTACAAGTCTGCTGTCAGTTTTACAAGTCAGTAGCGTTTAAACATGACGTTTACCCGTTTGCGTTTTGTATTGTTAATCAACGTTTACAACTGAGTAACAAATAAATTCGTTTACAACCCTGCTTTGGTTTTAATGCAAAGATTTTTATTTTACAGAATATGCGGCATGTGGGAAGGTTTGTTATTTATTTTTATTTTTGGTCTTTATTTTTAAGTGGGCGGGGTTTCAGATATTACAATCATTGTTGGGCACTTTCTATTGGTCAATTTACAGAATAATAATATTTGAAAGAACATCATACATGCGAGTAGAAGCCGTACCCCCCCCCCCCTTCCCCCACGAATTTTTCAACTAAGTAGTATAACCTTCTTTGTGTGGTTTTTTTGTCAACATTTTTTTAATTTTGTAAGGCTCAGGCTATAAGTTTTTGGAGTTTCAATTAAATAAAATTGAGGGATTCTTGCCGATCCTTGACTTGGACATCCATGGTTTGGAAAAGTGGAAATATCGATCGGTGGTGCTAACCAAGAGGTTTGCAAATATTCACTGAAAATTTTGTATCAATTTATTGTGCAGGAACTCCTGTCTTACCATCCGAAAAGGGTTGAAATCATACTAAAATACACTGAAGATCGAATTGCAGAATTCCATAACGAATTCTTTATCAAATCAATGATTCAAATCTCGATTCAGATCTTATGTGGTGTACTAGAAAACCAATGTATGTCTCTTGCTCTCGCTCTTGCCCTTTTTCTTTGGTTACGTTGATAGTGCAAAAAGTTCCTCATCAATTTCATTGGGTAAACGGTAAATATCGAGGTAATATATTACCTCAAATGGGCGGAGAAGATAAATTGTACAGGGTGTTCCAATTCCGATGTCGCTAGGAATAACTTTACTTACGCGTTGCCGTTATGAACTTTCCCAAATAGCGACCAAATAGTAACGTGGCAACAAAGTTTTTTTCAAAAAAATACCATAAATAGAAGTTATTTAGGTATACTCGAATTATGCATAAGATTTTAGCTTTATTACTTATGTTGCATGATTATGACTTATAGCCCAAAGTTGGGTTTTTTCAAAGGACACAAGCTCGGACAGTGCAAAAAGATAAAATTCGATTATAACTTCAATTCTTTGTTTTTTCGATTTTTTTAATAAGCGACATTAAAAAAACGACTAAAACAAGCATGTTTTCCGAGATTTTTTCTAATAGCCGAATGTCTAAAAATGTTTCGTGTGGTAGCTATGTCCCGAAAATTTACGTTTCCTCTTTAATGTTTTTTCTCAGATAGAAGCACGGTAAACCTAGGTTTTTGGGTCTTTTTTCTTTGTAAAAATATTTCCAAAATGACTACTACAACATGGTGCGAAAAAATCTAATATCGACGAAATCTGGAAATTGGAAAAAAATTTCTAGGTGTAATTTGACACCAACAGATTGCCGGTAATCACAACTAAGTACTCTCGCAACTACTGTTACGCCAATGTTTTAAAGTCAATCTCGCCTGTTCGAAAACGATAACTTTTTCACTTCAACTTCAACTTTACACGGGCAGTTTTCATACATATTAGTTCCGTTTTCTTAAATAAAATTTACCTCGAAATTTACACAGCTACACTTTGTTTATGAGAGGATTATACGTACAATATATCTACCAAAAATTATTAAAAATAAATAGAATCAAAATCATAAAATCCGGACATCCGAGTCTAAGGAGCAGCCTCAAAGAAATTACCTCGGAAATTGCATAATCAAGATTGTCTAATTTTGAGTACATTTTTCGGGTACTTCACTTACTTTCACAATTGACTACAAAAGTCGAGACGAGAGTATATTATATTCGCGATGTTAAAAATATACAGATAGACTGACACACAACATGCAAACCACAAAAATACCTACCTGCGCAAATTAAAAATAAATGTGTCTAATTAACTTTGTTAATGAGGAGTGCCGTTTTAATCTCTAATTATTCCAAACGAAAAATTCTTGAATTATTAATATACCTACCATGCATCAAATACGCATTTAAGAATTGATCAATAACGATAAAGTCGAGGATAAAGTGCAACAATATTACAAAACTAGGGTAGGGTAGATTAAGATGTAGTATTTGGTTTTTGTTTCAATTGAGTTCCTCAATTTAGGGAAAAATTTTGTTGGAACGGAGGTTGGAACAGAGAAAAACCCAAAAACCTACTTAACGCCCCTAGTATCATCAGAGGTATCCTTCTGTGTGTAATAGCATAGAGTAATTAAATAACGTTATTTACTCTATGGTAATAGAAGATACTCTTAAAAAATTAATAAACAAACGCAATTTTTGGGATATTTGGGTTCCCAGTTCATTTGATAATCTTGTTTTGGTCCCTTTACCATCCCAATTACCAGCCATTATCAATTGCACACTGAATTCTCCTCAGAATTCTGATTCACATTAGCGAGAGATGGTAATACACAAAACCATATTACCCACGATATAGGTACCTACATATTACCTACCCGGCCTGTATATCAACTTTAGGTGTAAATCGTTTTGGCACATATTTACACTGTAGAGAATATTTATAAAAATTATAATACTTCAATTATTGTTCAGGTGATCTTGAGGGTGATCTTTTACACTGCGAGAATAAAATGTTCTCATAATATTGTGCACTAACCGAGGCACTAACCTACTATTCTAAATGTCAATTAGCATAATCTAATAATCGCTCTAAACCAAATAATTGATTTAAGTACTAGTGCAAATAATTACATTTTTTAATTAGTCTGTTGGTCCACAACAGTTTAAAAACAATAATAAATATTGCACAGGTAATTAAAATAGGTGCACCTATTACACAAGAAAAAGTGAAATTGCATCAATAGATCGACAAATAATTAAGGTCGAATATTGGGAAATTAAGACGTAGGTAGGTATACATTAAAAAAAATCCTTACCAGATGAAAGTGGTACCAAATTTTCTTCTGCCTGCTTATCCATAGTTGTACTCTTCTCTCACATAATATTAGGGCCGGTATTAATTACCGCATTTTTAATAAAATATAATAAACGAAGTCACAATAAAATCGTCTCAAAACTAAACTCAAGTTTTAACTTTAGAAGTCAAACACCTACAAGTCTACCTGTCTACAATCGACCAATCGTTTTATCGGCGTAAACGAGATTGCCAAACAATTCAAAATTAATTTGAGCCACTATTTAAATAACAGCGTACTACGATCATTCTAATTACCGTTTATAAAAATTGTAAAATTATATTTGGAGCGCCCGTACATTGCAACGTATGTAAATAAACGTCTTTGTTGTGGTTGTGGTTTAAAGTTTTCACTACAAACGGCCATGTTTGTTTTGGCGTGATGTCACGCCACCACAGAATAGAAACTGCGAGACTGCGACATCTGTACCACAGATTACTTATTTGAAATTTCTATCTACTTAGGCGACCATTTAAACAATGGTAACAGACACGATTTCGATCTCACCAAAGAGGCGCAGACTACCTCAGGAGTAACGAAAACAGAATTAAAATGCCCCTTTCATTTCTCAAGACAGAGAAAAAGAGAAAGAAGCTTTAATTTGAACCTAAAGCCATTGTATATAAAGCGTTTGACTGATAATAAAGATTAGATATCCTGCGTCACAATAAACTATTTGAAAGTAAATTTAATTATCTGAGTTACTTAAATTCAATTACTTATTGATGAATTTACAACAGTCTTTAAATAGATTAATTGATGATTATTTGCACACTTTGCGCGCGTATTTCATTATTTATCAGTTAGATATCGATGTTAAGACTAAGGCTAAATAACCAAAGAACAACTTCTCCGATGACTAATCCGTTATAGAGTTTATGGTACCTTGATAACGATCTAGAGAACTCGCTACACTGCCCCCTTTTTAAAATTGTTGCATCAGAGATATAGTTCTAGAGACTCTCGCTCTATCACTTTACAAAAGATCTCCTGACTACCATGCTCGGTTGCTTAAATGGGAGAAAAATACGGTTGTTTTTGTTCATAGAACTTTCTTTGGACCCCCAAAAGATATTCCCCGTGACGTTCTGTAAAGACATTCAGGAAACATTCGCAATCTGGACTACAAAATTGTCAGGTAGGAGTTTATACAAAAAATAGTCTTTTTTAATGCATGCCTCTTCGTCATACTGTCAAACGTAATTTACAACGGGAAAACGGACGATCTTATGGTAGACGTAATACAATTTTTCAATTTCACAGATTTTCTTTGCACGGAAGCGCTATCAAGCTTTGAGCACCTTTCGGCCGCCTCCTTTAGGGTTTGTTTTAAAGAAGCATTTAACGTAAAATCTTGGGAAATCTCTTTTTCCAAAAAATTTTGAACTTCTGTTTTATCAATGCTGCCATTAACGTCCATAAGTTTCTTCATTAACCAAACGCAATGAAAATACTTTCCATATTCTTCATCTTCTTCTGAAATACTTTCTTCTCTGTATGAGGCCCAAACCTTAGCCATGCTTATCTTGGTTTCCTCTGCGCATATATCTTCGGCATTCAGTGCCATAGCGTAACTGAAATGTGTCTAAAAAACGTCATTACATTTACGATTACTTATGCTTAGGTATATAAATCTACTTACCCGACATAACGCAATCAGAAGCAAAAGACACAATATCTTTACCATTGTTTTACACAGAATTAAACTTACGTACCTTCTGCAATATACATTATTTTAGTTGAAGTATTTATATCCGTGGGAATAGATAACAGGGTCAGGCTGATAAACTTCGGTAAAAAACTTATTTTGTTCTATGCAAATAGTAAGTTGCATTCCAGTTAATGCGTTATACATGTAAATGTAATTTTGAGTAATTCCCCATTTAATATGACTTTTTCGGTAAATTGGGTGTTATGTGATAACATGACGAAAGACTGGAGTACCTAAAGACGAAAAGTTGTCTTTTGCATTAGTGCAATTTTCAATCAGTACCTCTATTGATATCGTCATATTTTTAGCGCTTTTTTTGCAAACTTATTTGTAAAAAGGTCGCTTTTAATCTCACTTTGGCTGGCTGGCTGGCAAATATGGGACCGTAGAAGAACGCTTGTAGAAAAAGGAGCTTTAGGGACGGAGCCTCATGATATGGTGTCGGTGACATCTGACCGGAATGACCGAGCTTTATACTAAAACGTGGTAATTTTTCAGTTTTTTCTATCTGCTTCTAAAGTTTATTGGTCCGATTGTTTTCAAATTGGTGTCCTTGGAAAGATCTTGTAAACGCGCGCAACTCTTGCGTGCTGGAGTGAAGGGGACGTCGGAAGTAGGTACAGACAGAGATAATGTGGTAGCCCCCGGCAAGATTCATTCCTGTGCCAATTTTTCCAAACATATATTGATTTGTGAATTACACTTTTTTTTAATAAACCATGAAAGTATGTATGTAATATAAAATTCTACCTTCAAATGACGTTCCTTTAGATTTTTAAAACGATAGAGCACTCTCAGATGGACCAGACAGCAGAATCTCTCAGAAAAATTCGCCTGGAATGGAATGGCTACGTGAATTTCACAAATGCACCGGCTTGACATCACTTCTATAGTACGCTCCGGCTATACGCATCCTGTTTGTGACGTCACGAACAATTATATGTTCTTAACCTAACTTCTGAAAATAAATAAACAAATCCTAGTTCTGCATAATTTATGGAATTTAAATGGAGAGATTGGCATTTTAGAACTTCTTCTATCCAGAGGTAAAGCGAAAATGGCAGATTTTACCCAAAAACGTTTAGATTCCATAATGGAGGAAGTGGAGGATATGAGGCGCACTAAGTTATTTACTCCGGATGAGACGAGGTGAGAAAACCTGAAATACCAATCGAAAGCTAACACTGGGAGTTTTAGGGTAGTCTTTAAAAAACGTAAGGAGTTTGAGCAGAAGATACACAGTGTTTTAATAGACGTAAAAAGCTATGAAGAGTATATTATCTACGAGAAAAGCTTATTAAAAGACATTGGACTCCGAAGAAAAAAGCACAAGATATTCGAAAAGAACAACATCGAATATAAGATTATAAAACGGATAAAAACTCTCTACGAGTTAGCCTTGCAAAGAACTAATGATGTATCACTAATTTTAGCATTTTTTAAATTTTGCAAAAGAGTAAATTATGTTCACGACGCTTCAGATGCAATAGCGCGTTTAGTGCAGGTATTAAAACTGTTGACCTTAACGGTTAGTTTTCAGTTTGTCTTGTAGCTTCACGCGGATGATCCAAAAGTGTGGCAAGCGGCCACTAACTGGCATGCCTATGACCGTAAAGATATTAATGCGGCTTTGGCTATGTTCCCTAAAGCCTTAGAAATACATAAGGATAGCCAAATGTTGTATAAAGAAAGAATTACACTCGAAATACACAGCATGGTTCACAACATCAAAAGTAAAGATGAATGTATTACTAGTATCAGAGAAGTTGTTGACACCATTTTTACTAATATCAACGATCCCAATTTCTACATTGAACTTATTGTGCAACTGGAAGAACATCAATTTACTCTCGCCATCCAGGATGTTATAATCAATAAAATGACAGGGGATTATTATAATAATGAAAACATCTGGCACGCTCTTGCTCAAAGGGAACGAAGAGGTTACTAATACACAATTTGTTAATGTCGTCAAAATGTTTTCATTTTTTAGGTATATATCAATTAGTTAAACTCGCCAATCCCGAACCGGCTACAAAAAGTCGCACCCCAAAAGCAAAGTTGGAAGCCTGTTTTGCCAAATACTTAGAAGGTCTCTCAAAGGTATCTCAAGTTACGAAGCCAAAATTGTGGGCTTTGTATCTGGACTTCTTGATTGATCTGCAGCAAGACACGGCGTCTGCCAACGTTTTAAAACAATCGACATTAAAGGCAGCATTACACAGTGCCTACTCAGAAGATTGTCTGTTGGAAAGGCACTACATTGCTTGGGTAACGTTTGCGCAAGACGAAGATGCTTTGGAAATTGCAGAGAAGGGTTAATACCAATTTAATTATTTAGCATGTTTACGGCCACCTTTCTATCCTTATTTGCCATGTAAATAACGATACTTATCTTGAGGCATTAGGTGATAGGAGGATTGGGCTGCAGATGTTGCCTGCAAAGTTAAAGGCATCTCTTAAAGCTTTTTATTTAATTATTTTTTCTTTTAAGTGGGCCAAGGCTGCTCTACTAACCCAGCCAACTGCTTTGTTAAACCCCAGGGTCGGCTATGGGTTGAATTTAATGCTTAAAGTGTGGCTTCTTGCTAGACATATTTGCTAAAGTATTTGTTTGCTCTACTGGAAAGTATCACGTGAGACTAAATGGGAAACAACAGGTGTTCAATTATTGTTATGGTTAGATCGCCTTTGTTTAGCATTTTGGTAATTATTATAACAGATCTGTGGTTTGTTCAGCCGAAATGACAGCTGTCAGTCTTTGACATTGTAACTGGTTACATACTTTTCAAATTTCTGTGCGTTTTTACAAGTTAAAATGAATGTATCAATCGCCCTACGTTCATGTTAGATAAAGAAAACCACATATCGTTATTTAAAAGTGAAATTGTGACTTGCAAATACATGTTGAGGGGGTTGGAACAGATTTTGAAACAGTGTAATAGATGTCAATTCATAATTAATCTGAAGTGTTTAAGAGGAAATCTCTATTTTTACTTATACTATCAGTGCTAAATGTTCATCAAGGGGGACAAGGGGAACATGAAATAAAATTGAACAATTAGTGAAGTTAGGCAACCAACATTACTATGAGCATTACTAACATTAAAATTATATTGTGTTACATATGTGGTTCCGAGATCGTGTACATAGAGTTTATTTTCCCAACTCACCATAAAATTGTTATTATTTGTTGTAGGTACGGATGCATTCCCTCACTCGGTGGAATTATGGGAATTACGGTTATGCAAGCAAATATTAAAAGGGGATACGGGAAAAGTGAACTTAGTTTTCAAATTGAGCATTATCAATCTGAAAGAGAAATCACTACCGCTATGGCAAAAAATTATCTCTTATCATTTGATTATGTCTCACGATGATTACATCCATTTAATATACAGAGATGCGGTGAAGCAAGCAAAAGAAATTTCAGATGATCTCAAACCGAAGTACATTGAGTGGTTAGCATTAGCTAAAGGGATGAAAGTAACACGCGATGTTTATAATGAATTAGCAATTCAGGAACCCTATTGCAAGGATCTTCATGCTATGATGTCAAAAATGGAGAGCGTACAGTTGAAGTATAATTTCAAGGCATGGGAAAAAGTGCACGAGCGCGCGTGTGAACAGTTTGGTGCAGAGGACGTCGACGTGTGGATTGATTATATTGTTTTCTACACAGATTACTATAAGGTTCATGAGAATCCGGCTGAACGAATTCAATGGATACATTCCGAAGCAGAAAAAAAATTACATAAGAGTTTAATTCTAGACTTTAATAGAAAATATGCCAAAATTACTAATGGATAGTATTTAAGTAATGTGTGATTTATTAAATTTAATGAAAGAAAGTGCTGATGTTTAAATTTAAACTTTGCGTACCTGACGCCATTTTCTTTTTGGGCATGCGCTATAAGAACGCGTTACACTAACATTTTGGGGTAGTCTGGTTTAGATGAAAGGGACGATTCACGATTGTGTTATATATTCTGTGGTATCATGATAACCTAAAAATATGTTATTTCAAACTTGTGCCTCTTTTATAAAATTAGTGGTATGTCATTTGTGTTAGTGGTTTAATTGCCAGAGATGGCAAACACACAACATTTGGAGTTATCGCACTTTATAAAAAAAGTTCACGAGAACTTGAGAAACGACTCGAAGAAATATGGAATTGATAAAGCGTGGAAAGAACATTGCTCAAAACGGGACATGCTAGATCAATATGCCGCGGCAATGCACGAACTTGCCAGCAAAATTTGGGAGAACAATTATGCGAAAGAAAATACTGCTGCGTTTTCCCGAATTAATTGGATTTTCAACTACTGCAACTTCTACTTCTATGGGGAAGAAATCCTACGACAACGCCTACGCGAGAAAGAAATTGGTCTCAAAATTAACTTAACTTTAGACCTCCCAATGGCAAAGCGTGGAAAAATTAGACTTCTGGACGTTGGCAGTTGTTATAACCCCTTTAAGGTGTTTGAGTGTTTTGATGTTACAGCTATAGACATTGCACCTGCAACTGCAGATGTTGCCTTGTGCGATTTCTTAAATGTGGACATTGCGACTGAGTGCCTGCAGACAAGGTTTCAGTTACAGGAAGCTTTGTTTGATGTAGTAGTTTTTAGTTTATTTTTGGAATATCTGCCAACTCCAGAGCAACGTCTTATGTGTTGTCAGAAAGCTTACAATTTGCTTACAGTAGAAGGTATATTACTGATAGTGACACCTGATTCTAAACATGTAGGAGCCAATGCAAAGATTATGAAATCGTGGAGATTTCTATTGGCTGGATTAGGTTTTAGTCGTATTAAATATGAAAAATTGTCCCATATTCATTGTATGGCTTTTCGAAAAAGCTTAAGTTTAAGTGTGGCTAGTCGATGGGCAGATTTGCAAGATAGTGTACAATTTTTTGCAAAAATGTATATACCTCAAGATTTTAATTCTATTGAGATTGACCAAGGAGATGTAGTGATCAATGAATTAACATAATCAGGTACACTATAACTGTGGATAAAAACTATCCTCATAGAATCACTTCCATATGTATGTATCTTTTAAGCTGACATAGAAGCAATAATGGAATTATACAGCAATAGACAGGTGTTTTATTGCATTATGTGTTAAGGAGACTATTTGGAGTTGTTTCACCAGTTTGATCGAATTAGTAGATTGTGATACAGTTAATAGTTGTTGGTCATGGTTTCTATCACCTGGTTTTAAAGCAGTTTAATTTGCGCAAGCGCTTTCATCGGCAGAGATATGAAGACCGTGCATGAAATTTTGTTAGCAAATAAATTAAATTCTCCCAATTTACGTGTTTGTATTAAGTGCCCATACTTTTTCCAATAAACATATTTTATATATAATACAGAGTTTGTCATGTAACAGTAGCCCATACCAGTTTTTATTTTAAGTACAACATTGTGTATATTATTCAATTTTTGAATTCGTCAAAACGGTCTATAGTCTAGTTATGTATATTTCATGATGTAGAATGTCATAAACTATAGGTACCATCACAAATCTGTGATCTTGTTAATAATTCCTAATTCTTATATTCTATGAAAAAACCGACCTCTCCTTTGTTGTTTTATAATTTATATTCTGTCATCTATATAAGCCGTTTTCGAGTCGAAATGAAGGCCCTTTCTGTTGTAGCCTCTTCCCAAAAAAGACTGCCTCAGATTTGTTTGTATAGAACTTGTGTAAGTTCAGAGTGCGTGATCAGCATCATCCTTTTTATTGCAGTCAATAATTACTCCTAATTTTCGTGGTTGTATATTGTTAATTGTGACGTTATGTTCGGAAGGGTTGGCTCCTTTAACAAATTTATCACTTTTTTCGCCGATACTTTGCCATCGATAGGTGACATTTTATTCGTAAAAAGTTGGTTTTGGCCCCCTCCCACCAATTGTTTGGTACATACTTTTGTTAAACCCTGTATTTCTAACGAATTAGTATTCCTCCCCTTCTATTCTGTGGTGGGTTTTTAACCTATGAAAGCAAGTTGTATTTTGTAAATAAACAAAGATCCTATTATAAAAGTTGATATTTCCTTTTTTTAAAATGATTACTAGAAGCTAATATAAAAGTGCAATGTTGAGAACTGTAGGTTCAACTACAAAATTCGGCTTAAATACTGAGGTTGTATTTACAAAACATCAGCGCTCATTAATACGACTGCAAAGTTACTCTCAAACTAGAAAAATAGTCTCAAAACCCACATCTTCTGAAGTGTTAACCTGCTATTTACAACAGTGTAATGAACCTCCGTGGACTTCATACTTTGTTAAAGTAGGACCTACACATGTAAATGAAAGTTTAAAATATTACTTTGTTAGTAGTACAGCAGTATAGTCGACGATCAGTGGGGCCGTTCGCATTTTAATTGGAAAGTTGCCAATTCAAATTATCACATTTTAAGGACGGGATGTTTTCCATACATAAAGTATCATTGCTCCAAACGTAGAGAACAAGACCTAAGAGTTGAAGATTTGTTCTTTAGATTTATAAAGGTGTTTAATTTAGGTTTAGACCATGTTATGTGCTGTATCACGTTTGTACTATTTTGACTTCTAGGTATACCTTGTTTACTGTATGGAATTGCGGCTATAATGATGATACGACACATTGAGGTTGTACACACACCAAAAGGTCCGGTAAATATATACTTTCTGTACAAGGAAGATAAAGGAAGTCCCTACTGATTGAAAGGATAGCTTTGTCCTATAAATTATAGTGAGAGATTAAATATACTGTGTATTATGTGTGCCCTTTTGTGTTTCATTTGTTTTCACTGCATAATAGGCCATAATACTCCGCAGTCTTACCTATTTACTCCTTTTGAAAATAATGTAGGCAGCTCCATCTATTATAACATTGAGGTAATAAATAAAAATGCGGTTTATTTTGTTATCACAAATTAATAATCCGTAGTAAAGTTTGTGTTGAAGTTTTTGCTGGACTTACCATATAAACGTAAGCAATTATGTAATTCATTAGCTAAATAATAAAAAAATTCACTGCGACAGTTTGACAATGTTTGTGGTTTGAGGTTATGAAAAAGCAGGGAAAATTAATGTCAAATTTTTTGCTACACTTACCCCACCGTAATAAATAACCACCATACCTGTACTTTAATTTACAAAGATACCTGCTGTATTTGTGTAAATGTTCCTATGAACCGTTTATGGACCAATTGTACAGGGTCTTGTAAAATTAATGGCGTGAGTGTAGCAAAACTGTAGCATAGGCAACCAACAGAACAGTATGTCTAACCTCGTTAAAATTTAAGCTGCAGATCATTGTGGATTTGCATAAAGCCTTTCTTCATAATAGGTATATAAATTGTTGATGTTCTGCATAATATAAATGGAATTCCTTCCCGTTAGTCGTAGAGTTTGTAGGGGGTGAACGTTCTTGTTCCCTTTTAAGGTAGGTGACACACAATGCAACCTCAAAAACGGCACACTAAGGCGTCAAAAATTAATGTTCAAATGTTCCTATGTATTATAGATTACCAATTATTTGTTAGGTTTTATTTTCGTGTGAAAGGGACATATCTGTTCAAAAGAAAATGGGTCCGGCTCCAGTAATTCATAACATTTTGTTTATGCGAGAAGACTAGTGTTTTTTACAGTACGACGAACATTTGTGCGCCTTTAAAAAAGAAAAGCGGAAGTGTTCACGTGACTTGACTTGCACGACGTCCAGTTAAGAAGCACGTTCCGTTACGTTGGTGGACGGAGAGTTTTCATCGCTGTTTGAATATTGAGTTTTTGTAATTACGTCGTCTGAGAAAAGTTAATAAAACGTGTAGGTTAGGACTGTGATTCCCTGCATGAAGGTAAGTTGCCCATTTGATTATTTTCTAATTTTGGATTTATCTTGAAACAATTTATGCAAATTCTTTACAGAACAGTGGTCAATATTTTCGCGAATTAAATACAATAACTGTTGAGGACCATACTGTTACAAATACAAACTTTCGTGCTCCATGTGCTTTGACGAAATAAAGGATATTTTTTTCGCATATTTATATCAGCGTTATCCATGAAGGGATTTAGACTTAGTATGTGAGCGTTTTTCTTTAATGGTACGTACTCCTTAAACCCGCAATACACGATTCAATTTTTACATGTAAAATACACGAAAAATGCATGTAAACATTGATGTAAAAATATGTGACAATACACGTTAACATTTTTCGTTTGCAATATTTTGAATTTCTGGGAAAATTGATAACTTCGGATTATTGGCACCTACCTTCATGTTCAATTAAACTCAAAGTTAGGTTAGGTAAATTTTGAAATATAATGGACTTGGATAAGAATTTATTATTAAGTGCCGCCGTGATAGCAATAAGTGCAGCGTCAACGACTGTGTTAAAATTGCAATCAAAAGAAAAGAAAAAACGGAATCGAAGAATATGGGTGCGTTCTTGGGTTGGAAGAAGAGATAGCAAAGGAATCATGAACCTTGTGACTAATGAATTATTAACAGAAGACCCATTGGCATTCAAAAATTATTTAAGGATGTCCAACACGTCCCTATTGAAACTGTTGGGAAAAGTGGAAAATCTCATTAGCAAACAGGACACTGTTATGCGTCAGGCAATACCAGCAAAGCATAAACTAATTATTGCATTGCGTTATTTGGCGACTGGAGAAACATTTAGAAATATTATGTTCTCTACAAGAGTGCATGAATCAACCATTGCACAGTTTGTCCCTGTTGTGTGTCGAGCAATTTATTCTGTGCTAGTTAAGGACTACATCAAGGTACATTTGTTAACTTTACCTATATATGAAACCAATAGTAATATAACTTTTTACAGTTGCCCGAAACTTGTTCTCAGTGGGAAGAAATAGCTACAGGTTTTTATAACGAATGGCAAATTCCAAATGTGCTTGGAGCCTTAGATGGCAAGCATATTGCGTTTTGTGCACCATTAGCATCAGGATCCACTTATTATAATTATAAGGGATTCCATAGTATTGTACTACTGGCTCTTACAGATGCTAAATATCGATTTACATATATAGACGTTGGTGTGAATGGTAGAGTGTCTGATGGAGGTGTGTTTAGTCAAAGTGATCTGTATAGAGCATTGGAAAATAATTCTCTCAACATACCACTTGATAAACCGCTGCCTGGTATGCAACGTGCAGTACCGTATGTAATTCTAGCGGATGCTGCATTCCCTTTAAAAAAAAATATATTGAAACCATACCCATTTCGAGGCCTCACTGAAGAACAGGCGATATTTAATTATAGGTTAAGCCGTGGACGTAGAGTTGTCGAAAATGCTTTCGGTATTTTGGCCAATAGATTCCGCATTTTGTTGGGAAAAATTAATTTGGGAGCTGATAAAACTCGAGATATTACGTTAGCGTGTTGTGCTCTTCATAATTTTTTAATTGCTGAAAGTAATCTGTATGTACAATCGGTTGAGCATACCCCCACAACCAGTAACGATCAACTAGGAGGAATTGGTCAGCAAATTGGTAATCGTCCAAGCAATACTGCAATGCAAATTCGTGAAGAATTTAACCATTACTTTAATGGAATTGGAGCAGTAGAATGGCAAAATAATATGATTTAAATATAGTTTTCAAATAAGTTTTGTTCATTTCAGTGTAAAGAATGAGTTTAGCATATAAAAAATGTTTTCTAGTGTTTTATTTTATAAAATATAAATATAAAAATGTTTTCTTCAATTTTCCTTTTCTTGCGCATCGTAAATGAGCATCATTATCTGTCTCTTTACTTCTCTTAGGATGTTACGATCCGTTATCATCCGTATTTCTGATTCAATATTTTTACAAAAGTTTTTGGTTGGATCATTCTCGGATTTACTTACAGCCCCACTAATATTAGTTAATGCCGACGTGGAAGCTTTTAATAATTCATATTGTATATCTCCTGTTGCAGATTCTCTTTTGCGTTTTTTTGTTGACTATAAAATTACAATTAAAAATCATTATACTATCTCCATAAAGAAATTACCTTTTGAGAAATGGGTGTTACAGTAATTGGAGATTGACTATTTAAATCGTCATGCGGTGTACCAACATTAAAATTCCCCATGTCATCTATTGTGCCCTCGTAAATTAATTCGTCCTTTTCAGAGTCGACTTCTCCTTGGTAAACTTCTACAGCTTGCCCTTGTGCCGCATGCTACAAATTTTTTTCTTCGTACAACAAGTAACATAAAATAAAACTTACATTGATTGATGAAACATTTTTCGTGGCATTGTGAGGTGCTTGCCGATGGTGTAAGAAATTCAATAATTCGAAACACCACCATGTCGATACATACACATCGTCTAATCCTGCACCTGAATGTTCGCTTTTTTTTAACTTATTAAGTTCACTGGTGTAAGTTGTTCGTAGCCCATTTATTTTTTTTTGTATTACATCCCATGTCACGTCTGTATTACACAAATTATTGAAATTTGTAGTAATTTCTTCCAGGGCCATTCTGCGCTTTGTTTTGTTTTTATAGTGCACACTGCTAATTAAATATAAACATTCATGTTGTTCATACAATTGTATGAGTGTTTTTGTGTGGTCTTGGTTCCACATTTTTAAATAAATAAATAAAGTACGGGAAAGAATTGAGGTTACAAGTTTGTTTTTACACTTGTACCAATATTTGCGTTTTGCCAACCACAAGTAAATAAACTGTACTACAGCGAACTAAAAATTCATGACAATGACCTTCAGAAATAGAACAAAACCTATTTGTTCAATTTATGATGTAAAATTGAATGTAAAAATTCACGGTGACAATACACGATGTAATTAGCATTTTTCATCAAAATTCATGAATAATTCATGTAATTTATGATGGTGTACTACGGCTTTTAGGAAATGATCGTTGTGTAATTTTAATTATAATATTCTCCTGTTGCAGTTCCCTAGTAATTATAACCCCTAGTATTATATAATCTCAAATTTGATATAAATAAAATAATAAATATAAAAATAAATAATAAAATAATAAAATTGATTTCACTTAATTTAATAAAAAACGAATATTTATTTAATAATATTTAATCCATGTGGTGACGCTATCAAAGGAATGGTCAATTTAGTTTGACAATTCACAATTTCATAATTAAATCGCTGTAGTCACTAGACCGCTATTTATTCACTTTTAAACAAATTCTTTATTTTGTAACGTATTAAAAAACACGCGAAGTGTACTCACAGTTTCAAAGACGCCATCGATCTCTTTCGCGGCTATTAATTTCGCTCGGGCGACGTGTAGGTGCATTGTGAAAGATACAACTTTCTTCGGCTGGCTGTGCGGTTTTCTATTTATATTACGTCATCAGGGGACCCAACGTAATTTTGGAGACTGGTGTCCTTTTTTAACCAATATTTAATCGGCATCTTTTGTTCATAATACAATTTTTGTCTCGGCTACACGGAACTACCACCAGGAAGCACAACCCGTAACGAAGAAAGAACGTTGGACTCTTAATAAAAATGCTACTCAATACAATATGTACCTACTTTTCTTACGGGCTAGGTATAACGTTCCTTTTTTACCAAAAATCGACTACACCAAAATTTCTCGGGAAAAGACTTTTTCTTATTAATTTTGGTGCGTAGAATCCAAAACAATTCGTACTTTTTCGATTAGACTTCTCAATCAAAAGTTATAGACTAGAATAAATTTCGAAAGAAAATTCATAGGGCTGTAACTTTTGAACTAGTAGCCCAATCTTGAAACTGTTTGAAATTATGGCTTCTACAGGCCACATTCTATAAGAAAATTTTTTTTCCGGGTCGATCTGAGACAATTTTTTTTTCGGGCCTCAAAAAAAGGCATTGTACCTATATAAAAAAAAGAAGTTGATGATTATTTTTCCGAAACGAAACGTTGTATTGAAAATTTCTCAAGCGTGTCTTGCAGAGCACAAAAAGTGGTAATGAGAAAGTGTTTTTTGTTTTTTA
Source organism: Photinus pyralis (assembly GCF_008802855.1). Taxonomy (NCBI): domain Eukaryota; kingdom Metazoa; phylum Arthropoda; class Insecta; order Coleoptera; family Lampyridae; genus Photinus; species Photinus pyralis. Next base: position 16,447,357 of record NW_022170249.1, on the reverse strand, counting down.
TCTGTTCAAATAACAACAAAAATAAAAACCAAATCGGTAAATTTCGGTTTTTCGGGCATATTTTCGGAAGTAATCGGAATTTTCTGGTTTTCTTTAAAGCATGATAAGTGTTTGACCATCGTCGCATCTTCTATGGTTTCGGTGATCCCCGTGATAGACATCCTTATCTTAGACACAGTATATATTGCCGGCCCGTGGGGCGCAGTTCAGTTGAAGCTGGACTACGGTGCTAAGGGTGCCTGGTTCGAATCTGGGTTCGGGCATGGCTATTTGTAAATGTAAAGTGGCTAAAACCTCGCCCACTCAAAAATAAACGCAAAATAAATAAATATATTAATTTTCAATTAAATGAGATATTACGTGGTACTCACAATGGAGAAATTAGAATGAGGTATTTCCAATATGCTCAAAAAGAACATTGGAAAAAATAAATGTGTTTAGCGTCGAAATATCAAATAGTGAATGTTTCTATTAAAATTAATTTCTCAAATTTTCTATATGCCGTTTTACAACAAACGGAGTTTGTCACTGACGATAAAGGATCGTTATCAATGGTGTACGGCACTGAAAGCTTGTAGATGGACCTCTGTGGTGTATCGCGTAATTTTCTTTCCCTGGTAAATTTCTATTAAACTACCTACTGAGGGTTTTCATCTAATTTTCATGCTTTAAGAAACTTTGTGGTATAGCTAAATGGGCATTTAAGTAGAATTATAGTTAGCCACGCGACGTTTCATGTTCACTCGAATACAATTCAATCTTTTTACTAAAGCTGTATGTTTCTAATCACATAATCGCGTCTCAATTTCCTTGTATTTAAATTTTAACCGATTTAAGGAGGATGCAATGTTGTGGTCAGTTCTCATTCGAATATTTATTTCACATTGTGCAATGCATTCAAAGGTTCTACTCTTCTTGACCGTTGTGCAATTGAGCAATGCACTGTTTGAATACTCTCTGGCTAAGGCATTTTTAGAGCAAAAATTTTGTACAATGGTCACCTACTTTGGATGTTCCCCAAAACAAGGTGGTAGTTATATAGCGAAAATGCGTTGGTTACCCTAAAGTTTTAGAGGAAATTGAAGTTATGAAGAGTTTCATGGATGATGATTTAAGACTGTCCATTTTTGACGTTAGCAATAGGACCTTCTCGGTTGCTAGTGTTTTGTCAAAGCAACATTATCTTATTGGAGTCATACTGGATGGCGATTGTCCGAATATTGAATCGTTTTTGATGGAAGTAAGTGATTCGCGACTAACACTCGATCAAATATCTTTTATAGTGCGCAAATTTGAAATTTCTATTTGACACGTACCACTGGTTGGTTTTCTCTTCTGACTACTCAGTGATAGACACGTTTGGAAATGTCAATTTGTTTATAAATGCAGATGTAAGCGTCGCAATACCCGATAATGCTGGGATATTGGTAAACTGGACGATACTGGACGTTTATAATCCAGCTAAACCAAAAGGTGGTGATTTAAAAGTGATCAATGCAGGGTTTTACAATCAAGACGATGGGTTTAACATCGATTTGGTGTGGAACAGGTATTATCAACGTCAAAATATGACTGGGACCACTTTCGAAGTAGGCATGGTGGTAAGAACTTTTCTGCGGTTGAAAGCAATCTTCGTTGACACTTGCCACATTAGATTCCGGAAAATATCAGTATTTCACTAGATGAATACCTTAAAAGTGATTCAGAAAGAAATAATAATACCTTTAGTCGATTTAATGCCGTTACAGTAGAACTGTGTCAGGATTTTTACAATTTTTCGTGAGTGCTTTACTTACAAACTTTCTTTATTAATGCGGTCTTTGTAGAATGATTAAAAGTATTACTGACTCTTGGGGTTATATACAAGAGGATGGAGAATTAGATGGGTTATCTAGGGCTTTACAGGACGACAAGTTAGATTTCGGACTGGCTGCACTTTTATATAGAGAGTTTAGGTTAAAAGTGCTAGATTTTGGTTATGGCAATTGGGTAATGAAGTCAACTTTTATCTTTCGTCACCCCAAAAATACGTTAAGTTCGTACGAACTTTATTTGCGACCATTAGATGAAGGAGTTTGGTTTTCAACTTTAGTGGCCCTTGCGCTTATGGTCATCGTATTGAAATTTATTGTTACTCATGAAATTCAATTATTAGACCGGTTTCACCAGGAGTCTAGTGTGGGTGAAAGTAATTGGAGTTTTTTGATTATTTATAATATTGGAGAGCTTTGCCAACAAGGTACATAAGTCGTTGTCCAAGTTCGATTGAAAATCTTTTCCTTTAGGTTTTTCTTATATACCTGTTCTCTCAAGTGGTCGAATTGTGGTTCTGAGCGTTTTGGTGTTTTTCTTTTTGATCTTTCAATTTTATTCGGCTAGTATTGTTTCCTTTTTGCTGTTACCTCCAAGAAGGACCATTACAACCGTTATGGATTTACTAAGAAGTTCATTGGAGGTTGGTATGGAAGATGTGCTGTACGATGTCGATTATATGAAAGTGAGTCTCTTGTCACTTAAATTCACTGCATTCAGGGGAATTGTAGACAACGACAGATCCAGTAGCGGTAGCCCTTTACGATACAAAAATTAAACAACCGAACAATGAGCTAAACTTTTTAAAGGCCCGCGAAGGTTTAGAGAAAGTGAAATTAGGGGCTTACGCTTTTCATACTCAAACCAGCACTGGCTATCCGATTGTGGAAAGAACATTTGAGGAAAGAGCTATATGCGAACTTGCAGAAGTCCAACTGTACAAGCCAGTGTACGCAAACATGGCATTAGCGAAAAAGTCGCCCCTTAGGGAACTGTTTCTTTATTGGTAAGTGTCGAATAATTGCACTGCATGAGTCGAACATTTTAGCAATCTTCATCAAATGGAAGTTGGAATACTGCACAGACTGAGGAGACATTGGGACGCACGTAAACCCCAATGCATTGATTTTACTCGTTACTTGGAAGTTGAGGTGGGATTGGGCGAATCTTTTGGAGCTTTGATTTTATTGGGCATTGGGATCGTCGTTAGCTTGATTGTGTTGTTATTGGAATATACTTGGAATAAATGGCGCATGAGTATTCCAGCAAAGAGAGGTTGATCGATCACATCACTAGTTAGTTTTGTATAGTTGGCCATTTTCCTAATCTTATAACGCACTACATTGTAAAATTCTTATTAGAAGATGTTACCTGTTATAGTGATAGTTAAATAATAAAAACCTGCAGCAGTTTAGTAGGTACTCGAAAAATCACGAAGCTATGGGCACAAATTCATTTGATAGTAGCAAAAAAAACAAAAGCAATTTGATTCGGCTCAAAGAAGGACGGGCTACATAGGTACGACGACTCGGTTTTAATTTTACATAAATTCTTTATTATTTACTTTATACTTTGTAAAAACGTGTAACGAATTTAATGTAATATTATTATGTTTAATTTTTTTATTTGTTAACACGCACTATACAAGATTGGAGCGTGGACAACTTATGTGTTAGTAAGATAGTACTGCAGAAATGGTAATAATTTTGGCAACATTTTTACGAATTAATAACATAATAATTAATAACATTTTTACGAAACCTTTCGATTTTTTGTCAATATAAATCTTTCCGACCAATATAATGAAAAGTAGAGGAAAGTATTCCAAAGTTAATGGAGTTTCTTCCTCTTTCGATCGTTGTGCCAGCCGTTCGAACCTTGAATATTGCCGATATTTTTTTGTAAAGTACTAAAATTGACCCGTACGTCCAAAACCGTGCATTTTTTATAAGGAAATTAAATCTCTATTTGGAAATGTTAACAATTTTGATTTTTTCGTATGATTGTTTAAGTAGGAGATATTGACATTTAAGCTAGAAAAAAGGTTACTTAGCAACCTCAAATCCTTGTCAAACAACCGTCAAACAAACCGTAATTCACTCATCTCATTAATTTTTATTTTGGTGTTCATAAGACATAGGCACGCCTGGACCCGGCGGATGCGCCGCCTCGCCTTGCTCAGGTAGATATTTGCTCACGGTTCCAAATCTTCGCGCATGACACTGTGACTATTCTTTGCGACCGTATTTTCGAATTTACTCCTCAAAACATAGAGCTATTAGGTGTAGCATTACTTCTTGCAACAGCACCTTTCCTTTATGCCCCAAGGTTGGGCGTCATTATGCAACGAGTTTGCATATTAAAGGGGTTGATCCTCCCCTCTGTGGAATAAAATCTCGACTTTTTTCGAAATTAACTTGAAATTTTTTGTTCTGGTCCATTGCTAACCCTAAATCTAAATTTTACGGTGGCGTACTTACTGAAAATTTCTTCTTTCTTATTCTTCAGAAAATTAACCTGGTTTTGGATGTATTGATGAAGAATCTAATAATGAAAATAGTTCCAGTTTACACTTCCTTTTACAGGATTTTTTATGATTTTAAGAATAACTATATCAATTTCGTGACCACGGTGTTTTGAACTAACCATTAAGTCAGTGTCAAACTTAACAACAATATATAGCACAATTCACCTAAATAATGAAAATGGACTCCTTAATTTGAAGGTTTTCTCCGAGGGGTAAACCGCTAGCAAAAATTTGTACACCAAATACCTTTTCCTGAAGAAATTCCCTTTAATTCCTTAATTCCTCCTAATTTTTTATTTCCTATTAATACCTTAATTATAGCCATGAACTCCTCAAAACATTGTTATTTCCTATTAATACCTTACTCTCAATTCTCCACAATTTTTTTTATTTCCTATTAATACCTACCTACATTATTGCTCTGAATTCCCCACAATTCTTACAACAGCTCTATTCTCTATAATTGGGCTACATAGCAGGAGGACGGGTGTTTGAACCTGGGCTGAGGTAAGCATTTTTCATTTGTATCAGAGATAGGAATTTCCTTAGATCAGTTTCGAGCATTCTGCCGGCTACTCCGTATTAGGTTTTCCTGCAGTTTCCCTAATTCGTAAGGTAAATATATAGGAGTAGTATACAGAGTGGCCCAACGAGAAGTATACAGAGGGCTTTTAGGGTATTAAATTTAGAAATTTCGAAAAATCCTCGAACACGTCAATTTTGTATTCGAGGGGGACAACTTTTGGAATACAAATCACGAACCCAAGTCTTCACCCCTCTACGTAGGGAGCTTAACCCCTAAAATTTTAAATGGAATCCTATGGCAAATGGCACATTATTTGAAAGCCAATTTAATCGTGATTACTAATCTGCTTTGCTTTTTAAATTCTATTGATTCGTTTCGGAGATATTCGCATTTGAAATGGCTTTTTCCCCTGATTTAAGTCCTTTAGATTACTTCTTGTGGGGATATTTAAAGAATAAAGTTTATGCTACTCCGCCCGGAACATTACAAGGGTTGCGAGCACGTATAACCATAGTGTAAGAATAGAATACACTATGGTATAACTCAACAATTTCGAGCGATTACCCCTGAAATCTTGCAACATGTACGGCAGCGTTTTGAAGCAAATCTTTATTATTGCATGGAAGCAGGCGGAAGGCAATTCGAGCATTTATTAAAATAAATGTTGTGTGTTTAAAGTTATTTGTTATTTTTTGCACAATTTAAACCTTTTTTAATACAAGGTGACTTAGATCGCATTTGTTTTGGTTTTTTTAGAAAAAAACATTTCAAATGCGAATATCTCCGAAACGAATCAATAGAATTTAAAAAGCAAAGCAGATTAGTAATCACGATTAAATTGGCTTTCAAATAATGTGCCATTTGCCATAGGATTCCATTTAAAATTTTAGGGGTTAAGCTCCCTACGTAGAGGGGTGAAGACTTGGGTTCGTGATTTGTATTCCAAAAGTTGTCCCCCTCGAATACAAAATTGACGTGTTCGAGGATTTTTCGAAATTTCTAAATGTAATACCCTAAAAGCCCTCTGTATACTTCTCGTTGGGCCACTCTGTATACTACTCCTGTATATTTACTTTACGAATTAGGGAAACTGCAGGAAAACCTAATACGGATTATGCGGGTCACTCTGTAACTGTTGAGGGCACGGAACAAGAGAGGGGCAATAAATAAACAAAATAGATAAAAAAAAGACTAATATCTACCTTTATAACTTTACTAAAATTATTTATTGAACTTATTGATTTCTCCGTAGTAACATAAACGTTTTAAAATATAAATTTATTTTTGGTTCATAGTGAAGCAAGTGGTGAAGTTTAAAAAATATGAATTCCATAAAAAAATATTAATTTATTCAGTACATAATGTTATTACCAAAACAAACAAAAAATACTTAATCCAAGGCAGAGTAATAAAAAAATTTAAATACAAACAAGCATCTTCAATAAAATCTTTCGGAAATATTATACCGGCATATCACAGTTTACAGCTAGTATGCACCGAGGTATGCACTATACGAGTCGCTGACGTAAAACGATGCGTCATTTTAATTCTGATGTATATTAGCGTAGGCGCAAACCTATTTATTTCCTCCTTTTCCTTTTAATTCCTTTTAATTCCCTACTAATAACTCATAATACCTTTAATTTCCTTGGTAATTCTCAAAATACCTATTAATTCCTTTTAATACTTTCGAAATACCCTAATTCCCTCCAACTTGTACACTATTTCCTCCAGCGGTTTACCCCTCGGTTTTCTCTCATGAAACCTGAAGTAACCAACGTTAATTGAAAAACTGATTTCTTCTATCAAATCCAATTCTAATGGGTTTATAAATGGTAAAATACATGCAATACAAACGGCTTTAATTTGCCCAGAGATGGCTATCTTCATGAAAATTTTCACTTTCATCCTGGGAAAGCCTGCACGAGAGTTTTTCGCTGCTCGAACCGTAATGCAAAAACTATTAATCTAAACCACATAAAAGATGCGCGAGTAATACACAACGGAATTATTTTTACTTCATTTTCTATTGCGAACCACAGAGATGAAGAGAGAACAAATTTGCTTTCGGAGCACACACCAATTGTTCTGGTAAGCCGGACGGAATTAATCTCGAAAAAATAATTATACTTTGAGCTGCACGACGATCGCGCTGTTAATTCAAAATAGAATTTATTTTTGAACCATACACTGATTGCGCCGGTAGTTTAAACCCGAATGAATTTCGAAAAAAAAATTTTAATTTGAGCTTCACGAGTGATCGCGCCGCGCAGTTAGTCCAAAACGGAATCAATTCAAAACTCTCTCTCTCTCTAGTGATCCCTACCTAATTCTGTTTAACTAATTATCGCTTAGGAAATGGCTTCTTATGAACGAAAACCGCCATCTTTAATCACTGATTCGCGTCTTTCGTTCCTGCCTTACGAATTAAATGAAAGCTAAGGTGATAACTCAATATCCCACGTATGGCTGGATTTCACACAATACAGACACTTCGGTTTGGAGCAGATAGATGTCTGGAGCATGCGTCATCTGAAAATTCAATAGATAGCTCCAATGCGGCTCGTTGATTTTTTTTATCATTTTGTTACAGAAGCAAGATGCTACAAAGAACAGGAAGATGTTCGGCATCATACTACAAAAAGTAAGTTTATTCTGTAAAAGTTATTTTTATTGCTGTGTATTATTGAATTTATGGTTCATCTTTGACGTTTAATTATATACTTAGTACTCCAGAATCTTCTCGAACAGTTCTGTTTTTTAGCATTATAAAACCTCTTGTGAAATTACAAACTTGTGGACTTCAAAATGATTCAACCGCTGATAAGACTGAAGTAAAACATTTCAATCAGATTAGGACTGGATGGTGGGACGAAATGGGAGCTGTAAAACCTCTGCACTCCATGAACAAACTACGAGTTCCCTTAATTCGAGAGGGTTTAATCAACACGGGTTTAATTCAAAAAAACTTTATTAGCACACCCAAACCTCTCACAAATTTAAAAATACTGGAAGTGGGTTGCGGAGGTTTGCTTAATCTTTTTTAATTGCCGAGTTACACCCCGAGCGTTTTAGGTGGTATATTAACGGAAGCGTTGGCTCGCTTAGGCTGTTGTATAACGGGCATTGATGTGGCGGGTGAACTGCTCGAAATAGCAAAGGAGCATAGCGCCAGCCATCCTTCACGGGAAAATATCAATTACCAGTTGACCACCATTGAGAAATTTGCCGAGACTAACGTTGAACAATTTGACGCGGTCGTTGCGTCTGAAGTTTTGGAACACGTCGATCACCAAGAGCAATTTGTGGAAGCATGTGTCCGATGCTTGAAACCTGGAGGATCGATATTCCTTACGACGATTAATCAAAATTTATTGTCGTGGTTTCTTGTTGTTCCAGTGGCGGAAAGCATTCTGCGCCTAGTGCCAAAGGGTACCCACCATTACGATAAGTTCATCTCTCCACACCGCACGCAAAAATTTCTTGAACATAGTAGGTATATGGTATTATATTTTCTTTATTATTCATACATTTTTCAGATAACTGCAGAACCAGACTAGTACATGGTTTCTTTTACAACGTTTTGACAAATACTTGGTTTTGGACTTCAAATACTGTAGTGCATTATGCCATGCATGCAGTAAAACTGTGAATCTTTTTGTACAAATAACTGTTTGGGACTGTAGGTATAGTTTAAAATGTAAGTACCTAATAAAGTAACCCTTCACTATTCAGTGAAAGTCACTATTTGAAGCCAGTATCGTTGGCCAAAGAGAGTACTTTGGTTAGACGTCGGTGAATTTGAAAGTTTCCCGCTGTACGGGTACCGGGAATATATTTTTCAATTTCAATGAAATGCCGTAAGAAAAATTAAAGGTGAGCAACGAGTGTAAATAAGACTGATTATGTTTCGAAATGGTCACAACGTGAAAATTAGTAGTTAAATATGCACATGCACACAAATAGTAATTTTAGCAATTCTAAAGATGAGGCAATGTGCAACGAAGTTATTCATCAATTTAACAAATTTCATAAATTAAAGTTTGCATGCATCTCTATTATGCGTATCTTCTGCGGGTTTCATTCACACATTCTATCTGTATTGTTGAAAGATCCTCATAACTTTTGAAAATATGATTCTCTTTATTGTTAGAATTTTGACAACTCATTTTTACCGCGCAGTACGTGTCGATTCTTATCCTTCTTTCTTTCGTAAACCGTATCGAGATACACTTCGTTTAAACAACCACTGAAGCATAGGTTAGAACGAATGGAATTTTAATTGCCATCATCCATATTTATTAATCTCCAGTGTAAATTCCGGATACGTTACATTACATATGAAACTGGTTCGACGTACGAGTTGGGTTAAATTCACCAATACCTGCTAGTGCCGACACCTTTGACTTATCTTTCCACCTGCTGCTAATCAGCATCTTTGCCATCCCGGTTAAGTTATGATCGAGTACATCGTTGAAGACCACCACTTCCTTATGAAGCGACTGTCCAATTCAGTACCGTACCTGGTATAGAAGCAGATTACGAGTGGAGCGAAGCCCCTCAGGCATTAGTCAACTAATTATATACCGAGCCCTGTGGCTTCGGATGTTTTCTTTTGATTGATTTCAAGTTTTGTATGCGGGAACTGAGCTCACTTCTTGGCGTCGACAACCAACTGAAATTATTGGTAAGTGCAACGATGGACGAAGATCAAATGTCTAGAACGAACTTCCGCTTGGGAAGATCTCAAGCTCTTATTTTGTGTTTGTAGCTGTTTATGCGGCGGGTTTGAGGAAACACAGCGCCAACTCTGCCAACCGTTATAACATCTCCTTCAAGCCTTCCTTGCTTTATACTTACATAGCGCGTATCCTTCATGTTTTTTTTGCAGCGCCTTTACGCGACCTTTTAGCGCCTTTCACGCGCTTCCTTTGCAACTTCTCCACCCTTTCGCAGTTGCTTCAAACCTCCATTCCACCTTCTCCGACTGCTTTACGTTTCCTTTACATCTTTTTCTTTTGTCTCATTCCCGCCTCTTCTTTGTATGTGTATCGCAATCCCTTCAAACCGTCATCAAACATCATATTTTTTCATCTCTTTCAACTCTCTTCGTTATTCCTGTTTGAACCTGCCTCACTCCTCGCGTGTAGGCTTTAAATAGGCTTTTTTTTTATTTAAAAGGGTTGAAACTCTCAGTTCTACACTACACACCTCTTAAAACGGATGTAATCCTAACCCTACGCCCGCTATCTAGACGCAAAAACCAATTAAAGAACAAAAAGCTCATTGAAAACCTCTGCGTAAATATTTCGTTGACTCCAATCGTTGCGTCCCGATGTAATATAAATTTTCCTTTTTAACATTTCGTTTCTCGTATGGACCACTTGATCTCTTTAACGTCCGTTTTCCCTTCCAAAGTAGGCTTCGAACAACCATCTGCGAAGAAAAAGGGGGATCGAGAAGGGTTGATTGCGTCGCATCGCATTGGTCGTTAAACAAGTGTGTTCTCGTAATATATTAATTTGTCCTGTCAACTTTAATTTTATACAGTGAGCCGCTCTTACCGGTCCACCAAGTGCTCATATAATTAGCTTTGCCATTTTGTTTAATTAATAAATAATTTTGTTGGCGTACATTTCTCTTCAATTTCTAGAAAAGCGCGAGAAAAATTTCATTTCCATACAGTCCACTTGATCGTTTGTTACTAGCGCATAACACCAATCGCCCAAATAAATTCTTTACATCGTCATGACTAAAATTTGTGTGGGAAGACATTTCAGAACCTTGGTGTTTGTTATGTGTTATTATATATTGTTGCTACAAATTCTACTTTACTCATTTCTGCGGAAAATTCGAAAAAGTTCAACTTAATGCGCCCGTTACAGTACCCCCTTCTATTTTTCAAAACGCAGAAAGCCTGATGAGAGTTGAAAAACAATAATAAAAGACATGGGAGCTTTCCATAAAAAATGTCACAACTCTTTCACTCCTAACCCCAAATCAAAAACCCTAATCAAAAACACCTAAACCTAGTTTTAAAAAAACCTCCTGCCCATAAAGGACAAAGACAAAAATCTACCTATAACTATATTCAAAAAATTCTAAAACCTTAAAAAATCAATGTAACTGCACTTCCTGACTTCGTTCATCTGTAATAAACTTCACTATACAAAATAAACTATAGTAGGTATACACTTCACTTCAACCTCTTTCACAATATTATATTTTCTTCTTTTTTCTTCCAATTCATAAGATTCCATCTTGTCTATGCCACTTGCTTATCTTAAAACATTTGTTTCTTCTTAAAATTTTCTTTAAATCTTTTTCTTCATAACTAATTTTTATTCTTCCTATCGTTATCGTTATCATGTCAATTCATATAAGCCGACAGGGTTTTCAGACGAGCTCCTCAGGGTTAGGTGCAAGAGTTTAAATGAAATGAAATAAACGACATTCCATCGGTGTGTAAGTAAGTAATGAGTAAAGTCTCAAGTTGCTGTTGGAAAAAACTTATTTAATTTCATACGCGGACAATTGGAGTGTAGAGTAGATCCAAATATTGCGGAAAGGTCCGGAAGAGGTATGGTAAACCTATTGAGTAATTATTCACGAAAATGGATAACGAACTTTATATTTCAAAATTAGAACACTCTTCATAAAAGTAGTACCGTACACACTCTACATTCATGTAAATTAAATTAAAAATGTGTGATTGTCTTATCCAACAAAACCATTGTCAACAATGAGAAGGTTTGTGAACTTTAGTTATTTTTCTTGAGAGTTCAACAGTATCATCCTCTTAGTATACTATAGTGACAATTGATTTAGTCGGTATATTTGCTCGAACTTCTGCATGTTTGTTGTCAACTGGCCGAATTCTGATAGGCGCATCATGTAGATTTCTGTAATGTATTGAGACATTTTTTTTGTACGTTTTGGTATTAGGTAATGTTCCACTTACGGGTTTAGAATAGTGACAACAACTGCGCCATCCGGTCTAATAAAACTAGTAACAAGTATATCATTTGTAGTTTGAGTGAATGAGATTCTTTGGGAACCCTCGGGTAGAAATTTGCTGAAGTGTGCCAGAGCGTAATACATGGGCTGTTTGTAAAATTCTCCGGCTGTAGAGTTAACTATGATAGGCGCGTCCACATTGTTGTCAATATAAGTTGGCCCACCAGTTAAATCAAGTGCCATGTTCCAATCTATCCATCCAGTTACCCAGTTGTTCAGATCCTAAAGTTTAGTGATAGTGGAGGTGACAAACGAATGCACCCTAGTTACCTTAATAATGTCAGACGCGTAGTTTTCGGCTCGCTTCCAATCGCCTAATTTAACGTGCGGTTGATCAATTCCGACACCTTCACAAGATTCTGTCGCCAAAATGAATTTTTCTGGATATTGATCGTGAGTTTCCTTTAGCCAGGTTCTGGGCAACCAGTTCCAATAATAGTGCAGCCCAAAACCATCTATATAGTCTTTAGCCTTTTCATTTTTAAATATCTGCAAGCTCTATTATTAAAGCCCATCAATTGAAAAGCAAACTTACCATCTCAATCATCTTGGGGAACATAAATAATTGATCATCAATTGTTAACAATTTGATGGATGCGAATTCCGACTTGCGAATAGTGGGACCAAGATTTTCCGCAATAAAGGTGCCCTTAAATGCGCGTTAATTAATGAATTATTTACCGCACCTACCATTGACCCAGGAAGCCAGCCTACTGAGTTAATCTTAGATGGAATAAGCCCAGTTGACGGTTCGTTTCCTGTTGTCAAGCCCCAAAAGTTAATCTTTTCCGTGGCGTAGGCACGCAAAAACTTGACAAAGTAGTTCGCCCACGCTTGGTACATTTCGTCTTTTAAGAAATCAGGCCCTGTATACATTCCATTGCGCTTCATCCACTTTGGAGCAGTCCACGCCGAGGCTAGCAACTTTAATTCGCCTTTAACAAGCGCCTGGGCTTGTTTAATTAGAGGTATCTGAAAGCAACGTTCAAAAACTGTACGTAGGAATTGTGCATATACTTTGTAGCTAAAGTCTTCGGCCGTTAGATTGAAACGCAGCAGTTTGGGATCTTCCTCGCCATCGTTATAAGAGTAGCCGTGTGTCGAGAAGTCGGTACCTCCAATCGGAACACGGCCCATGTTATATTGAAGACCATTGTCAGAATAGTACGCCCTGTAACGTTTACGAATGAGATGCTAATTTTAATTAATTTAATTAACCTAAGAAGTGTTGCTGCCGCCGGTTCACTTAGGGAGTTGATGTTAATTCCTGTTGAATCAGTGAATGCGCCACCCCAGCCGATTATCGTTTGATGTCGTTTTGAAGAATCAATGGTGATGATTGTATCTGTACTATTTCTTTCGTATGCATGAAAATGGTAGCTTTGTCTTAGCAATCTGAGACCACCTTCTGTGGTAGTGTACACAAAATAGCTACTGTCCTGTGGTTTTGTATTTGGAGGAAAGTTGTCGCAATAAGATGCGTTGCATACACATACTACGCTGCTATAACCGTAACTACGCGGAGCGCATTGATTGGCCAATACATCTAGAAACAAATAATTAAACTAACCTTAAACATTTTTGATTGGTCTTCCAAATATATTTTGTCGTTGAAGCTTAATTTAACTGTTTAGAAAATGGGGGTCGGGGGGGGGGGGGGAGGGGGGGCTGCAGCCCAGCTCCAGTTTGTCTATCAAATCGTAGTATATGTATTGCTTTCAGCGCCCAGACCAATGCAAATTGATATTTGACCCGTTGTCCATATAACCCAGTCCCCACCCCCACCCCACCCATGACTAGCATTTTTGCTTGCGGCACTGGAGAACAGTATAGCAGTAAATTGGGAGCAGGCAGAGTCCATGAACGAAGTGCTCACATAGCTACTCTTTTCTTAAACATGAAAAATTTGCTATTAATCATAAATGACCTTGTTAAACCCTAATTGCAAAATTACCAAGTGTATCAAAGTTTACTTCAAATACATAACGTACATATACTTACCGCAAAAGTGAAGAAAAGCAAGAATGATTGCAAATTTCATTTTGCGAAGAGCCTATTGGCACTCGAAATAAATTGATTGCCTTTTAAATTGGCTTTTATAAAGAACACAGCACAATGATTAGATAAGTAATGTGTTAAGTGGTCACTGGAGTTTATGATACAGCATGGAGACAGACTGGCTCAAAAGTATTTCATCGCGAAATTTGTAAACTACAATGGGGTTAATGGAAGGGAGGAAGATTGCCGAAACGTTATTGATTTATCTATGTACCTAACGTGAGAATTATAGGAGATTGACGATAGTGTAACAGGCTTGGTTGAAATTACCATAGAAACAAATGTAATTGTATCAATATCTAGATCTACCAACCCTGTTAAATCAGATGAATTAACGTAAAGTGAACATGTATCGTTAAACGTTAAGTGCCAATTTAAGATAATCGTTATCATGGGTTACCAACTGATGCTTAGTAGTACGAAGTGTTTCACTCTTGTTTCGCATTTTGCCGAGTTTTGTGTAGTTTGTGCAGTATACAAGATCAAGACAAGGCTTTTCCACAGAGGCGGATTTAACCCCTCCAGCGCCCTGACCTCTGAGACCCATCTTTTGATCTACTGTAGAAGACTGAAGAGTATCGATTATCAAACCATATAATGATTTACTCTGAAGTGTTTGTGTTTCTTATTTCAAATTCTACCTTTCCTTCTCTATTCTCGCCTAGGGCATCTAAGTCCAAATGAACTTTTTTAAGGTGCAGGTTCGTATTGACATCGTTCAACAACTCAAGCATTATGCGGGTCACTCTGTAATTGGGCGAAAGCCTGTTGAGTGTTGAGGGCCCAGAACAAGAGAGGGATACCTAATAAATACGTCTGACAGGAGGAGAAAACGTATCGTTTGAAGCCTTGAAGGAGTAATCTTTTTACTTCCTTTTTTGGTTGGGGTTATAGTGTACTTAACCCCCAGATTCTACGCTAACTTCACACTACAGCCACAGGGAAATACAATCAATACGGTAACGTTTAAAAAAATGGCCACCGGATTGGCCATTCTCTCCAAAAGCAAAGAGTACCCTCTTTGCCAAAAGCTAACCAGGTCCCGCTTAAATTTGAAATCAAAATGTAGCACGTGATGAAACGCCTAAGATAGATGTAGTAAATAATTTGGTTACAGTATTTCCCATTCCTGTGACAAGACTAGTTACAAACAACGACCATACAAATATCAAAGAATTCAATAATTTCCACATATTTAAATAAATGACCAAATATATAAATTTAACTTCGGCACAAGACCATATAATCAAAACATAAACATAAATAGAGCAAACATTTACTCCAAAAATGAAAACAATAAAATGTAACGGTATTTTTTTACACACGTCACGCAGCATTGACATTAAACCATGTTAATTTCAAAAAATTATATAATAAATAAAAATAAATTATAAAATTAGAAAACATATATACTTTTAAGGACTATCGAAGGCAAGCTTGTTAGAGACTCTAAAGGTATTAAAGAGCTATGGAAATCATTTAGAGCGAAAGATTTTGTGACGGCTTGAATATTCTTAAAGCCCAATAAATCTTTTCGGAACCCTTAAAAACTCAAGAAAACTCCATAAAACTAACTTTTAAAGAAGTTTAAAAATTAAAAGACTTTAGATGGTCTTAGCTATACCATTGAATGAGCACTTTAAAAAAGTATAACGCCCGTGATAACTGATCAAATAAGAAAACTTTCGCAGGATTCTGTCGTCCCTCTGTTGTGAGAGAACGTGAAACGGATTGACTACTTTTACGGTATAGGTAACAAAGAAAAACAGTCTTCAGTGTGGCCTAATTAAAGACAACCAATCGGACGGTGAATCTTCGGTTTTAGAGTCCTTAAATGGTGCATTTAAATATTTGTCTGTGTCGTAAAATTTAAGTTTCAACACATTCCATCTTCAATGTGTCAAAAAATTTCAAAAGTGCCTTCTTTAATTAGTCAATAATTGTCCGGATGGTCGTCTTTAATGAGGCCAACCTCTCCGGTTTAAGAGCCCTTAATTTTGGCGTTTCAATATTCGGGTCTGCCGACAAAAAAATGTAGGTAACTTCAGGACCATCTATTCTTTTCATTTTCAATCCGTCTTCAATGTTTAACCTTTACAACAACACCTTCCTTCAATAATAATTAATTTCACCTGATGATGGCGATTATCGCCGAAACTATAGTCGTGTTGTAATAGTACAACAATAAATTTATGGGGAAGGCTTTGAGATCCGATTTTCTTAATCTTTGATATCACTCAACCAGATTTAGAGGAACGATGGATAATGTTCAGAAATTTTATACATATTATACACTTTAAATAAAAGCAAAATAGGTTCAAAATTTGGTTTTGCACATACTATAGCCATAGGTACCCAGGAGCTCGTTTTCTATATTTGTTTACACGTTTATTATTATTAATTGTGGTTGTTTGATTAGGAAAAGGTAAAGGAGATTTTTAAGTGCAACGGATAATGATAAAAGCATGGGAATTGATAAGAACCTTATTAATGTACTATCATTACAAACTTGTCTGCCTACTTACAATATAATAACAACTGCGGTAAAATTGTGAAATAAGTATGTTCGTCAATACCAGAAGGGTGATCCAGAAATGCGCCAAAACTAGGTAAGAGGATTGCAAATTGAGAATCGAACAGTACATCATGATTATACCATTTTAGTGTTGCATCATCATTTACGAGAGCAATGTATAGTAAAAAGTCGACAATTATTGAAAGCCAAGTAAACCATTTTAAACAGTTACAAGAACAATGGTGGGATGAGAACGGCCCCATAAAGCCTCTTCACTCTTTAAATAAACTAAGAGTTCCTTTCGTTTGGGACGGCTTGGTTAACACAGGAGTGGTTCACAAGGACTTGCTTCTTAACGAAAACCCACAACCTCTCGCTAACTTAGAAATATTGGATGCAGGGTGTGGAGGTACGGTTTTTTTCTAATGGTACCTGCGCAATTCGTGTTATTACGTTTTAGGTGGGATTCTAGCGGAGGCGTTAATGAGATCAGGTGGTACGGTAACTGGAATTGATCCCGCAAAGGAATTACTAGAAATAGCCAAGCAACATAATATATCACGAAACATAAACTATTACTCAGTTACAATTGAAGAATTCTCAAAAGAGAACGAAAACAAATTGGATGCAGTGATTACTTCAGAAGTGATAGAACATGTTTGTGAAGTGGAAGTTTTCTTGGAGAACTGTATCCGTTGTTTAAAGCCTGGAGGTTCCCTTTTTGTAACTACTATCAACCAGACACTACTTGCTTGGTTGCATATTATCGTGCTTGCAGAAATATTGTTTAGACAGATACCATTAGGAACCCATCAGTACCGCAACCTTGTTCCACTCCAGCGACTACTAACGATTCTGGAAAATAGTAAGCCACTAGCAGTTTATATAGCAAATATTTGATATTTTTCTTAGATAACTGCAGAATTGGTACAGTTCGAGGAATGGTGTACAACTATCTGAATAATGATTGGTATTGGACCAAAACAACGGCAATTAATTACGCTGTGCACGCTATTAAAAATTAATTGTTACCTAAAAAATAATTTGGGGGGCCAATAATCGCATGTTATGAATTTTACATTGAAATCCCTATGATGCGTTACGCAAGTCACCACCCTGTATAATAAGAATTAATTTTCGCATATCCTTCCGCCAAATTTCGTAGAAGAATTACAAATTAAATATTCTATTTTTTAATTCAATTTTACGATGTTAAATATTTGCATTTATATTTAAAATTTTGGTATCCCGTTACGTTATATTTACTGCAGGTACTACTGGTTTCCTACTTTTGTTTTATATAGGTAATTCAGTGATTCATGGTCATTTCATTTGTACCTATGTAGATAGTTTGGTGCTAAGTAATGTAATGTTTATTTTTGGACCACTCCGTTCCCTCCATCCCTATTCTGACGAAGCCGTGGCAATTAACGATACTAATAACGTGGTTGGTTACTTAATAGAAGGTCCCACGTACTATATAATACGGGTGAATATTCCAAAACCGATCATTGACAATTAATATGGGTGTCAGGAAAAGTTCAAATGGACTGTAAATTAATAGGTGATTTAGCTAGTTAGTTAATAGCGGAGCCCACGACGCTAAATTGGGATTTACTCCAGCGTCGTAGGGATTTATTGAACTTTGTAGATTAGATTGTAGAATGACAAAAAGTTATATTAGGTACATCCCTCCACCGGAGGGGGGCGCGGCTACACTATTTTAATAATGTAGAAAAAAATACTCAAGCGCGTCAGATATTGATAGTGTATGTTGTTAATCTGCCGGTTTGCATGTTGGGGAAGACTGTACGTAAGGGTTGAAAACAGGATTTATTCGAGTGCGTCAGAAATCTATTAGGCATCCCCTACTACATCTAATTGACACAGGTTCCTTATTTAAAACAATTGGATATTAATGACTCTGGCCAGTTGATATCCACATCCACCAGCTTCACCTTTGACATTTGGTTGTTTGATTAGGAAAGGATAAAGGAGATTATTGAGTGGATCGACCAATGATAAAATTATGGGAATTGATAAGATATATATTTATTAATGTATTATCATTAAAGAATTGTCTACCTATAATATAATAATAACTGTTAAAACTGTAAAATAGGTATGTTCGTCAATACCAGAAGGGTGATTCAGAAATGTTACAAAAAAGGGTAAGCAGATTGAAAATTGAGAAGCAATTATGATTAGATCGCTTTAGTGTTGCATCATTTATAAGAGTAATGTACAGTAAAAAGTCGACAATTATTGAAAGCCAAGTAAATCACTTTAATCAGTTACAAGAACAATGGTGGAATAAGAACGGCGCCGCGAAACCACTTCACTCTCTGAACAAACTAAGAGTTCCATTTGTTTGGGATGGCTTGGTTAACTCAGGAGTTGTTCACAAAAACTTGCTTCTTAAACAAAACCCAGACCTGCTCGCTAACATTGAAATATTAGATGCAGGATGCGGAGGTACGTGTTTTTCTATGGTAGGAATTCGTTTCATTCCGTTTTAGGTGGGATTCTAGCGGAGGCGTTAATGAGGTCAGGTGGTACGGTAACTGGCATTGATCCATCAAAGGAATTAATAGAAATAGCCAAGAATCATAATGTATCTCGTAATATAAACTATTACTCAGTTACGATTGAAGAATTCTCAATAGAAAACAAAGGCAAGTTTGATGCAGTTATCACTTCGGAAGTGATAGAACATGTTTGTGAATTGGAAGTTTTCTTGGAGAGTTGTATAAGTTGTTTAAAACCTGGAGGTTCCCTTTTTATTACCACTATCAATCAGACATTACTTGCGTGGTTTCATGTTATAGTGCTTTCAGAAATTCTGTTTAGACAAATACCATTAGGAACTCATCAGTACCGCAACATTGTTCCATACCAGCGACTACTAACGATTCTGGAAAATAGTAAGCAACTAGCAGTTGGTTACTAGCTAATATTTGATATTTTCCTTAGATAAATGCAGAATTGGTACAGGTAGAGGAATGGTGTACAACTTTTTGAATAATGATTGGTATTGGATCAAAACAACGGCAACCCATTACGCTGTGCACGCTATTAAAAATTAATTGTTATCTACAAAGAAATATTGAAAACCATACACGTACCACATATCGCGCAACGCAACACGTGCAATTTTCATATAGTAACAGAAAATCCATTTTCGAATATCTTTCCACCAAATTTTATAGAACTATTTTCATCAGAAGGGTTACATAATTACATTTATCGATTGTGTATCCATACCTATGAATTTTTTATTAAGTAGGTAACTATATAGATATCCCTATATCCTATATCCCTTCATGTATTCAAATATTTATTGCAATATTGTCCGAGGGATAGTTAGGCTAATTAAGCGATCACCATAGAGTTCTTTTCAGTTGCCACATGCAG
This sequence comes from Photinus pyralis, assembly GCF_008802855.1. Taxonomy (NCBI): domain Eukaryota; kingdom Metazoa; phylum Arthropoda; class Insecta; order Coleoptera; family Lampyridae; genus Photinus; species Photinus pyralis. The sequence goes on along the minus strand of NW_022170249.1, from coordinate 16,427,488 downwards.
GGCCGGATTTACATATTTTGTACCTATGGGCCCCTAGAAATCGCCCCCCTCCCCTTCCAATTATAAGCATTTTATACCCCAACCAAAGTTATTGTTTACTCTTTACAGAAAAAGGTTTTTCTTTCTCATAATTTGCTTAGATAGTATCATTGAATAAAAACCATTTATTCAATGGTAGTATACAATAAAATAGCATTATGCGGGTCACTCTGTAATTGGGCGCATGCCTGTTGAGGGCCCAAAACAAAAGAGGGATAATAATAATAATAAAACAAATAAAAGACACCAATTTCAAATACCTAACGTACCTATTTCAAGTTTATTTTACAGTTTAAACACTGTAATCCAATATATAAACATGTAAATGTAACCACTGAATAGTGTTTCAGAGCATTCAGAGAATCTAACGGTTACGTAACGTTATCAAGTCACCCCAGGTACGATCGAGAAACTGATAAATATGGCTAGAGGACACCTTAATTAAGCGTTTTCAACAAAAAATTGCGGAAGAAGCCCTAAATTTTCCACAATCTTAATACAAAGTTCACATAATTTCGTCGAAATGTGAGATTATGTTTCTCCGTATTTCATAATTACCTTTAAGTTGGTAAGAGTGTGCGTAACATTCCAACTTCAATTACTTAAGAGGTTATGTTATTTTTCTACTATAGTGCTGTAGAATTATTGCCCAAATTTGTTTTTTTACCGCCCCTACAAATGTGCTGCTATGGGCCCGGGCCCACATGGCCCAATGCTAAATCCGGTCCTGGTGCGATAGTTCAACCCTTAGACTATGAAAGACCTTCTCTAAGGTTCTTTCCTTCTCTAAGGTTCAACCTATTCCCATAAATGAACGGCATCGAAACTGTATGTAAACATTCCGGTTTCTTCGTGCAAAATTTTGTGCGACGTATTGTGCGATAAGTTTGTAATTATAACTTGAACTTTGAAACGCATGGATCACTGTACGAAGATAAGAAAATAAAAATTCACATAAAAAACGCCACAAAGTTTGGTGATTACTGCATAAATAAATCACCTTCTAAACATGTTTGCCACTGCCATAAGTAAAAATCACTAAAATCTTTAAGCGCCAAATTTAAACTATCGGCAATTATTTTGGAGCTACTAGTCGCGCCTTGAACCGTATTACCTCATGACCCGTGTTTCGCTTGAGTTTAAAAATCTACTTACACACCAAAAAGCACGTTTTCGTGGCGGGGCACTCCCATGGGTCGCAACTACGGGTAGAGTCTAGCATGACCTTCATTCACTTGTCGCAGTTGGGTCCAGACAGTGCCTCCTTCAACGTCCATGGCTCCTCCTGAACTCCAGTTTCTGCTGCACAAGCTTATCGAGCAGGCATCAGTTGTCCTTTCGTTGTCCTAGCAGACCTTTTCAAGGTATTCTCTTCGAGAATAGGCGTTGTATCTTCCCATATGTCTTCTTCATCCTGATCCGCTACGAGGACTTACCTTCGTGGTACATACTCACATATAGTCACCGTCGAAATCGGAATAATCACTTCGCTCAATGCACAGAATTGAAACTGAAGAATTTGACGTCTCGGATAATTGTAAAAAAATCGTGATCATCCACCATATTCTCGCGATCTGAGACCTAATGACTTTCTTACTTCTCCAAGAATCAAGAAACAGTTGCGTGGAAAACGTTTCCAGTCACCAGAACAAGCTTACAAAGTTTTAGTTCTCCAACTTCAGACTGGAATTACTGTTTTGCACAGGTTGGTTCGAAAGAATGCAGAAGTTATGGTGAATACTTCGAAAAACAATAGCAATATCTATATCGTCGTTTGCTAAAGTTTTTAGTATAATTAAATCTCACATCATAACAGGCAACCCTCGTGTATTATGAAGATGGCGATGCCCACGTGTGAAGGATAAAAGGATAAATATTAGAGAGAAAGCTATTTTTCCAAATATATGCAAGACATCACAATAACAAAAGTGAAACAGTAAATGAAGCTTCGATCAAACACGAGTGAAAGTGAGAAGAAGTGCTCTGCAATAGAAAAAGAAACTACTGCTATTATTGAGAGTATTTGAAAATGGAGACATTTCTTGTGCAATCGATATTTCAAACTTATCACTTGGGTTAACTTAACGGTTAATTAATTAATTAGATGTTTTGTTATCATTTTGAAATATATCATTATTTGACCTTTTCTGTGTTTGTTTCTGAATTAACGTACCAAGTTACTCAAAGTACGAGTACATAATATGATTAAACTCAGATATGTTTTTATTATAGTGTACTTATCTGGGTAAATAAAGTCCGTTTGGCAGAAATTGAGAAGCAGTCTACTGTTACAGGTTAGATATTATTAAAAATTAGTACACATCCAATAACAAATATCTGTTGGTATGTTATTCATCAATGTCATGCAGAAATACTCTGGGACAGGGTAACCGGACTGCATATTTTACACTACTGCTGTCTTAATATCAATTTTAGTGGTATTTCATTTATGAGAACAATATCCAAAGCGTACAGTAACAAATCAACAATTATTGAAAGCCAAGTAAATCACTTTAGTCGCTTGCAAGAACAATGGTGGGATGAGGCTGGCGCGATGAAGCCTCTTCACTCGATGAACAAACTAAGAGTTCCTTTTGTTCAAGATGGCTTGGTTAACTCAGGACTTGTTCATAGGGACGTGATTCTTAAACAAACGCCAAAACCTTTCGCTAACATAAAAATATTAGATGCAGGATGTGGAGGTATGTTTTTTTCGTAATGTTAATTAACCGCGGAATTTCCTTCATTGTATTTTAGGTGGGATTCTAGCGGAGGCATTAATGAAATCAGGCGCTTCGGTAACCGGTATTGATCCGGCGAAGGATTTAATAGAAATTGCCAAAACTCATAATGTACCCCGCAATATAAACTATTGGCCAGTTACGATTGAGGAATTTTCGAAAGAAAACAAAAACAAATTTGATGCGGTAATTACGTCACAAGTAGTGGAACATATTTGTGAATTGGAAGTTTTCTTGGAGAGCTGTATCCGTTGTTTAAAACCTGGAGGTTCCCTTTTTGTAACTACTATCAACCAGACACTACTTGCTTGGTTGCATAATATCGTGCTTGCAGAAAGAGTGTTTAGACAAATACCATTAGGAACCCATCAGTACCGCAACCTTGTACCATACCAGCGACTACGAACGATTCTCGAAAATAGTAAGCAATTAGGAGTTGAGTTCTAGCAAAAATTTGATATTTCCTTAGATAAATGCAGAATTGGTACTGTTCGAGGAATGGTGTACAACTATCTGAATAATGATTGGTATTGGATCAAAACAACGGCAATTCATTACGCTGTGCACGCTATTAAAGATTAATTTTTGCTTGCTAAGGTATACCAACCACATTTCGAAATCAAACACAAGAATAGTAGGTATAATGTTGGCTTAATATATCCAAACAACATAGTAAGAAGAATCAAATTTTGAGAGCAGAAAATAATTAAACATTTAACTATAGACTCGATCCCTTCCCGTGAATACTGAGAACAAGTACCTATTCTGAAAAAACAGAAATGTATATGGTATATCCCTATTGCAAATAAAGTAGGTACATATTCTATTATTTTACAACATACGCATTTTTCCACGTTAAATTTTTAAGAAACGACAAAACGGTCGCGCTGAATTAATTAGCTTAAACATTTCCGTACAAAGAATGACACTGCCAAAACAGCATAATAAATTGTCACCAAAATTAAGGACGTGCTTATATCGATTAATCACTGGAACAAATTAACAAAACGTAATTTGTTGTAAACATGACAGGTAATTACAGGCGTAGGTATAAAAGGATCATTTTTTGAGAATGTGGTCAGTTAATCCCATTGCATACCTACAACAAATAACCAGTTATAATGTCTCCATATATGGTAAGTTTTGGTGCAAGATTTTTACTTATTACATGTTCTCGCTGGAAAGTGTCTCAATATCTGGTGCTATTAGGTTGCGTTACTTATGATGATGGTCATCAACGTTGCCTTCACTCTTCCCGCTGAATCAAAGCCTAAGAATCACTCTGGAGAGGATTCCGATTCCACCGATTCCTCAGAAGAACACGCTGGAAATTCTCACGGAAATAGCAATGCCAATGGAAACGGTCAGAAGCAGAATAACAATTCGGGATAGTAACTTTTTATTATACCTACACTACATATACCAAATTGAATCACAATGTTTACAATTTAGCACAATAAAATTCGCTTTAGCATGATTTAACGCCCTTGTATGCCCGGTCGATTTCCACCTGGTCTGTTACCTCCGGGTGGCTTCTGCCCCGCGCCGGGGTAGTGACCATCAGCACACGGGCAATAACAACCGTATTCACCACCTCCAGGATAAGGACCGCCAGGATAGGGACCGCCGCCCGGATAAGGAGCTCCACCAGGATGTCCACCGCCACCTGGGAAAAATCCCCCACCTGGAGGACCACCTCCCGGATAGTTTCCACCCCCTCCTGGGCCGGGATAAAATCCCCCTCCGCCGCCACCTCCTCCAGGATAATATCCAGCACTCCCGCCACCAGGAAATTGTGCAGGACCGCCCCCGCCCGGTGGATAATTACCACCTCCGGGATACTGGCCGGGGCGGTTGAAAAGATCTACCTCATGGTTTACCTTATCAGACTCGGCGTACTCCTCCTTCTCTTTATCTTTACCGACTTCGGCGTAATTTAAATTGGGTAGCACGATTAAAATGATGACTATCTGAAAATTGAAAAAGTTGTTTCGGTCCTGTAAGTACTTCTAAATACTTACCCAAGCATAGCGAAACATTTTCACCGCGAAAACAGAAACTAATTTTTTATCTGAAGAACATCAACATTTATAGCTTCTTCCAAACGGCGGGTGTTCCTACTAAACAAGTCTTGCAAAGCAAACGTGTTTTGAACTGGGATAAAAAAGATAACAATTTTATAGTTCAAGTTCTCGATCTCGTTCAGGTGAATGGTCTGAGATTGGGAATAATTTATTGAAATTCCTCAGATATTTCAGACTTCTATTTTTTGTCATATATCGTACATCTTGCACCTAAATGGTTCGGAAACTGATCGAAAAAGTGTTATAATTGTTTGGTAACGATGATACAGAAGATGGGTTATTTTCAGCGGAAGTGTGTTACATTGCAAACAAGATGCGAAAAATCGCATACGATTTTCAGTTGGGGAATTTTTTGCCATTCGGAACCAGACTTTTAATCCGGCTCATTTTTTTCCTTTTTTGCGGTACATTCTATTGCAATTTTCAGGGTAAAATATTCGTGAAATTCGTGTTTTGGCCATCAAGATAACGCTACTGGTCTTCTTCCTAACGTAATAAAAGTGCATAAATAATGATTTAGGTATATCTTGATCATAACGGGAAAAGCCATTTAACTTCAAAATACACATTGCACTTAAATATGCATAGATGTAGGTACTCATTCGGCAAGAAAGCTTTTCCAACCCAAATGACAATTTTGGGTTGATTTTGTCACAGCGCATGTGACTTAGACTTATAAATGACTTTTAATGTTATACCATAATTACTTTCCGCGGCCCAGTGCACATCAATATAGAGGTTTAAGTCCCCCCCTCCCCTCTCTTCTACAAATTCAAAACGCGCATTATCCACATGAACTTATATTTATTAGGTTTAATTGAACGTATTTTAGCTTACGCGTTCGTTTCATCTCTGTCAACTGGCTGTATTTGTTTACTTTCCTTTTCTTCAGCAATAGTTTCTATATTGGTTTCCTCATACACTCTTCAACCATCTTACAGTTTTTGATTTATTTTCGGTCATTCTAAAATATTTTATATTTGTTTAGTATTATGGTTAAGTTGATAGAAATTAGTGGGCAGCTCTAAGTTAAAATTTGGGTTTTTGGTTTTGAAATTCCTTGCAAGTAGCAAAACCACTTTGAATGTAATTTAGGAGACAAGATTTTATTCTTGGCCATCAAGTTGATAAAGGATCAGTTACTGGCGATACGGAATGACAGCGGATATTCCGTATGATATGCTGACTCTAGAATTCTCTAGATGCTTTTCGTTTGCTACCTATATTAACAAATTGAATAATGGTAAATCTAAGTTCTTAACTCCAACGCTTTAGAAGCAAATTCTAAGAGCAACAATATAAAACGTATTTTCCTCTCGCAAAGCGCCACGTGTCTACTCTACATACAAAAGAGAGAGAACCGAAAAATACCGGTTCTTTGAAACTAATAATAACGGTACCGGTATCGGTTCCGGTTATCATAACTTCTTAGATAACGGTTCCGGTTCCAAGTGAAGAGCTTATAAAGGCAATCGGTTCTGGTACTGGTTCTTTTGGGTACCGGTTCCAACCCTTGACTGAAGGCAATAATACGGTATAGTGTGTTACAATCAATTTTGTAGTAATAACCATAGGTTTAAAAGACGTTATATATTAATCCAATTGAAGTTTGTGGCGATCTTGGAGATCACGCATTCGACAATGCAATGTTGACTTACCCTATATTTACAATTGGTAATTCTCGGGAAAAATAATATAAGCAGAGTCATCCTAAAGGTGGAATTTGGTTGCGACGTCCAGCCGTATGACACAAGAGATATCATAAATGCAAATGATCTTTGAGCGGTTATGTTTATATGAACCATTGGGTCATAAAATAAGCCAAAGAATTAGCCCCTTCCATATTTACATCATATTTAGGAACACCCTGTATATCTTCATATCTCTTCCTTGTTGTAAATGTCGCTAAAGCAGCCACATCCTCATTTGTTAACATAGGACATTTGAACTTTTTTTGGTTCAATGTGCCTACCAAGCAAAGTAACATAACCTTTAACCTTACAATTATTTTAATTATACAATCAATTTTGTTTGTTTATATTATGGTTATTAAATTTATAACTGGCTTCTTTATTTAAGTTAATGTAAACTATTATTTCAGCCTCCGCCCGTAATAGAGCCTCCACCCATTTTACCGGAAATTGATGAGGAGTTATTGGAATACCTAACAAAACCAGAAAGGCTTCCGATTCACGATTATGAAAGAAATCAAGAATTTTGGCCCCGAAAACCAGACCCAACGAAATTATTTCACTATGATTTCTCACCTTTGTCAACCACCTTAAAGGTAATTATCAGATTTCTTCTAAAAAAGTGCTTATGTACTATAACATAGGTTCAACGTGATATGAACACAGGTGAAATCATTGAATTTCGTGAAGTTCCAATTCAAAATGTGGGCAGCACATCAAGAAACTCAACTTTGTTAACTCGTCAGCCGGCCCCGCCATCTGAGGCGCTATGGGGTGGCATTTCTAATGTTCCATTCTGGCCAGCAGGTCTTAGTGATCCCACCGAGGGCTTACCTTTAAAAAAAGAAGCATTAACGAAAAATGGTAATTGTATTACATTAATAGTAACATATGCATTATAAAAAATAGAATAGTGAGATGATGTCCATACACTTTTGGGGAACAACGTATTTAAGATGTATACTTTTCAGTCTTACTATTGTTTAAAGATTGTTGTTAAAAATGTAGTTCCTCTCTTTAGGTACTTCATGCTGGTTAGTGCTCAATAGAAATCTATAACATAATGATTAAATTGAACTATAGGCTGTTCAAGTCTCCAGATGCACTACGAGTGCTTATGGATTGAATGTCGCTCCTATCTTTTTATATGCTTGTCTTTACTAGAATAATCTTTTAAATATCTTGAGTAGTTAAGGCCTCTGACGGACGGACGGAGAAAGTGGCCATAATAGCACCTTCCAACATGAGTTGGAAAATGCGCTAAAAAAGCATGTAGGTACCCAATTGTGGTCATGTTTATAGATATATGTTAAAGTATACAGGATGGTTTGGACCGCGCGTCTACCCATGTTCTCTATCGAATCCTCCAATCACCACTTTTGGGAGGGGTGGGGGAGCAACTTTGTTGTTTCAAATGGGTACCCACATTTTTTATTCCATATCTTGATTCTACTGTTCTAAGTAGTTTATTCGAAACGTTTTTTGTGATGGTAAGAAACTAATTGCAGTAAATTTGTATATTAAAATGGCAATCTAAATGTTTCTTTTTATAAACATTAACATTTGCAAAATTTAAATTAGTTTCTGCGATTACAGCGCCATCTGTTACCACAACATAAAATGTTTCGAATAAATTCTTTATACTTTTTTGAGTAGAATCGAGATATGGAATAAAAAATGTGGGTTCCCATTTAAAGTTACAATGTTGCCCCCCCCCCTCCAGACGTAGGGAAATCAATTTTTGAGTTATTTGATAGAGAACAACAATATTAGCAAGATCTCTGAGTTATAAAAACGGGTGGTCTGGACTACCCTGATGTATACGTTTATCTAATTTTGGGCATTTATACAAAATGGCTCCAGAAATGTATATATTGTAGGGGAACGAGATAGTAGAAACAGCCAGAGCAGAGCTGGGGGAGAGAATTGTGCACTGCAAGGTTTTCCTGAGCCCGTTAAGTACACTATTAAGGGGCACTCTGGCTCTTGAAATACCCACGGCTGCCAAAATATCCTGGCTACCAAAATACGCGCCCGATGAGTGCCTCCCCCGCACGCACCGCCGTCTTACCTACTCATAAGTTCAGAATTTTGAACGAAAGATGTAAAATTATTTTTGACATACCTACATTACATTAATATTGATAGGTGACAGGCTGATTCAAATTTAAGGGCCACCATGGGGATCTCGGTAACTGTAAGAGATAGGTAGATAGGAAGTAATTTTTACTTTTTGTGTTATTTGATACAGATACAATAAAAAATAAAAATGATTTTGCCACATTTCGATGTTTTCCGGATATCTCCGAAAGTAGTAGGAATTTTTAAGTTTCAAAACTGCATTTTGTTAAGCAAATAAATACGCAACTTTGCCGAATTTAAACTCTACCTATCTTTTACAGTTCCTGAGATCCCCATGGTGGCCCTCGAATTTGAAACAGCCTGTATAAAAACACCCGGAAGTCGATCACTAGGCTGTGTACCCCTTTCAGAGTTATCGCGCCCAGAACTTTGAAATCTCAATGTCAAAATCAGTGTTCTTTTTTTCCATAAGATCGAGATCATCTCACTATTTTACTCTTTAGACTATGATATAAGAGGGAATTTTTAGATTTATTGGTGATTCCACCGGGATTTAAGTTTGGATTACTATTTGAGGACGATGGATGTAGAGTTAAAGAAAAAATTGATAAGAGTGTCGAATTGCAAGTGAAGCAAGGCAACGTAGTGAATTTGTTAGACATTTTAAATGAGCAACATTTTTCTGGTTTATGGGAAACGGTTGAAAAGAGTCCCGAGACTGATCATTCGCAGGATGTACAATTACAAACGAGTGAACTTCCAGAAGAAAAAGATGTTTTGTCTCAGGCTGTGACTAAAGATGTACCCCTGCTTAAGATTTCTGAGTTTGAAAAGAAAAAGGTTCGCAATTTGGAGTGGGCTGTAAATTTGGATACCTCGAAGCCTGTTAAAGATTTTAGGGAACGTATTCCACAAATGGCTTTGGAGTATGAATTTGAACTGGACACTTTTCAAAAGTTGGCCATTCTACAGTTGGAACAGCATAATCACGTGTTTGTAGCTGCACACACGTCTGCCGGTAAAACGGTTGTTGCCGAATACGCCATAGCATTGTCCCAGCGTCATATGACGCGCACAATTTATACCTCGCCTATAAAGGCGTTATCAAATCAAAAATATCGCGATTTTAAAAAGAAATTTAATGACGTTGGTCTTGTAACCGGCGATTTTCAAATTAACATGAAGGGCTCTTGTTTAATTATGACGACCGAAATTTTGCGTTCCATGCTGTATGCGGGTAGCGACGTCACGCGAGATTTGGAGTACGTCATTTTCGACGAGGTGCACTATGTGAACGATAAGGAAAGGGGGCACGTTTGGGAACAGGTGCTCATCATGCTACCCGCGCATGTTTGTGTCGTGATGTTAAGCGCCACTGTTCCCAATACAATGGAATTTGCCGACTGGTTAGGTCAGATCTATCAGCGTAAGGTCTACGTGATCAAAACGGCCAAGCGGCCCGTACCTTTACAGCATTATCTGTACACTGGATGCGGTGGTGCCAGTCGAAATAATCGATATCTACTTCTCGATCATAATGAGGTGTTTCGTATTGCCGGGTAAGTCCCTTGATGGTCAAATTTAATATCAATTTTTTGTTTCAAAATCATTAGAATAGGTTAATGAATCAAAGATTAATGGTGATGGGTGATCCGCTGTTATATTCCAGATACACTAACTTTCCAATTATTGCACATTGAGTATTCCACAGTATGAGGTATTCTGTACTATTTTAAAGTATTCCACATTTCTCAAAATCGTTTTTTCGAAAGATGGTTGATGAAATTTAATTCAGGAATAAACTGTGCTTCAGGCTTACGATGATTTGATTAGTTGAACTTTCAGCTACCCACAGTAATACATTACCGATGCCTCGCAATGTCATGTTAGAATGTACCCACCATTGTAACTTAGGGTTTTAAAAGCAAACGCTTGAATTAATTGTCACTAACCTAAATGTCAAAAAAGGGCAAAGGAACATGATGCGAGAAAGCCTGGTTAACAGTTTTAATGTGTACATTCGATTTTTGACATCACTATACAAAAATACTAACAACGGAATTCACACTGTCGAATTCCTAAGGTATTGATTTGAGTTGAAAAGCTTCCGGTGAGAATGCTGGCGAGCTGCTGAAAACAATCGCAGGCTGGTTAATAAAATCATCACACGCTTTAAAAAAAACAACACTAGCTTATTTCATATCCCCTCGCATATCCCCATAATGATTAATGAGACAGTCTACAATTTCGTTAATGGAGCTTTTTTAATTCACCTAGCCCTTAACTATAGGACCAACGTTTCACTAAGCTCGTATTAATTTTTGCACTATAGCAAATGACCACTGATTCCGAACAGCTGATCACCCTTCCATTAATTGGTCATACTCTAATTATTTAATAATACTTCTACCAAAGAGTAACCATAACTCTTTGCTTCTACCATCACTGAGCAATGTTATCTGAAAACCATAGTTATGACTGTCAACTACTTTTAACTAATCTATTAACTAGCTTGGTAACATATTTGTCGAATAAGTAATTATTTTCAACAAGAATTACGTTTCTGTTTCATGAAAAATAATTTAATATGTCCATTCATAGGTACAATGAAGCAAAAGCTTCTCTAGCTAAACCTAAGGAGCACAAAGCTTCAGGTCCGCCACAACGAAATTATAATCCCAAACAGGAACAGTATATGTGGAATGGACTTGTAGATCATTTAAGTAGAAATAAACTACTTCCAGTTGTTGCTTTCACATTTTCCAGAAATAAATGCGATCAAAATGCCAGAAGTTTGAGGCACTTAGATCTGACAACGGCTCACGAAAAGCATTACATTAATTCATTTTTCAATCGGTGCATAGCCAGTTTAAAACCACCCGACCGAGATATTCCCCAAATTTTGGATATGAAGGAAATTTTGAGTCGAGGTGTTGGGGTGCATCATAGCGGGATTTTGCCTATAATAAAAGAGATGATCGAAATGTTGTTTCAAGGCCAATATATTAAGGTGAGGGGTATTAATTTAGAAATAAATCCAGTATAAATTGTAGCTCTTATTTGCTACCGAAACATTTGCAATGGGCGTAAACATGCCTGCACGTACCGTCGTTTTTGATTCAATTAAGAAACACGACGGTCAGTCACTACGACCCCTACTTCCCGCAGAATACATCCAAATGGCCGGACGAGCAGGTAGAAGAGGTTTAGACGAAACAGGCACCGTAATCATTCTGTGTAAAGTTAACTTGCATCCAGTTGAAGATTTGAAGAGGATGATGATGGGTAAACCGAATCAATTAGAGAGTCAATTTCGAATAACCTATGGCATGGTAAGCGCCATTCTTTGAATATGCATGATTGATAGCTTATTACAGGTGTTAACACTTTTACGTGTGGAAAGTTTAAGTGTCGAGGGCATGATGTCACGAAGCTTCAGGGAAGCAGACCATCAGAAAAAAATGAGTCAAATTCGAACAAAGTTAGAGACGGTTTCTAAGAATTTAGAGATTGAAAATAGACACGAGTTAAATGAGCACATGCAGCCTTTGGTTAAATTTTACTTGACTGTAAGAACATTTTTGGATTATCATCAAGATTTAATGGTAAGTGTATTGATTCATTTCCAATACAGAACAGGTTTACCAAATAATAAGTCACTTTCACTGTTTTCACTATTTTCTACTCAAGCGAATTCTAATTTAGCTCTCTAGAAGAAAATTGACCAGTTGATGTAGCACAAAATAATGTTTAACCTTTTTCAAGACAATCGAAATGACACTAGAATTTCTGGAAGTTCATCTTTTGAGACACAGATATTTTGTTGTTCATAAGTTTTTGGTAAAAAAGCCTGCAGCGCCAGATATCCAATGATATCAAAATATTTATAATTCTGTTCGGATTTCCAACGTAAATGGTAAATTTAATTCTGGTGATTTATTTATGACCAATTCATTGTTAATTAATTTATAACGGTCTTTAAATAGATTGATTGACAACTGTAAATTATTATTTGTCACTTACGTGTATTCAAATTACTAGCGCAAATTTCACTATTTATCACTTCCGTATTGATAATGAACTAAGACTAAACACAATTAATTTTGCTTATCCAGTAAACAAAAAGCTTCTAGATCAACTTCATGGCGCCTTGGTATCGCTCTAGAAAATTCTCTACATTATTAATCTTGTAGGTATTCATTTCTACTACAATACGAAATTGACATAAAATGTCGATACAAATGTGTACACTTGGAGGTGTAGCAAGTTAGAACACATTGATCTTAGGAGCAAAAAATACTGCAACAAAATTTGCTTTTTACGGTACAAAATTTTTTGTTGTCTGTATACTTGGCTTTCAATTTTAGAAGCTAGTGGTTTACGTACATTGTTTTAAATCTTAATTTTTAGGAGCAAATTGTCATAACTCCCACGATGCAAAAACAATTAACTACTGGACGAGTTATTCTGATCACACACAAGTCTCACGTTAATAAGCTAGCATTAATACTGACCACTCCGAGTAAGTCATCAGATCTGTACAGAGTATTGGTATTAACAGACACAGGTTCCTCTGAATCGGATGAGAAATCTGATAATTATTATAAAATGTTGGGACTAGCATCGGACCGTGTCTATTATCCTGAAAATTCTTGCAGCCATGAGGTATTAAAAATTAAACCTGAGGATATTTTTGAAATCACTTCTGCTATGATTAATGTTGAATACTCATTTGTAATTAGCGATTGGGATAAAAGACAGATACCTAGATTTAAAGACGATCCTCCCAGTGAGCGTTGCAAATTCGCCGTGCAGGAGTTGCTAAAATTAACGATGAACGTCTCGGATAAAAGTAATGCCAACAGACTAACCTACTTAGATATGGTGGTTAAAGATCTCGACTTGCATAAGTGTTTGCTAGAGTACAAGAAGTTGAAGGAAGGGTTGATAGACTGCATCAGTAGTACCCAAATTCCAAATTTTGAAGAGCAGTTTCATATTGTGTTCAAAAAGAAGTCGCTCGAGGATGAGGAGGACGATTTGAAGTTCCAATTGTCGTATGAAAGTATGTCATTGTATCCCGAATATGAGAGAAGAATTGCGCTTTTGAAGGAATTGAATTATATTAACTCTTCAAATCGAGGTAAAATAAGTGTAATTCCGGACGTATCCGCTGTAGTCGGAATTGCACTTTAATACTGACCTATTGGTTATTAAATGAACGATTTCAGTGGAATTGAAAGGGAAGGTTGCTTGTGAAATTGGAATGAATGAACTGTTAATAACTGAATTGGTGTTAAGAAATGTGTTTACTGACTTACAACCGGCTGAAGTTGCCGCTTTACTATCTGCGCTGGTGTATCAAGTTAAAAGCAAGCAAGATGATAATGAACTAAATGAGAACCTTACAAAACCTCTAGTAGAGGTGAGGCTAAGTAGCGCTTAATTCATACTGAATCATGATTTTTAGGGAAAACGTATAATTAAAGAGGTGCACAAAGAAATACAGGATTTGGAAATGAAGTTCGAGATTGACAAAGTTAGCGAACCCTCCAGAGATTTGAATTTTGAACTTGTAGAAGTAGTGTACGAGTGGGCCAATGGGCACGTAAGTGCAACTGATAACTTTACATCTTTGCATCTTGTTTGCTTTAGCCATTTGCAACCTTAATGAATTTGACGGAGGTTCAAGAGGGGATAATCGTGCGGTGCATTCAGCAGTTAAATGAAACGATTTGCGATGTGAGAGATGTCGCCCGGTTAACTGGCGATCCAAAACTTTACACCAAAATGGAAGAAGCCTCTGCCTCTATTAAACGTGATATCGTATTTGCGGCTAGCCTTTATACTCAAAATGAACACGTTCAATAAACATGGGCGTGTTTTTTTATTTCTTCTTTCAATCCTATTAGATTCCTCCTGACCTAGCTTTTTATTAATTAGTTTATATATTTCTGCAGTCGTTTTTGTTAATTCAACCACGTCTTTAGTTTTAAAGGTAACCAGACACAATATTTGACGCTTTGACATGCAGCTGCCAGAAAGGAAATGATGTGGATATGCAATATATTTTTTGTGATTTTTTTTATTTTGACGTTGACTTAATTTAACCTCAATGTAGATTCATGTGTTTGATACCGTTAACCCTTTGTTTGAAATCGCATTCATTTTTGGTGTAATGTTTCGCCTTGATGAGATGGTCACGGGGTTTGGCAAAAACTGTAACCGAATGAGTTCCGACACACTCATTACAGGGACTGACGTCGACAATCAACTGTAGGCTTGAAAATCCGGGACGATTGGTGAGTTATCTATCTCGGGGGTGAGATTCTGCTAATAAAAACTCTTCGGTTTAGAATCTATGTGTGATATTATGAGTTGCGATTAACTGATTTCCACATATTTTGTTTTAACATTGAATTTGGCCCCCAAGGCCATGCTCTTGGCAGAAGGATTTTATTGCCTCAAAGATGAGACATTCTGTACATTTCACCCTTTTTCAGAATCTTGGTACCTGCTTACCTGACCCATTGCTCCCAAAACTTGTTTTTAATCTATAAGTCCCCTCTCAAAGTCTACATGCTATGATGTGGTTGTATAAGTTTATGTTATGCATTCGTATCGTTATAAACAATTAATTTTGCTACACAACTATAAGGTCTTTTTTTTCTCAGCGTATTTTTATTTTTATTCGGTGAACTACCATTTTCAAAGTTTATTCTTGCAATGTAATTTATTTCGACTTAAATTTCCGAATTTCACAATCTTCATAATATGAGCAATAATTATCAAACAAACTTTTTACAAATGTTACGTTTCTTCCCTCCTGCACTTCAGGTCATAGCGTTGTTTTTACAACTAACTTATGATGGCCCTGCTTTAGATGTTTGATCATGTGCCACTTTTTGATTTCAAACTTAAGTAGGATTCTGGTTTGCTTTTGGAGGGAATAGTCTTGGGAATACCCGGGTTGATTTTATTTCCGTGTGCTTGTATACTGTACAGTTAGTGTAGAACCTGGGGATTAAGTACTCTACAGGTTGCTATATTTGAAAAAAAAAAACGTTAGATGCCGTTGCTTCGCTCCAAATCTTTTTCAACAATCCGACCAGTTATTTCTCATTTCCGTATGCCCAATATACATATCAAAAATTTGATCAAAAAGCCGTTGTCAAGGGCATACCCCAAAACCTATTTGCAGACGTGACTGAGAAACACGTTAGACCCTTGGTTTATTTGGAAAAAGTGCGTGTTTTGATCTCTTCTACCTCCCAATTTTTTTTACATATTTATATGTAACACCCTGTATATCATATGTTATTGAATTCATTTTAAATCGGGGTAAAATTGTGTTGACATTTGCTTTGCTCATTTTGAAGACATAAGATAGTCACTAATAATAGGGAAATGAAAAAAAATTAGTTACTAATAGTAAAAATAAAAAAATTCCGGTACCGGGAATCGAACCCGAGCCTCCTGGGTGAAAGCCAGGTATCCTAGCCACTAGACCATACCGGATAGCGCTTATTGAGGTACAACCTGGTATTAAAACGACAAAATTAAAAAATACTTTAATAAAATTTGACTTTAGTATTTGTTATATTTATATGAGTAACATACCTGTTGCAAAAACCTTTTTTTTATACAAAACCATCACGAGCAAGTACCTACACTTCGACAAGGAAAGTACCTACATCTGTGTAATATGATCTCATTGATTTGGCAACACTGTTTTATTTCGATAGTTTTACCGCCAAAATAAATGTCATGGTAGAAGGTTAGGAAAAAGAAATAGAGAATTTCCATTATGTTTCCAAATAAATTTAGAAAAAAGCGTACAGAGAATCAGAACAATGAAAACGTTCCCAATGCTAGAAGGTAATTTAGAATCACTTTAATTTTCTACTACTCATTTGTGTCTTTAGGGAAGAAACTTCTGAACTGAGATTACGACAAGCGCAAGAAAATGATGCGATTGATACAAAGTACGGGTTTGTAAGAATAACAGAGTACCAAGAACGAACCGGTTTCCTGTTGAACATACACACTGTAAGCCCCACGTGTTGTAAGCTCGCGTGAGTTGTATCACACTTACTTTCTAGAATGAGATCTTAAATGATGATAAAAGGCTTATATCGGCGGTCGACTATTACTTTATGGAAGAGGATGGTACACGGTTTAAAGTATCCTACCCGTTCAAACCCTATTTTTACATTCTGACCCAGCGAGAGTTACTTCACGAGGTTTCTATGTACCTACTTAAAAAATACGCTGGTACCATTGACAGTATTGAAGAAGTAGTTAAAGAAGATTTAGACCTAGTACGTAACGTAGACGTGTAGTTTACCGTTAGTAACTGTAAGATTTCAGCCTAACCACTTGATCGGATTAAAGCAGCGCTATTTAAAGTTGTCGTTTGTTAGTCAAAATGATTGCATTAAAGTTAGAAAAGACATTCTAACGGTGGTTAGGAAAAATCGAAAGCGCAAAGAACAGAACTGCCACTATGCAGCGCTAGTTGTGGAAAATATTGCTAAAAACACTACTGAGTCGTCGCATACAAGTTTAAATACAGATCATCTGGAGAACATTCTTGACATAAGGTAAACTCTGAATGGAGTTGCACGCTTGGAAGGGGCGCATTTAGATTTGTTTTATAATCAGACTTTAATGGGTGAATTTAAAGTTGTGTTTATGTCTTAGTTTAAACTATTAAAGTAGGAATTTATGTTTAGAAGTCTGAATTCAGAGTCCAAAGTTTTGAAGTCTGATTTCAGAGCTCTCTGGTACGAAGCTCTGGATAGGACACATAGGAAATTATTTTGTAAATTACAGTTGTAACTGGGAACTATACTAATTTACAGTTGTAACTGGGAATTACAATTACAACTGTAAATTATTAACTAATTCCCAGTTACATCTGTAAATTAGTATAATTCCCAGTTACAACTGTAATTTACAAAATAATTTCCTATGTGTCCTATCCAGAGCTTCGTACTCTGGCCTATTTTTAGAGCTTTCTAAGATTTTTCATGATTATTTTAGGCCCTGTCCTTTTTTTTAAAAGTACATAATCTACATTTGCTTTGTTTGTAGTTTAATAACTTACTTTGTAGAGAATATGATGTACCATATCATGTACGTGTCTCGATCGATCTACGCATATTTTGTGGATCATGGTATACAGTGAAGTGTAAGGCGGGAGGAAATCATCCTCCTTTATTTACGCCCAGACCTGACATCATTGAGCGACCCGAACCGATTGTCTTGGCTTTCGATATTGAAACTACAAAATTACCACTGAAGTTCCCGGATGCGAACACCGATCAGATTATGATGATCTCGTATATGATTGATGGACAAGGTAGCTTAGTTTTGAGGGGATGTCTCATGCCTTAAAAATATGTACCCTTTTTTCCTTTATTGAATTGCTTAAAATGTCCTACTTCTAATGTCCCAAATTTTATAGCGACGATAGTAGAAATACAAACAAGTTTGCATGTTTTCCATGAAGTGCCATATACAGCTAAAATTTGTTCATTCTTTCCTAAACATGATTGCAATGCAGTTTGTGCCAAAGATTCGTAACGCTATATAATAGTGTTTGTGTCTCGGTTTGTGTTTTATCATGGCGAAGGAAATGAAATATGATTTTCTCAATGATCCCTTGAAAGTATAGAACAAAGCCATTGTTTATGGGATAAAACTGTTCTTTTATTAAATTTTTATTTTATTTAGAAAAATGTTTATTACCTAAGCTTATAATGTTTGTTAAATTATATGTACCGTTTTCAAACCAAGTATACGAGGTCAGCTGAAAAAGTTATCAGACCTAACCTCATTTTTGAAATGGAACACCCTGTATATTTTAATTAAAAAAATATATTTGGTATTTTTTTTAAATATAAC
This sequence comes from Photinus pyralis, assembly GCF_008802855.1. Lineage (NCBI taxonomy): Eukaryota > Metazoa > Arthropoda > Insecta > Coleoptera > Lampyridae > Photinus > Photinus pyralis. The sequence goes on along the minus strand of NW_022170249.1, from coordinate 16,408,942 downwards.
AATAAATATGATATTAAAACAGCTTAAAGTGATTCAAAAAAATTTAAAAGATTAAAAAAAAATTAAAAAAATGTACAATACAAAACATGTCCAAATGATTCAAAAAATTTGAAAAAAATTTTGGAATTTTCCAAATTTTTTAAAGATCTTTTTTTGCTCTTTTTGGACCAATATTGACTTTTTTAATGTTATATTTTTGAAAAGAAAATTTAATGTTATATTTTTAAAATAAAATATACCTACAGGGTGTTCCATTTACAAAGTGAGATAGTTTCGATAATTCTACGCTGTATGCATATTTATTTTGAAAGCGGCAGATTATTCATCCATCGTTATAACGAAGCTGATCTAATAAAACATTTTTCTGAAAATATAGAGCCATTCTGAAATTGAAAATTTTCTCATATGCGGAAGAAAATTTTCTGATTTTGATTTTACTATTTTAGGTTTGACCCAAAAAGAACACATGAAGCGTATATAGGCGTGGCCGTACCCGTTCGCGTCGGATAACACCCACAAACCCCCCTTCCCAATGTTGTACACCATTTCCGTGTGTGACACCCCTCGTTTAGTTTAACGTTAATCAAACTGTCACAATTATTTCTAGGATTTCTAATTACGAATAGAGAGATTTTATCAGCGGACATAGAGGATTTTGAGTATACACCGAAGCCTGAACTCGAAGGAAAGTTTACGATTTTCAACGAGCCCAACGAGTTCAGCTTGATTCAGAGATTTTTCTATCACATTATGGACGTTCGCCCGCATATTTTCGTAACCTACAACGGTGACTTCTTCGATTGGCCCTTCGTTGAGGCACGCGCTGCCTTTTACGAATTGGATATGAAGCAGGAGATCGGTTTCTCCAAGTCCAAAGATGGCATTTATTCGTGCAGAGCTGCAACCCATATGGATTGCCTGTGCTGGGTGAAGAGAGATTCGTACCTTCCTGTCGGATCGCAAGGTCTGAAGGCGGTAGCCAAGGCTAAATTGAGGTTTCTACTTGTCTATGTTTAGTATTGAATGTGATGCCAATTTTTTAGGTATGATCCGGTTGAGTTGGATCCAGAAGAAATGTGCCCATTGGCGGCATCCCAGCCGCAGGTTCTTTCTAATTATTCTGTGTCTGATGCTGTTGCCACTTATTATTTGTACATGCAGTATGTGCATCCTTTCATTTTTGCTTTATGTACAATTATTCCATGTGAACCGGATGAAGTCTTACGAAAAGGCTCAGGTAAGAACAGTAATGCGGGTGTAGCTTTAAAATTGATCAATTTAAGTTACTATTTATGTATTAGCAAAAATTTTCGATCTCTCGCGAATTAGTCTATGAATCTCGTGCGCTCTCACTCCTTTGCTCTCTCGCCCACGAGAAAACAAACGACCTTGACTGGCGTGCCCTAGCAACCAATAGAAAATCCGCATTTCCGTCACGTGCTCGGGTCAGCAGAACAAAACGAAACTTTTAGGCCCCATAGACCGTGGCAACCGCGCTCGCTTTCTGCAATACGTTTGTTGTTAACGCCAGACATACTTTCGTTCACGTTCACTATGAAGCGGTACATATGTAATTTCCCTTTGTTCACCAAAATACAAATTCAACATCAATTTTTTTTAACGGCCAACGACCCCCTGTTACAAATGTTTTCGGCAATCTCATTCAATTTGTATATTTTTTCATATCCTTATTAGACTGCAGCGTGCTAATTAAACGGCCTCTCTCGCATCATCAGACTAAAATTAAGTTGTTAAATTACTTACAGTTGACGCTGTAAGAGGAAGTACTGACCTAACTGAAACGCCATCTTTATTGCACTATTTTTGTTGTTGATTTAGGTACCCTTTGTGAAGCACTACTTATGGTGGAAGCTTTTCAAGTTAACGTCATATTTCCGAATAAACAAGAGACGATTTTGAATAAACTGACTGACGATGGTCATCTATTACATCAGGAAACCTACGTTGGAGGTCATGTGGAGGCTTTAGAATCGGGTATTTTTCGAGCAGACATCCCTTGTCGTTTTCGATTGGACATAGAGATGCTCGACACCTTAATATCGCAAATATCAAAGACTTTAACTCACGCGATTGAAGTCGAAGAAGGTATCCCTTTAGATTGTGTAACCAATTTGCAAAACGTAACTGATGAAATTAAGACGAAATTGGAAGCTTTAAAGGTGAAGCGGTAAAGGTCGGTAATCACTTTTTATAAGAGGCATTGTAGGAACAACCGATGCGATTAGAAAAACCACTGATTTATCACTTAGACGTGGGCGCGATGTATCCCAATGTAATTTTAACAAATCGACTACAACCATACGCAATGGTAGATGAAACTGTTTGTGCTGCTTGTGATTTTAATAAACCTGGGGCGACTTGCCAACGTGGAATGGCATGGATGTGGAGGGCCGAATACAGTTAGAAACTAACTGTATGTATTGTTGAGTTTTATTAGCCTAGTTTTGTAGTGCCCGCGAGCCGCAGTGAGTATCATCGTATACAACAACAACTTGAAACCGAGAAATTTCCGCCTCTTTTTCCAAACGGACCACAGCGTGCGTTTCACGAGTTGAAATTAGAGGAACAGGCGGAATTAGAAAAGAAGCGTATGGGAATTTATTGTCGTAAGGTTTATAAAAAACAGAAGGTTACTAAGATGGAGGAACGTACGTCGACAGTGTGCCAGAAGGAGAACTCATTTTATGTTGATACTGTACGTGCCTTTCGAGATAGAAGGTATGTATTAGTTTTGATTCTTATACCGTGGTTGAGTTTCATATCGAAAAATGAGGGGGTGGCGGTGACTGTCGGCATTAAATTGACCTATTTGCAGATATGAGTACAAAAGTCTTTCGAAAAAAGCTAAGCAACAAGTAGTTGTTGCTGTAATAGGAGGAAATGCGGCCGAAATAAAATCGGCGAAAAATCGCGAAATCCTCTATGATTCCCTGCAGTTAGCCCACAAATGTATTTTGAATTCATTTTACGGTTACGTTATGAGACGAGGGTTCGTTGTGCCACCCTTTTTATTTCATGTATTTATCCCACTCTTCTAGGGCACGCTGGCATAGCATGGAGATGGGGGGAATTGTGTGCTATACAGGTGCAAACATAATCATGAAAACAAGAGAAATTGTGGAACGTGTAGGACGTCCACTCGAGTTAGATACTGACGGAATTTGGTGCATTCTTCCAGCCTCATTTCCTGATAACGTTACGGTGACCACTTCAGATGAAAAGAAGAAGAAACTAAATATTTCGTATCCAAACGCTGTGTTAAACGCAATGGTTAAAGCTAACTTTACTAATGACCAATATCATGAATTGACCGATCCATACTCGTTGAGCTATGTCCAAAAAAGCGAAAACTCAATTTTTTTTGAGGTGGATGGTCCATATAGAGCCATGGTCTTACCCGCCTCTAAGGAGGAAGGTAAAAAGCTAAAAAAGCGGTATGCTGTTTTCAATTTTGACGGTTCACTCGCTGAACTGAAAGGGTAAGCGTTTTCTCCTCTGTACTTTGCGCATTATTTTGTTAAAGATTTGAGGTTAAACGCAGAGGGGAACTACAATTAATTAAAATTTTCCAATCTTCGGTTTTTGAAGCATTTTTAAAAGGCGACAGTTTAGAGTCTTGTTACGCTGCGGTGGCACAAATCGCCGATTATTGGTTGGACGTTTTATACTCGCAAGGAAGGCATATGCCCGATTCGGAGTTATTCGATCTAATCTCGGAAAACCGATCGATGTCACGCAAGCTTGAGGATTATGGGGCCCAAAAGAGTACATCTATAAGTACTGCGAAGCGTTTGGCAGAGTTTTTAGGAGATCAAATGGTTAAAGATGCCGGACTTGCTTGCAAATATGTTATTTCGAAGAAGCCGGAAGGAGCACCAGTTACCGAGAGGTTGATGGGAGTTTTATGTATGCATTTAACCAATTGTGCTATTTTAGAGCGATTCCATTAGCGATATTCCAAGCGGAGGAAGCTGTTCAAAAGTACTACCTGCGGAAATGGTTAAAGGATTCGTCTTTGAACGATTTTGATATTAGAGACTTGTTAGATTGGAGCTATTACATTGAGCGTTTGGGTGGCGCAATTCAAAAAATTATTACCATTCCAGCTGCTATGCAAGGAGTAAGTGTTTTGTTAATTCATGTAATATCATATGACATCCATTGTAGGTTTCAAATCCAGTACCTAGAGTGCGCCACCCTGACTGGTTACACAAAAAAATGCTGGAAAAGGATGATAATTTTAAACAAAGACGTATAACCGATATGTTCTCTGCTTGCGCGAAAAACGCTGCTAATACCTTGCCCACATCCAAAGTGAAAGACATCGAAGATTGTGGCGTTACCAAAAAATCTCCTCTGAAAAAACCAATTGCAAATGTCAACAAGCGCAAGCGCCAACAGGAAAATGAATTTGAAGGTTTCGATTTAACTCTAAGCTGGAGGGAAGCACTAGGTACACCCCCACTTTTGGGGGAAACCAAGGCCGATTTCGACGCTTGGCTCGCATTCCAAAAAAAGAAGTGGAAGTATCAAATGTTGCAACGGTTGGAAGGGCAGCAAAAAGTGAAGAGACTAAAAGGAAGTACTGCAGTTGTAAGGTCGGCCGCTCCAGGTACCTTACAAGGTTTCCTGTTAAAGGCCCAGCGTGCTTTGCTTGCAAATCCATGGCAGATTTTGCAGATCGTTAAAACGAATACCCCGGGTGAATTTTTAGTCTGGGTTCTTGTCGAGTCAGAAATACACATTGTTAAGCTGATAGTGCCCAGAATGTTCTATGCGAATCTACGTACCCCAAAGTGTGCAGACGAGGGCGCGTTATTTAAAAAATGCAATCGCACTCTCCCTCGTTCGAAACAAGTAAATTGCCTGTACCTCTATACTGTGCAAGAATCTTTATTTGAAGAATATGGAAAGTAAGTTTGGGCAATAATTGTACCTACTTGTCATAATTGTCCTCCTTTCAGAGAGTTGCAATTGAACAACTCCAATGTAGAGGGCGTGTACGAAACGCAAGTACCTCTCATCTTCAGAGCCTTCGTCCAGCTAGGTTGCGTGTGTCGGGTAACATCAAAGTCTCCAAATATGGACTCCGATACATTCTCTCTCTCCGATTTAGAAATGACGAGCATCTCTAAGCAGCCATACCTACCGAAAGATAGCTTAAAGCACTTGTTTCTGTATCAGCATCGTTCGAACAGCGACAAGCGGCAATTTTTCGGTCTATTTCTCACACCGATTAAAAAAGCGATCATAATTGTAGTCGAAACTGTTCGCCATAACGAAATGCCTAACTTGAAGACAATTTATCAGGCGGAACGTATTGCAGAGTAAGTCTCTCGTGTCCAAGTCAGTTGAGGACTTTTTTTTTATTTTAGACAAGAAAGAAATCCAGATATCGAACTACCACCGGAAGATCTACAAATAATGGTGCGCATCGAGACAGACGTAAAGGAAGTGCATAAGTTGCTTCAAAAACACCTACAAGCCTATAGGGACGAGAAAAAAGGGCCCACATTACTAGCCATACAAACTTTAGATGATACTTTGCAGCTACAACATGGCGTACCCGTTCTTACTGAATTTCCTCAGGCTCATATTCATGTTAAAGTAAGTCAAAGTGTCACTTATTTTTTTTTCTGCACCTGTACACGTAGTGTAACAAATAGAATAGTAAGACGGCTTTACAAAGAAAAACGACATTGGGATTTCATAGTTTTGGACGTGACAATTTCAAAAGAAAGCGCTGTAGGCAATTTTAAAAGTTTAAAAGTGGCGATTTGCACTATGCTAGTATTGCAAGTTAGGTACCCCGCACGCAGGTGTTGAACCAATAAAATTACTTTTTTTTCTCCTTTAATAATTCTAATCTGGTCGTGCAAAGGTTTGCGATAACAAAGCGCACTTAACTTGGCACACACAATAATAATAATAATATTAATAATAATAATCTTTTTTTATTCACAGATAAGTTATCTTATGTAGAATACGTAAAAAACAATTACAATACAGGTAGTACATTAACAATTTTGAGTATTTAAACTGAGAAGTAAACTTTTAAACTATAAAAGGTGAACAAACACTGACAGCTTCCGAACTTCAGTTTTCTTTAAAACATAAAACTTGATGACAAAAGAACATTAACTTGATCAATAAAATGACTAATTGCCGGCGGCTGTTCGGACGGTACAAACTTTTAACTTTTAATAACAAGGAAACCTTAACAGAAGGCCTCACGATGCATTACTGCTCGTTGTGCTGAATATCTTGCCGTCTAACTTTATTTAACTTTAATTTGTTTAATCGAGATCACTTGTTGGTGGAGTATTTTATCTGACTCCCATTTTGTGGGTCACTCTGGTAATCGGGCGAAAGCCTGTGGAGGACCCAGAACAAGCGAGGGACAATAAATAATTTCTTTCAGCGTATTTGATTGATTGATGTTGAAACGTAGACGTACTGTTACAGGTCCATTTTTAGTTTAGTTTTGCGTTATTTATTTTGATTTTTTAGGTTAGGAATTTGTTTATTTTGTTTTGAATTTCATCTCATAGGCGTACCCATTTTCTTAAATTTCTTCTTTCGATTCTTGCCCTCTTCTTACGATTGTATTTACCTTTTCACGCTTTAAACGCTTCTTCTTTCCTTACTGTTTTCACTATTCTAATTTTCGAAGCATATGTGTACTATTTTATTCCATGTTACGCCTCTGATTCGTTTCAGGGCCATCTGTTGGTATTTCGTCTAAACTACGCTATTCTTTCCCGCTCTTTTCAAAAATCTATTCTTCTTTTCCCGCTAACTTTTTATGTTCCTTAATTATTGGTATTACTGTTCGTTGTTTTGAAAATCTTCTACGTTTCGTTTTCCGTTTTCGATAATTGTCATTTTCCTGTAGTGTGCTTGTGAGGTACGAAATTTTTATAGCCGCATTTATCCAACAATTCTTGGGATATTACCCTCTTAAAAGTCACCCTACTCAACAAAAAGGATTTAGTATCCGTCCTTTTAAGCCCTATTTTGGGGATCAAGAGTAGTGGAGAGGCGCACTTGTGTTTCCTAGTACAATCAATATAAATATTTTAACTCTTGCTCGCCGGATTTCAACCCCTTTTGTAAGTATTCGTGTTGTTCAGTGTCGTTTCTATTTTTTCGTTGCCTTTTTAGGATCCGAGCGTTAATTTACTACCACCAATTATAGCACCCAAAATATTATATTGTTTCTACATTTAAGGCCCACACCATCTAGTAAGTAGCCTTTTCGTGATAGTTTTGCTTTGCAATTTTAGGTCTTGTTTTGGGTCCTTGTATTTTTTCCCTTCTTATTTATTATACCTGTACCGTACTGCTTCAAACTCTTCGTCTTCCTCGTTCGTCGTCCGTCTTCAGTCTTCTATCGATACCCTCAAATTGCTTTCCACTTGATCCCTTCTACCCTCTTCCCTATCCTTATTTTCCCCACACTTAGCCACTGGTCTACTCACCGAGTCTGCCGAACAACCGCTGGACAACTTCAGGAGCCAGGAAAACAGCTAAGCACCTTCCAATTCACCGTTATTCACTTATGATTGCCTGTTAAGTTTAATTTTTAAAAAAAACCATTAATTCAGTCATCTTACCATTCGTTTAATTAATTATTTTAGTCACTTTTGTGTCTTACTGTGAGACGAGATCTCGTTCCGTGATTTTTTTTTCCTTAATTCCCTGTTATCGTTCCACTGCCATTTCTCATTCACCATCATTCGCCCTACAATAAAAATATTCCTATTTCACTACATTTCTCTATTTTCTCCTCCTTATTTGTCTTGCATTGCCAGGTCACCAGGAGCAGGGTTCTAGTTTTTCCTGTACGGCCAAATTTAATAAAAATTAGTGGCGCCTACATTCTCCGAGCAGTTTTTTTCAGTTTCGTCGAACCACCCCATACCACCGAGAGCAGCTGGAACCGTAATGATAGATTCTTCCCTTCCTTCTAAATTTTCTTGGTCACAGTACCGTGGAACCATTATACTTATTTTAGTACCTGACCTAGCTGGACAGGCGCTTGTGGGTGGTTTTACTGACCGTTGCCATCGCACATAGCATTTTTATTTGGCGCCCATACGTGGGGCTCATAGCATTTTTATTTGGCGCCCAACGTGGGGTACATAACAGTATGTTATGGTCCATCTCAAGCACAAAGTTCTGTTATATCTAAGAATATGTGTCCCGAATTTGTATCCAATCAGATCAGTCGTTTTAGCCGGTAATGAGCAAGGTTGGTATATATATACCAACCTTGGGTAATGAGAGTACAGACAGACCGACATCATCGAGATTTTGTTTGATTCATGGAGGTTATCTCACTATCCTATTTTTTACACTATGCTGTGTTATTGAATTTGTGCTATACCACTAATAATGTATGGAACGTTGGTCTATAATTGGAATACAAGAAATAATTAAAGAAAGTTTTGATTTAGGACGTAGACGATTTATATAACAGTATTGACTGGCGACGGATTGGCGCAAAAGCTTTGATTCGACATTATCTGAACAGCGAGAGGGTTTTAGAATTCATCACCGAGCAATGTCGTTATTATCACCTACCAATAGGAAATCTACCAACCGATCCGACGTTATTCGCATCCGATTTATTCTTTGCCAGGCACTTGATCAAACAAAATCATGTCTTATGGTGTTCAAATTCGGATCGTCCAGATTTAGGTGGCAGCGAAGAAAGCGATGCCCGGTAATGCGATCAATGCAATTTTGTCTTTATTCTCTTTGTAATTTCAGGCTCTTGGCGGAGTCGCAGGAGGAGTCTAGTGAACTGTGTAATAAGCCCGGATGGTATTCGAGTATCTGTATTGAATTGGACATCGACAGTCTCGCGATTAACACCTTGCTTCAAGCACATCATATTACAGATATTGAGGGAACGAGCTCCGCCACTGCTTTTGACGCTGCAGTTCCCCCTTCGTTAGATGAGTTAATCAGTGGCAATATGAATTGTGGTTACGACGAAACGGCACGTTGTGGGGAAGCTTTTCGAATATTGCGCACAATGGCAACTATTTGGATGCGCGATATTTCCCTTTACAGGAATAGATTTGCTGATTTTCAAGTTATCCATTTCTACAGGTAACTAAGTATACTCTGATAGAAAGTGCTGTTTCTAACTTGCTACCTTTAACAGGTGGCTTCGATCACAAAAATCGTTACTGTATGATCCAGCGTTGTTGCGTAATTTGCAAAATTTGATGAAGAAGCTGTTCATGATGTTAGTGGCGGAGTTTAAAAGATTAGGTTGCACAATAATATACGCCAATTTTAATAAGATCATACTTTGTTCCAAGAAACGCTTGGTTGAAGATGCTCTTGCTAATGCCGAATTTGTAATCACTTCCATCCGGAATAAGGAATTGTTTCACTCTTTACAAATTACTTATAGGTAGGTAATCTATGATCATTTTTGTGTGACATGTATTTATATTTTAGTATATGTCACACAAAAATAAATATAATTTCATTCAAAAACTATGCAGATAGGTAGGTACTGTATGTAAAGACATCTTATATCTCACACACTTCGACCTTGTGGTCTGCGCATGCGCCACGTGCAAGCGTGGTTTTTGTCCAAACTAAAGTGTCACTGAAGGTCATTTGATCGTGGTGGTTGTCTAAGCTAAAAACCCAAGATCAAACTTGAACGCAGGGCATAATTGAAGGTGAAAGGCAGGTGAGGGCAGAATTGATAGTGAAAGAGAGAGCATAACTGAAGGTGAAATAGAGGGCACATAAATCAATGTTACGCTGATTCAAAACTAACTAGCACTTTCAAACATGAGCCTGTTTTTGTTGATATTCAAGTCATTTAATGCGGTAAGATCGTGCAGCACAACCCCTTTCTTGGGCACCTAAATTCCATTAATGAACATATACGTACTGTTCATCATGCGGGAGAAAAAGAACAGCCTGCTAGTCTTAGCTGTGCTGATAAAACAGTGGTAGTTGTAGAAACTAACATCAACCAGCTGATTAAAAAAGCACAAAAAATAGTTATAACTGCTGAGGAGTTTTTTCCTTTGTAGTATTAGTATATAATCAAAGGTTTTTTTCTCTATTGTAGCAAGTGTTGGGAGCAACTAATTTGGCTCGATTCTACAAACTTCGCCGGAATTCAGGGAAAATTACCTGCAGGTCTTGAAGGCGAAGCAGGCGAGGTCCAAGAAAGAATAGAAACCACGAATAGAGATGTTGTGAATGAGGACGAGGTAAGGCATTTAACTTTATTCAAGTTTGGAATGAATAATTTTAGCCTGTGATTGTGATGAATTGGAATTTGGCAGAGCAACTTCCCGAGGCAGGGGGGTGTCGACATAATTTTAATGCGATTATAGCTGGCTATATTAATGCAATTTATATGAAACTTCGAGAGACTGATTGTAATGATAGTATTGTTGTGGGTCTTAGTCAACCGTCACTCGGTTTGGGGGCGAATGAAGTTGTAACAAGTTACGCTAAGGAACTAATTGAAGGGGAAGTTAGTCAAAATCTCTTCAGGTGGGTGTGGTTTTCCATTAATTCAACTAATCAATGTGGTATTATTATAATTTCATTTGGTATCTAAATTAATTAATTTCAGAATTGTGGAAAGGATTTTCAATCGGTTACCCGCAAAGATTGATGATTGTTCGCCTGCTCTTGAATTTGTTAATGCAATTTGCCATGTTTTGGATCTCGATCCTGCAGTACACGACGAGGTGTACAACTTAAAATGCAATTTGTTGAAACTTATTGGTAGAGGTTTTAACTATTTCTAATGGTAAATAAACACTTGGTTTCCAGGTGTAGGTGAATTTTCAGAAAAAGCTGTATGGATTGATCGTACAGTATCTTTTGTTGTGCCTCAAATTATATGTAAAGCTTGTAATCACTGTCGCGATTTAGATCTAGGCAGGGATCCTCATAGAAGTGATGTTGCGTGGCTGTGTCCCTTGTGTAATACAGATTACGATAACAATGAAATCGAAGGCCTTATTTTAGAAATTATTAATAAAAAGTTTTTGGCTTACAATTTACAAGATATGCAATGTAAAAAATGCGGCCAGGTTTGTACAGCAATTCCTTTCTCTCAGTTTAACCAAATTAATTGTAGATCAAAATGGAAAATCTGATGATGCGTTGCCAGTGTGCCAGTGAATTTATGGGTCTACTGCCAAAAGCAGACTTTGTGAAATTACTAGAAAAATTTTATAAACTTGCGAAAACTTTTAACATGAAGATCGTCAAGGAGTTTATTGAGAATGTATTAGCATTAATTTAATAAAGTTCTTTTACACTATAATTTACATGTGGGCTACAATTTACTTAGATTCGAATTTGATGGAATCTATAGCAGGATCAGTGAATTTGAAAGTGGGGAACTTCGTCATATCCACTCCTGCTCCACCGCCATACTGCCTGGAGAGTTTTTCCAATTCCGAAGTTAACTCCTTTTGAATGTCCGGAGAGGGATCCACAAGTTTGGTACCCCTAAAATGAACGTCATCAAAGCTGCTAACGAAAAATGATCATGAGTACCCGCCGCTTTTGTTTTTGTATTCCCGTATTTTATCCAAGAAAAGCTGTTGAATGGGATCGGAAGCCTTGTTAAACGCCGGAGCAAATACACCTAAATTCCGCTGGTTTACAACGACTTTAAAGTAATTTTTAAGCCCCAAAAGAGTTTGGTTAGACAGCATCTGAAAATTGTTACATAACCAATTAGAATTCAGCAAAACACATTAAATTAACTGAGTTACTAGACTCATTTGATTGCTTAATTAGTAAATTTAGTTAAGAACTACCTTGGAAAATGTACTAATTTCAATTTCTTCTCAAAAATTGAAAAAGTGGAGATCTGAAACCCTTTGATAGTGACTTCTACTTATCACCAAAATAATGTTGGCGACATTATTCCGGAATGTCTCTGTTTTAACCAGTGGCGGAGTACTATGTTTCATACTTATGTTTTGGGATATTCCTTATTTCAACATTTATTTATTAGTTATTACAAAGATTAAACTTTCATTTTCTAAGTATTATTTAAACTCATTAGCGGTTTTTTAGTCTTTAGTCTTTGTCTTTCCTAGTATAGAAGGACTATAGAATCCTGAAAACTTTTTAAACGCATTTCAAGGTCTTGTACAGGATGGTAAAAATCTTTTATCAGAATTTCCATAACACGCTAGATGTAGAAACTACACGCTACTCGAGGGGCTAAGATGTTTTCAAAAATTTCAAAAGCGTTGTTTTAAGCTGAATTCACATGAATACGAAATCCGACGATACGGTCATTCGAAATGCTTATGATTGGTCAATAGTTTGAAATGTCAAGCACATTTCAAATTATTGACCAATCATAAGCATTTCGGATTACCGTATCGTCGGATTTTGTATTCATGTGAATCCAGCTTTAGTGACATAAACTTTTCTCCCATTTAACCCACAATGTATCTTTCACCGTTACGGAGATCCCAATGGTAAGCCACGAATTTGAACCACCCTGAACATGTTCTTCAGGGCATTCGAAAGCTATCACAAAACCATGAAGACTGATCTAGCGCATTTCCAGATTATTGTAGTATCTTTTCAGATCGCTTTAGCTAAGGATGTTCTCTGTTCTGGTGAGAGCTCTATAAATCACTACTTTTCTCTCTTAATTACCCGTAGATGACAATTCTCTAAGAATCTCAAAAAATGCAGAGGTCCGTGCAATTCTCCCATTTCGAATGCAAATTTTTGCTTGTGCCGCCTCTGGCAGGAACTAAATCGGTAGATGACGCTAGTGCAGCACCATTTACTTTTCGTTTCCAATTCCACGTCAAATATAAATTTGGTTATAAAAAGTTGTATTAAATATTTATAAAAAAAATGGTCACAGTCTTAAATTCCATCGACACTGGCCATGAAGATATGATCCACGATGCCGAAACCGACTTCTACGGTCTTCGTTTAGCTACATGTTCATCGGACAACTCTATCAAGATCTACGATATTAAGAATGGTGCCCATACTCTCTTAGAAGATTTGAAGGCTCACTTCGGACCCGTATGGCAGATAGCGTGGAGTCATCCGAAGTTTGGCAATCTTCTAGCTTCGTGCTCGTACGATCGCAAAGTGATAATATGGAAGGAGCAGCAAGGTAAGTGGACGAAGTACTACGAATACGCCAATCACGATTCGAGCGTCAACTCAGTCCAGTTCGCACCACCTGAGTGCGGTCTAGCCTTAGCATGTGGCAGCAGTGATGGATGTATATCAATTCTGACGTATCATGAGGAAACAAATACTTGGGATGCGAAAAAGATACAAAACGCCCACGCGATCGGATGCAACGCTGTTAGCTGGAGTCCAGCTGTCACCCCTGAGCCTGCTTTTGATAATGGCCAGGAGGAAAAATTCGTAAAACGTTTGGTATCTGGAGGTTGTGATAATTTGGTAAAAATATGGCAAGAAGAAGGTGACAAATGGGTAGAAGTGAATAAATTGGAGGTGCATTCTGATTGGGTACGTGATGTTGCTTGGGCCCCTTCGATTGGTATTAGTAGACATTATATAGCAAGTTGCTCCCAAGACAGACGAGTCATCATTTGGACCAGCGAAGATTGTAAAACTTGGAATTCGAGCGTGATGCATACCTTTGATGATGTTGTGTGGAATGTCAGCTGGTCGTTGAATGGGAATATTTTAGCTGTATCGGGAGGCGATAATAAAGTTTCTTTGTGGAGTCAAAATTCAGAGGGCTGGAACTGTATTAGTGATGTATTAAAAGGCCAATCAACATTATAAGATTAAAACCAAAAAGATATTTTCTGTATTTTACATTTCTTAAATAAACCACAGCTTTTACCTAATTTTAATTGTACTTTCATCAAAATATTTGTTGTATCTTTTCCATCCAAATCGTTTCTTTGGATCTTTCTTACTTGTAGCGGGAGTGAGATTTGGCATTAGTCCTGCAAGTGAACTGAATTTAAGAACTCACAATATTTATAACGCCATTACCTGCTTTTTGTGCCATGGCTACAAGTATGGACATCCTTTTTTGTTGTCGCCTACACAATCCAGTTACGCGACGAGGTAGCATGCATCCATCTGATCTGACAAACTGACTTATTATCAACACGTCGGTATGTTTAACTTCTAAGCCCGAACTGCAAATTGGACAAAGTTCGTTCTCAGTTTCTAAGAGAAACGGTTCGCGTCCTGATGGAACATTCACGCCTTTTATAATTAAAGATTTGCCTTCTTGCACTTCTTGTACTACAATTTAACAAGCTTTTAAAAGGCGCACTCTGAAATAAATCGTCACCTACTTTCTTTTAATTGCAATTTTGGAAAAAGAGATAATGTACGAAGCGGAAAAGCAGCTTTTATTAATCCTTGCCAATTAAACTTCAAAAGAGTATTCATCTTGATAAATGATTAGTGAGGTTAGTTTCAAAACGCCATTACCGAGTTTATTTGAACTATTATATGTAAAAAGAACTACTATTTTACGGTATACACCTACGAGTGAAATTTTTGACTCGTAGGCATACAGTTACACTCATACCAAACACAGGTTTGGCTTTAAGGTGAATAACTATAGCATGTAACGGAATATAAGGAAAACAATTTATGGCATAAAATATTCTTATAAATAGAAACTTAGCATATCACAGTTTGCGCAAGTGCACACCTGATGTTTAAAATATATGATATGTTTGCTTTTACAATAGAAGAATATTTGGTATAAATTTCAAAAAATATCTTTATAAATATGAAAGCTAACATTGCGCAGTGTCCGATATGCTTGCCTTTACTAAAAGCATCTGTGCTTAAAATTTCAAAAAAATATATCTATAAATAAGAAAGATGATATTGCGCAGTCTGCGCATGCGCACATTAGTCGTGAAGATTTTTCATCGTTGAGGTGCCACTAAATATCTTGAAAACTGTAGTTATAAGGGACTGACTGACGAACGGAGAAAGTCATAATAGCACCTTCCAACAAGAGTTGGAAAATGCACTAAAAAAACAGGCGTAACGTTCACTGTGACATAATATAACTTTGAATCACCGCGCATTCAGCTTTCAAATAATGTGCAGTTAAATTTAACAACACTGGGCCTAAGTGGTCCTAAAAGGAAAACTTCCGCGTGTAAGGCACATTTTGTGTTTAAATTTACAAAAGGCTTTGATACTTTTATGGGGCCGATGGTCTCTGATGGAAGACACTGATGACTCAAAGCAGAGCACCGTAATGCCTTAGTTAGGGGCTTTCATGGTCTTTGCCAAAGGACAGAGAGTGTCCTAATATCCTACATTAAGTGAAGTAGATTGGCGCCATGAAGAGCAGGTAGCCGTCTAAAAGCTGATATGATGTCGCACAAGCAAGGTGAGACCTAAAGAGATCTATGGTCTGGTCCCAGTGTAGCAGGGTGGCGCTAAGAAAAGTAGGCCTAAAAGACTTCTATTGTACTAATCTCTCCTTGGCTACCGTGATTTCAAGTTTCAACACGAAATCTAGACTTTAAACACAAATGTTTCGCTTTGTTGTATTATACGGAAATTTTGGGTTCAATGTCATGTCCACACGTATCTATTGCGTCATCGCTGTTTTCCGAAACGACTCTATCAAAAAAACTCAAACTACTTTACGATTTTGATTCTTATTGGTAGTCAAGTTATTTATAGCCATTGCCAGATATTTTTTCACTACGTTTCCTACCAGTTTGGTGAAAAAAATCTGATACAGTGCACCTTAACAACTCGGGTTCACAGTGTGAATAGTATACCAATAACCTTGACCAAAAGTAATCTCCTCTCCTTGTTATTGAGCCTTATTTGTTGTACTAACGACCTATCGGCGTTCTTTTCTTTAAAATTAAAGTCGGACAGGAGCATCGCTGGAGTGCTTTGCATAGGATTATGATTTTGATTTTTGGAAACAACATTTTGCAAAAATATGTAGCAGCGAGTACCAAATTTAGTCCATCTCACCCTTGCGTAGCTTGGGTAAGGTTTTTAAGGACTAAATTCCGTTCACAAATTTAATACCGTTTATATACTATCCATGTAGCAATGCCAAGTATAATGTATACGAAATTATTAATAGCACCATAAGCAGTACTTGTTGATCCGTTAGTTACGAAACAACTCTTTAATTGATCTCTAAATATATTTAGAATAACATTTCTCGAATCTTTTGGTAAGGAACATCTTTTATCCAGTGCTCCAACTATACAATCCCGAAACAGTTGTAGATCACTAGAAGATTAATGTGGTTAGTTTTTTGGTAGGTATTAAGTATTCTTAAAATTACCTGCAAACATCTTCTCGATTGAGTGAAATCATATTTTTCTCCAAATTATTTATGATTTTTAAATGAGGAACACACCTCAAATTAAGCTCTTTCCCTAGAATTTTGCCAATATTTCCTGTCTGACACGTAATATTTGTCAAGGCGTTCACGCGTTCTTAAAAATAAATTATGTAAACAACGCTTTCTTTCAAAATACAAAAATTCTACCAATAATGTCACCTTCAGCACACATCCTTTCGATTGTCCTTTTCTGACCTTCCAAAGCGAAGTCAGGAAAATATTGTTCGTCAGAGTCCAAACATTTTTTCATTTTATACATTACTTCTTTTAGGCATGGCTCATGTACCTTCTCATAATCTTTACAAAATGTATCTGGAGTCACATCATTATCCTGAGGGTAACACTTCGAAATATTCTCAAAAGAATTCTAAAACTATTCCGTAAGTGTGACGTAAATGTTAGATGAAAAAAAAACCATAATGTTGGCGAATTCACTTGGTTCCACATGCTTTAAGCATTTAGCCTCAACAGCCATACCCAATTGTAGAAGATGGAAAGCCAACGACCCTTGAAAGTCTTGTGCCTTCGCTACAAAATCGATAGGTAGGTACATAAGGCATATTAACAATACACGATTGAAATACGTACCTAAGACTAAAAAAAATGCGAAAATCAAAATCATGATGCAATGCAGATCCACACAGCTTCCACGATAAACTACCAAGTGATAGTTTTCGACGAAGTCGAATTAATTAATAATTCCTTATCGGTTATTCGATTGACATTTTAATAAGTAGTCTATTTAAACAAATATGACGAAGTTGAACTTTTTGGATGGAGTGTATTGTGAAACAATGATTTGCCTGACCTTTTCCATTATTTGATATTTATTTTTCTGATTACAGAACATTTCAAAACTGCAAAGTCCGTAGGGCGAAAAAATAACACGCACTACTTAGGCTTGTGAAATTTGCCTCGCTGCTGGCTCAAGTCGGGAATGCACAAATGTGCCAATCAGGAAATATAATTGAAGTCGGTTGTCAACGATGGGGATCTGTTATGATATCTGAGTACGAGTTCTATAGTGTACTGAAAATGATCAAAATAACTGACTTGACTGACCACTGACCCACAGTATCTCCTTTAAATGAATCAACTCTACGGGTGGTGAATAATTATATTAATACAAGACAAACTTATTGGTTATGATTACCCACAATAATAAAAAAGAAAACAACGCAAGATTCCTTAATGAAGCAGCTCAGGTTGAACTTCTTGGCCAATTTGCCATAAATCCCCCAATGTCAACATTTAGTTTTTTTTTTGTTAATTATTACATTTTTGTTAAATTGTCTTAATGAATATTGACTTTATTGGTATCACTGGAAAGCAATTTTCAGGAGCTTTCCAACGATGTGTCAAGTTGCCATTTAGAATTTTTGAAGAGGAGGGCTGGGGGTTCAGGGGGGTGGGGGTTGTCACTCATAACATCATTCTGGCTCCCCCTCGATACCCCCGAAACGGTTTTGCGCGATTTTCAATATCTCCTGTAGTTTGGAAAATATGGCCGACTGCAAGTCTTAAAAATTGACACCCCGTATAACTTTTTATATAAAATAAATGATGGTAGTGTATTCCCCCAAAATTTAGAATAAGTATTTGAGAAAAGTGGGTGTGCAACTGTGCATTTGTTGTACATAATAATGATAGTAATAATGCATTCATTTGTATTTATATGTGGTACAAACAAAATACTTTTGACCAATATAGTATAGTCCAACAATTTAATTGAATTTTTTGTTATTCGTAACAGAATTGAGCAATGTCTCTTTTCTCGCTGTGTAAAAAGGTTAAGCTGCCACAGACTTTCAAGGAAAAATAATCATAATCTAATCCGTGAGGTAGGTATAGTTATTGACCGATTGTGCTAGCCGTCAATAAAAATCAATAGACGTCAATAAAGTTAACAACCCTGAAATTAAAATTAAATTTCTTAACTTAAGGGCCCGGAGAATTATAGATTTCTTCAAAGATCTTGACATCTGAATGAAGTGTTTAAACTTGATGGTACAATAGATCTTAAGGTCGCGGTCATGGACCCAATCGAATACCATTTCTGAGAATAATAATAATACTAAGTTCATAAGAGTCACACTAATTACGGTCAAAGTAGGAAGTATCTACGTCAAAAATAATCCAGGATCATTATTTAATCCTAGTATTAAGACATTTGATTGGCTTTATACTGCAGTATGCACCCAATCAAATGTCAAAATCCTTTTTTAAGTTCAGATTTGGCAAATAATGTAGGATTTTGATTATAATTCGCTTTCCTGCAACCGACCGTATGTTTGATATTTAATCTTTTTTTATTATTGAAATTACAACAATTTTACTTTGTGTTGTCGCCACGTGTAAATGGGATAGATTAATCGTGGTGTTGTCATTTCACAGTACATGAGGCCACAGATAATACGCATTACTGATTATTTACGGATTTTTTTAATTTTAATTTGTAAGCAGTTATAAAAAACTGTAATTGATATTTCAATAACAGAAATGAATCCCAATTAATTCAAGAAATATGCACTAACTCGAATACACGCAGAGAAAATAATTAATTAATTAAATTTTTCTCAACTGCTAGGAAATAATTTTTTTCTGAAACTACTTTGGTTGGAACAGGGGTTGGAAACAACTGCTTTTGTCTCTAAAAAGAGTGAAGAAAATGCGATGTTCCTCTCTAGTGAGGAAAGTAAAAAACAATTGCTACGTTAATCTGAATAATGACATTTAAAATTGAAACATACTCGTCTATCTAGATTGCTAAGTGTCAAACTTCATTATTAGTCTAGGCGATAGAGACTGTAAAATTGGCAAACTGGACATTTTGAGGTGGAAAAGAAAAAAATGGTGGAATATGTTCAGTTAGGTGTCAGAAACAACATATTAAAAATCCCACCCCTCAGATCCTGTGCTAAAGGCACCAGCCACCCCACTTCCCCTCAAAAACCGTGTTTTCGCCCTTTTTGGCTGATATCTCGCGATCTATGAGGTCTATATGAAATATTTTTAGCTGAAAATATTTCTCGTGAAATTTCATACAAGGTAGATACTCAGAAGTTAGCCTAGGTGTACCTCTTAGCCTAGGAAATTCATAAAAGAGGCGAAAATCATCATCAATTTCCGTAGCTTTTTGCGGTTTTTTGCAAATATATCGCGACCTTCAGGGCTAGATGAAATATGTTTTTAGCTGAAGATGCTCTTCGTGCAATTGCATACGTAACTGAAGAGTTGGCGTAAAGTCACCTTTCACCTTCAACTTTCATGTGTGGGGAAATATTCATTGTAAAACAAAGTATTTCTATGTGCCATTTATTCACGTAAAAACAGTATTTTCATATCAAAATATTCACACATTCATTTATATCTCAACGTAATCATTATCCTCTGCAGATTCCACTTCTTCAGGCTCTTCGACGTCCTCTAGTGGTAGTGGGTCGTCTGAAATTACCGACTCGTAGTTCTCCTCGTCTTCCGCTTTACCTGTATGAGTACCCTGAAGAGACGGCGTGGCATTTAGGCACGATGTTCCATGACACTGGACGCAGAATTCGTTCTTCACACCTACAACAAGAAGCATTATGTCAAAAAAAAATTTATAATTAAGTATACGAATATAATATTCTCTCGTATGTCCGAACTCCTTTTTCTGAAACTGCAAGCAGTCATGCAACCACGTTCACAGCCACATGAAAGAAGTTCGAGGAGAGTATTCTTATTGAGAACTACCTATTATTAATAAATTTTCTTTTAGGCGATCGATTTCGACTATCATCTTCAGGCCGTAGCGTCAAAGTATTATATTATATTTTAACTTTGACGCTACGGCCTGAAGATGACAATAAAGTTGAAGTTGATCGCCTAAAAGAAAATTTATTAATAATAGGTAGTTCTCAATAATAATACCCTTCATTAATGACCTATTAACAATGGAGTCATACATCAAGCATAAGTTTGAGGAGACTTTCCTGACGCCTATCACAACGACTTCGGATCCAGCCCAGGAAAGTCTCCTCAAACTTATTTCATGTGGCTGTGAACGTGGTTGCACGACTGCTTGCAGTTTCAGAAAATTAAGTAAACCTTCTCCACCGGACACTGAGGACACACGAGAGAATATTATATTCGTAATATAAATTTTTTTTGACATGCTTTTTGTAGGTCTGAAATGTAACTAACTCTGCGTCCAGTGTCATGCAAATCGTGCCTAAATGCCACATCGTCTCTTTAGGGTACCCATGTAGGTAAAGCGGAAGACGAGGAGAACTACGAGTCGGTAATTTCAGACGACCCACTACCACTAGAGGACGTCGAAGAGCCTGAAGAAGTGGAATTCGCAGAGGAGAATGATTACGTTGAGATATAAATGAATGCGTGAATAGTTTGATATGAAAATACTGTTTTTTACATAGTGATGAAACTATCGGACTTTTTTAAACGAAAAATCGTATGGAAAGTGGTACTTTTTTTCATGATTTTTACTATGCGTTTCCATGGAGTTTAGTCCTGTGTATGAGCCATAGTATCCACTTTTGAGTGACAGTAAATCGCGAATGTCAATCAAATTATTCAATTGTGGGTTATTAGGGATCACTATGCAAAAAAATTTCGTGTACAACACGTTTTGAAAGTGTTTTTTTTCCATGAATTTGCTTGATGAACTCGGGCTTCGCCCTCATTTATGAGCAAATTCATGAAAAAAAGTATCACTTTCAAAACTATGCTACCGAGAAGATGGATGTTATCCCCCAAGAGGTTTCTCTCAGTCGACTATGTGTGCGCGGTTTGAACTTTTACCTCTTAGTACCAGAAGAAAGCGGCTATGTGTTACCTTTCTCTACAAACGTTTGTCCAATACTATCGATTGCCCTTCTTTACTAAACAAAATCAGGTTCCGCGTTCCAAGATTGTCGTCAAGATGCACAGCAACATTCAACCCGTTTAGATGCAGAACTGCTGCGTTACAGAGATCACCAGTTCATTTAGTGTGCTCACTAGTGAACGAATTACCTTCCACCACGGATATATTTAATATTACTTTTTGCGCGATCGGTCATTTCCAGAGACTTGTTATAGCAAGTCTCTGGTCATTTCTGACTATTTACGATGGGTGTTTCCATGACAGTACGTAGAATTTACCAGTTACTATGATTACGACGACGCCAAAATTACTTACCGATCTAAAAACAGAACAGCAAAAATACTTACCGACGCCTTTTTAAAAATCAACAGTCTTACATTACATTTAATCTTTAATTATTGTTAGGTAAATTAAACGTACAATTTGTGCTGTTTTTCCTATAGCAAGACGCTCATAAAGTCATAAAGGAAGTGCAAAGCTAGTAAACTACATCAGACACATGCACATTTTTATGAAATTATTAATTTCAATTTTGACATTTAAACTGGTTGCCTAGTGATGTACACCATACCACTTCGATCATTTCGATTTATTCTGCTCGTTAATTTCTTAGTGCATATTTATATTGGTTGCATAATTTTAATTTCGATCGCGCAAAAAATGTTATAAGCACGTCGAACGTTAAGGGTTACCGTTCTCAGACAATAATTGGAGTCGTCGCTTCGCTCCTCCTCCAAACAATTGTCTTCGAACGGTAAAAATCCCTTACCGTTCTCCATACTTAATATACTATTAAACGAACTGTTAAAATTCGTTGAATGAGTTTAGTTGTATCTGAGTTGAATTTTTAGATTCTTTTTAGCGCATTTCCACAAAAATAAAACAAAAATGCGCTATTGTGGCCACTTTATCCGTCCGTCCGTCCGTCCGTCCGTCCGTCCGTCCGTCCGTCCGGCTGTCCGTCCGTCCGTCCGCCCGCTCGTTTTGCGACGCTACTAGTTCTTTATCTTAAGAGCTATTGTTCTACTTTTTTCGCTATTTGGTTCGTTATGGTGTCGAGTCTTGTACCAAGGAAGGAATTTTTTCTGTACCGCTTACAAAAAAAGTTATTGTAAAAAAAACAAAAAACCGTTTTTTACATGTTCCATAATTTTACACTTTTGCCGTTTATTAACGATCCTAGAGATCGTTTATAATTTTGCATTGCTATCTGTCGCCTGCCGGTTGGTCTCTCCGTCTGTTCCTTTGTCTGTCTGTCCATCTATCTGTCCGTGTGAACGATAACTTTGTTTAGAAATGTTCGATCGCTTTTACATCTCCGTTAGTTATGAACTGAATTGCATGAAATTCAATATGGGCATAGCTTTAGCCATATAATACGCAATGCCAAAAGTTGAATCGAATCGATTCAAAATTCACAGTGCCCTTTTCGCATCTCGACCATTTTATAAACCGAATTGCAAACTTTTTTACTTATAAAAGCATTTGAATGAAATTTGATACATAGGCACTTGGAATAAAGGAAAATCAACTGCCAATTTCAAAATTTGGTTTTGCGCATGCGCAGTGCCAACTTTTTTTATTTATGGAAGAATTTAAACGAAATTTGATACATAGGCACTTGGGATAAAGGAAAATCAAACGCCAATTTCAAAATTTGGTTTTGCGCATGCGCAGTGCCAACTTTTTTATTTATGGAAGAATTTAAATGAAATGTGATACATAGGCACTTAGAATAAAGGAAAATCTAGCGCCAGTTTCAAAATGTTATTTTGCGCATGCGCAGTGCCAACTTTTTAGCGCATTTCCACAAAAATAAAAAAAAATGCGCTATTGTGGCCACTTTGTCCGTCCGTCCGTCCGTCCGTCCGTCCGTCCGCTAACTTTGCGACGCTACTAGTTTTTTATCTTAAGAGCTATTGTTCTACTTTTTTCGCTATTTGGTTCGTTATGGTGTCGAGTCTTGTACCAAGGAAGGAATTTTTTCTGTACCGCTTACAAAAAAAGTTATTGTAAAAAAAACAAAAAACCGTTTTTTACATGTTCCATAATTTTACACTTTTGCCGTTTATTAACGATCCTAGAGATCGTTTATAATTTTGCATTGCTATCTGTCGCCTGCCGGTTGGTCTCTCCGTCTGTTCCTTTGTCTGTCTGTCCATCTATCTGTCCGTGTGAACGATAACTTTGTTTAGAAATGTTCGATCGCTTTTACATCTCCGTTAGTTATGAACTGAATTGCATGAAATTCAATATGGGCATAGATTTAGCCATATAATACGCAATGCCAAAAGTTGGATCGAATCGATTCAAAATTCACAGTGCCCTTTTCGCATCTCGACCATTTATAAACCGAATTGCAAACTTTTTTACTTATAAAAGTATTTGAATGAAATTTGATACATAGGCACTTGGAATAAAGGAAAATCAAACGCCAATTTCAAAATTTGGTTTTGCGCATGCGCAGTGCCAACTTTTTTATTTATGGAAGAATTTAAATGAAATGTGATACATAGGCACTTAGAATAAAGGAAACTCTAGCGCCAGTTTCAAAATTTTATTTTGGGCATGCGCCGTGCCAACTTTTTTATCTATGGAACCATTTAAGTGAAATTTGATACTTAGGCGCTTGGAACAAAGGAAAATCTAACATTAGTTTTAAAATTTAGGTTTGTGCATGCGCAGTTCCAACTTTCTTATTTAGAAAAGCATTGAAATAAAATTCTTCGCATAAACTGAAATTGAAGTAGCACGTCAACAATGGATTGCCCATGTGCAACGCTATCTTTCATATTTGTGGGCGGATTTTTACGATTTTAACAAAAGTTGCATCTTACAAATGGGAAATGAATGCAAGTGGAAATGCGCTTTATGTAAATCGTTTACGATTACTTTTTAACTTGTTAAAATTCCCTTTATGTTCCTCGTCTAACTCGAGAATGAAAAGATACGGCGATGTCAAACCTTCGCCAATCGATTTGTACAAGTTCAAGATTCAGTACTATTGAATATGAGCCGTATTAAAAGTCTGGTTTCCGAATGCGAGCTAAGTGGCAAAAAATTCCCCTACTGAAAATCGTACGCGTTTCTTTGTATCTTGTTAATTAACGAAGGGTCGCAATTTTAATACGCCATTTGATGCGGCAGCATATAGTAACAAATGATCTAAATGTGGTCTTTGCGTTTACCTTATCTCCCAAAAGAATTTGTCCTTGTATGGACATAATCAAACCGGAACCCGACTTCGCCCTCTACCCCTAGCGCCCTGAGAAAATGAATAAATTTGTAACGTTGTGGTTTTCCAAGGGATCAAATCGAGAAATGAACTACGTTCACATTAATTGCAGTTGTTTTAAGAACAATTGATATCTAACATATGTCGAGGATTAATGCTTTTGTACCCCAAAAAATAAAGTACCTACCTACGAGCCCGACATTAGCGGCTGTAGTAAAAGGAAAAAAATTGAAACAAGTTGAAGATACTTAAACAACAGTTAGTGTACAACGACAAAGCGAATGGTTTACCAACCGCAGTAGTCTAGAAAAATAAACAAACGCGATGTCTCCTTTTCCCACGTTTCAAGTCGGAAAGTTTACCCAAACGAAATAAATTGAGACACCGGCTTATTGCAAAAGGCTCTCGAGAAGACCTCGTTTTTCGACGTTGATAAGAAAATTACATAATACGATTGGAATGTCTATACCTACCATTGTCAGATACCGTTGCTAAACGTCCATAATTACAACAATTGTGTTCCAAAGAAAGAGTTTTGCTTATTCATAATGCTCTATTGGGACATGGCGGAATTGAAGGGCCACCTGGTAGGTAGTCGATGGAGGTGTTTGGAATACTACACCTGTTGAAGCTACGAAGAAGACTTTATTTATACTAGCACGTGGAGGACACCCATAAAATACCAACAAGAGCATATCTGGTCTCATTCACTTTACAAGCAGATAAGAAAATCCTACCTCGCGAGTTCTGGCCGCGCGTTTCACGATCCGCGGCCGCGGTTCAGTGTGATCTCGCGGTTCGGCTTGCTTGGAAGCACGAGTAACATGTTACATAATAATCCGCGATTTAATTCCCAATACGAAAATGATCAAAGCGATTAATGGCGATCCAAGTGTTTGCCATGTTCGGTTGCGCTCTACTAACGCTAGGGGTTGTGCTATTGCTAACGGTCGGGAGTTGCGGTGAATCGCTCGCGAAAACTGTGCGACAAGTGGATGAAAACCCTTACGGTGTGCTGTCCCCTTTCGGTAATAGATCGATAGCGCGCCGGAATTACAAATTAGAAACCGGCGGCAACGTCGATAATAACAAAGATTCGAACAATAATGAAGTCTCGGATTATGAAAACGGTAAAAAGCGTAAGCGCCGCAGGCGTTCAATTAAGAAAAAATTGGCAGATCGAGTTTTATTACAAAAGGAAGAAGCCCATAAAGTTCGACACCACCACGGAGAAAAATTCGTGCGCGAACGCATACTTTCCGACGAAATAGAAAGGCGGAAGCGAAATTCATATGTGACCCAAGACGGGGTTGTCCATTACAAATATAACCCGATAGTTCCTTGCTACGGTTGGAATTACTACAGCACTTACAGGTGCACCAAGTGCATCTGCACGCGGGAAACTTGCTTCCCGCGCCGCTGCGAGTCCCTCAGACCTACCACTACTGGAGTCATACCGGAAGTGAATCGCAGCACGACGCGCAAACCTACACCCCATATATACACCGGTCCTGGAAAATACTGGCTCGGTCCCCGTTTAGGTAAGTCGAGTTTTTCGCCAATGTCGATGACATTCGCCATTTATCCACCGAATTTGTTTACAAATGACGCAATTTTCTCTATGAACGAAGAGGTCAACAACACGGGTATATAAATAAATTCATTATCATTCGACGTTCGAAATTTTACTATCGGCCGAAAAAAGGGCGAAACGGGAACTAATTAATTCGTCAAACCGGTGGAACGTCGCTATAAATGTACCTGAAAATTTGGGCCAATTAGTCGCCGAGATTAGATAACTTAATTATGGTAATTAAAAACGAAGGTGAATGGATGCTTTAGTCGTCCTTCAATGGGCCAGTAGAGGTATTTTTCGAAACCACCCCAGCGTCACAACGAATCAAAACTTTTACAAAAAGTTCTTTAAAAAACAGCGGGATTTTGCCACCTTGAAGGTGGTAAGAAAGCCCAATTTGCCCATTTTGGGTTTAGACCGATTTATTTATTTCTGGACCTCCAGGGAAGCGAGACTTTGGACCTTTCTTAACTTTTCGTCTATTAACCCGAATTGAATATTCATTCGCATACGTTATCTCGATGACCCATGAATTTTGACCAAACGATTTCCTAAAATAAGCTCAAATTGATCCTAGAAGCTTGTAACAGTTAAATTTTGTTTGGGAAACGACTATTTATGCACAATGGAACCCCACAATTAGGAATTATTTATAACTGTGCACTTAATGTTAAGGTTATTTAGTTTTAACCCCACTATATGATCAGTGCTTTCTCTTGTATTTTTTAGATATCGTAGTATGTTATCATAATCATATTAATGCACCAAATTGGTTGGAAAAAACGACCAAGGGAAGTTTTTTTAAAGAGCGATTTTAGTCAGAGTGAGTTTCCGGACGAGTAAACATTTGGGGGGCGGTTTTTTCCTGGCTCGTTATCATCTAAAACCTTAGAATGTCTTGGAAACTGTTTACGTCCTTTGTACCTTATAATTAAGATCTTGTATTTCCAGTAATTTAAAGCCATACTGGCCAACAGCATTTGAAAAGCAGTCAGCACACTGGATGACCAGCACATTAATATACAACGGTACTATCTAGTACTCCATGGGTACTAGATATTGCTGTGTGCAATGGCGGGCACTAAGTCACCCACAAAAAAAAACACGTGTCCAGCTAGCTCAATTAAATAAAGTCACAATTAACATGAAACTCTTAAAATCTAGGATCGTAATTTGGGCTCAAACTGATATAAAACTGTTCATTGAAACACAACACAAATTTATTCCATAATTGCTGTAATAAAAAGTGGCAACAGTGCCAGCGACAAACACCGCGCTACAAGCGCTCGATCGAAACAGGTAAAATAAAGTTTTAATTACTGTCAAATGTCAATACTCCAAATACTAAACAGAATTTGCTTCAGAAACTCCACTAACTTACATAAAACTTAAACCTGTCTCCGAATATGTGACACAAAACTTCTCCTTAACTCAAACTCCACTATTCAAATTAACCCGGTGTCTCTTAATTCTTTAACGTTCTTCAATAAACTTATAATTACACAAACTGACTGTCTTTAGTACATCCGAAACCCGAAAAGCTGAAAGCCCGGCCCCAACAAATGGGCCCGATTACACCCAACGGCGAAAGCAAGGAAGCGGCAGTGAAAAGGCCAAAGGCGAAGGAAAAATCCACTTCTTCCTCGCCTCTTGTCTCATCTTCGATTCTACTTTCTAAATCTTTGGTTAAAATAAACAAAATCCTCTTATCTAAGCGCGCACCTGCGACAACATCTGTTTACAAAATTAATTAACTTTTAGCTATAATCACAACTCTGATCGTAATGAGAGTCAGTATTACAATGGGGTCATCCCGCCTTCATTTTTTATTTCTGATCCACAAAGTACATTAAAAATAAAAAGACCCGTGTGTCCTCAATTTTTATTTGCGAGTAAAATAAACCCAAAATAAATTATTGAAAAGCTGTGTTTTTAGTCCGAATTTGAAACGCTTCAGACTAAATACGTCACAAACCTACAACCAATCACGTAGAAGTGAGCTGGCAACCTTACGCGAGGGTCTGACGTTTGTCACATTTGACGTTTTGAGAGGGATGTTTAACTGCATCTAGCACGAAAGTGACAAGTGCCTGTGACAGATGACGCAAGTTATAAATGCCATTCTCCTGCAATATTGCCAAGTCGTTATGTCATCTGAATGGTTCTAGGAGCTGATTGGTCGGGCTTATTACGTCACAGAGCCCGCCACAATCATATCGTTTTGAATAAACCTTTAAAACCGCACATGTTCATTATTTTTTTGCTAATCAGCCTCTATTTTTAAATAAACTTTTACTGTCCAAAAAAATGTTTTATGGTTTCAGGTACACGCTTATTAAATTAGAACTGCGGAATTCAACTATACTGTAAACCCCCATTAAAAAACTTTTACAAACACCTAATACAATTCTAACAATGCCTCTTAATCTTTCCTTAACGTACAAATTTACTTAATACTCAAATATGATGTAGATTGTAAATATGCGAATAAAATTTAAAAAAAATATATAAATAAAAAAAAATAAAAACGTAATTTTGCAAGAAAATAACCAAATCAGAATGTTGTTATTTAAACAAAAAATAGACATCGTCTAAACTATGTCAATTAACACAATAATATATACGCAATCAGTTTTATGATAGGTATATTTGATATACAGGGTGGCAATTTGAAAACTTAAGTACCATCCCCCAGGTCTTAGTAAATAAATGAGATATTTAAAAAAATCAAAATCCGTTTCGGTAATTCGGAGGGGGAATCACAATGACATAGTTGGCGACGCACCCCCTTCAACGCCCTGCGCCGCAGCCACCCCAACTTTTAAATCTTAAATAGTGACCCTCCATGTGTGATACGTCGTTGGAAAGCTCTGAAAATGCTTTCCAACCATACCAAATAGCATTACATTTAGGTTAGTAATAATCGTGCAAATCAAAAAATAAACTAATTGATAAATGAACAGCAATATTATTTACTTAGTACTACTTAAGTACTCACTAAATGTGCATAGAAGTTTTTTGATACCTTTAGGATTGTATCAGCCTTGGCTACCTTCCAAATCTCGCTAGTAGGTAATATTTAATACTTCGTAAGTACAAACTGTATTATGCAATTAGTTATATACAGTACCTAAGTGGTACTAAATACCCAGGATATCGGATATCAAGAGCCCTTATGGTACCACATTCTTTAAGAATTAAAAAATTTGCTATTGTTTGGGATTTGTCCTTCCGGGCGTGCTTTCGTTATTTCAAGGTACTTTTAAGGGGATTGTTCTATAATGCAAATAGACGTT
This sequence comes from Photinus pyralis, assembly GCF_008802855.1. Classification (NCBI taxonomy): domain Eukaryota; kingdom Metazoa; phylum Arthropoda; class Insecta; order Coleoptera; family Lampyridae; genus Photinus; species Photinus pyralis. The sequence continues at coordinate 16,379,560 of NW_022170249.1, read as the reverse complement.
ATACGAGTACCTTGAAAATGTGCCGGACGCTTTCAAATATTTGTGTCTTAACAGAGCCCCCCCCCCCCTTGAATTCCCGATATTCTGTTTTGAGAAGTAAACTTACATTCGAAGATTAAAATATGTCACATTTTGAGTACTAGTCGTTTCAACTAAAGTCCGACACCATTTGGGTTTGTGGGGGTTGAGTAGAAATGATTCTATCCTTAATTACCGTAATGAAAAGGATTGTTGAGGGGGTAAATTAATACCTAAGAATATTACAGAATATCTAAGAATGCCAGAGAATATCAAAAAATATCACAATATACCGAAGCATGCTACTGTCATTCTTTACGCAAAATTTGACTCTAGAGGGCGTATCCTTGCGAACTCTTCACTACGTGATTTTGTATTATTTTCTGAGTAAAAAAGTCTAGTAAAAATTTTGCGACGTTAGTTGTGCCTGTAGTAAAGTTGTTTCAAGTGCTCTAGATTTCTTGTTACATTGGTTCTTTTGTTTTGCCGTTAGAGGCTATCCGAGTGTTGGAGGTTTCTTTTACCTATTTCTTTGTCTCGTCACTAGAGTTTGCGCTTTACATACAGGGACACCTGTACCAGAACTATAACACATGGAAGGATGGAACTTGCGGCTTTAACTAGGTTTTTGGATGTCCTCTTTCTCATTTTGGGAAAATATTTTCAAAATCCCTAACCCAAGATGGTTGCACTTTTGAGTCAAGCTATAAAATTTGGCACCCATCTTCTTAATGTTCCGACGTGCCGCCATGCTCATCTGCCCCTCTGTTAGGGGGAGGGGTTGCCTACTCCCCTAGGGGCTGTTGACCGAAAATGTTTGTGGCTAATAACTGTTACCATTTTTTTCGACTTTCCTAAGCTCCATGGCTGTGAAAAGACGTTTAGAATATTGGGGGGTCACTTAACATTTTTATGGCACTCGGGGGTATAATCTCAGCCCCTCCTGTGCGGGTTGCCTGCTCCTTTGAGGGTGCTAAGCAACTACGTCATTTTAAAAACCTTTAGTGACTCTTAAAACCATCAGTTTTACAAATTTGAAAGGACCTAAAACAAACCGGAAGGATTTCCGGAACTCGAGTGCTCTTGCATGTACTATTACAATTTTTCTCAAGATTGAGCTCTTAAAGACTCTTTAAGGCTGTCTAAAATGAGATTGATAGACTCTTGGAAGCTTTTAAAAAATCTCTTGTAAACCCCTGCAGTGTCACAGGTGTTTTGGAAGCTTTACAAATCGAAGCATTTAAAGGCTCGTTAGCTTAACGCCCTTTTAAGACTTTCAGATGTTAAAAGTTCTTGGAAACTGTCAAGCTCTCAAAGGCCCTTAAATTCATCTGGATACCCTTTTAGCTGGTAACGGATACTAAAGGCACTTCAAGGTTCAGGGATTAAATACTCATTAAAAGCTTGTTAGGACTCTCCTAGACTTTTTTAAGCGTCTTGGCCTGCACTTTGTACACTCTTTTAATCTGCAACAGGGTCTGCAATCTGTACTACGAGGGACGCAAGTGGAATTACGTGAAAGTTACATGTTATTTCTTTGCCTATATCCAGAAAAAAGCAGACATGCTTTCGATAAGGTGTTTAGATGTGTTTTTTGAGTTTTTCAAAAATTGCTACACCGAGATACAACACCTCGAAGGCAAACAAATTTTGATCTCGATTTAATTTGGTTTCCGGGGGTGGGGAACGATAAGAGCAAAGTGGAATTCAAAACCACGTGTTCGGGAAGTTGGTGAAATGCTTTTGTATGTATGGAAATGGGCATTTTCTTAGTTTTCAAAAGGCAAAATGATGTTTTCTTGGGGGAATGTTTAGCTTTTTTCAAAAATTCACGTTTAGGCATTCGTTGGCTTGAATGCAGAGGATGGTGAGTCAAAAATGAAAAGTAATTTTGCGATAGTCAAGAGTGGATTGAATTTTTTTCCGTCCGTCCGTTTTTTCAACAATCAAAAATTGATTAGTTCGGCGTATTTTTGATTAAAGGCAAATAGGTCTGTCTCGCCACCCTGTATCAAAGAGTTCCGATCTTTGGTATTAATTTTTCAAATCGTCAAAAACTACCTCGAATTTCTTAGGATTTTCTTTGGATTAACCAAACAGAAAATTAACTATTTCGGTACATTTTCAGTAGGTAGTGGTAGAGAAAAAAGTAAGTCGTACAAAAAATTAGGACAGCATCCTTCATTCGAGTGTCAAGCTCAAGGAATTTCTATGTTTACACAATTCACTCGTCGAAAATTATTATTGCTTACCATTATTAAGTGTCTCGGATTAAATTAGTCAGCAATTAACGTTGATGGCCCACATTTACTCGACTATCTTGAATAATATTGCCTTCAAGGCTTACAATATTACTGTTCGACTATACAATATAATTCATATCAATTACTCGACCCGTTTAATTGAATCAGTTTAATTAGTTTAAATATTTTATTTATCTTTCACACTGGCAATTACTATAAAACCGAGCGACAGCGTATCGCGTGTAATAAAAATAATAACAACAATGCAAAATAGGAACAGGAAGAAAAGCGCGATAAGCTTGACCTTATAAAGTATGTTGTAAAAAGATGGAAACACTCCATTCAATAATTTCATTCATATGTTAGCAGCTGAAAGGAACGGCACAAGTGTAGTGTAAAACGACGGCGATAATTTATTGAGTAGAATTAATTGATACTAGGTGGGTGTTTACCGTATTTGGTCTTTTGCTGCAACTGAACCCGTTTTTCCACGCCTATAGCATTCACAATTCCGTACGAAAGTCTCCGTAGGCGAAGTGTTTACTGAAGATGATGCGTTTGATTTCGAAACGTGTAGGCCGAAAGGACGTAATTTGACGCTCGCTTGTTAATCGAGCCCACGTTTTTCGAACAATATCCAAGGGTTGTCATTACACAGTTTGTTGACCCTCTCTCGCTGAAAATCAGAATGTTAAAGGTGAGACGATTATCATTAATAATATGCCTCCCGACAATATTCTTTGTACAACCAAATTTAAATTTTAAATTTGAAAATTGTCATAAATCAAACGCCGGTCGAACGCTGTCTGCGATTATTAACTTTAAACATTAGCGTACAAATAATTATCTGTTTAACGTTAATAATAAAAGTAAATAACTTTAACTATGTGTGTGTAAAGGGAAGTTATACGTTCTTAAGTGGGTATCTTGCGTGTGGTCCACTTTTAATTTTCTTACCTACTCGTTTTTGTTCGTTTTTGAGAATTTTATCCATACGAATTCATTAAAAAAATGCGTGGGTTCACGAATCTTGTTACGAAAAATTTTATTCTTAATTAAACTTTAATAAACCGTTTTATAATGAAGACCCTTTTACCTCAAAATTGCATAATTCCACAATGGTGTAGGATTGCATTTTTTGTGTGTGGCTAAGAACTGCTTATGGGCACTGGAAATATAGTCAATAAAAATAGTGAAAGCGCCATAAACGGTGCAACCCTCGTAATAGATGCCTGCCGTTCAAGGGTACAATTTTCTAAAAATTACCATTTCACAATGGCAGAGGGTTACATTGTTGTAGGCGGCTAAGGACTGCTTCGAGGGGATAAAGGTTTCCTTCATTGCCTCAAAATTTCCACCATTTCCCCAACATTTCTAGTATTGCCTTAAATTTCCCCAAATTTACACAAAATTTCTTTGAAGCAACGTGAATGAATAATAAAGTTACTTGTCTATAAATCTTTATTTGTTGAAAGTTTTGTCTGTATTTCCTAAGAATTTCCTCGAGATTTCCTCATTTCTTTGATATTTTCTCCCATTTCTCCAAAATTTACTAATATTTCGCCAGAATTTCCTCTAATTTCGTCCATTTCCTACATATTTCGCAGCTGTTTCCTATATGAGGTACAAGAATTAAGCTCGTGAACAGTTAATCCGCCATAGAAGTTGCAACCCTCGTATTAGATTCCTGTCCTACGAGGGTAAATTTTCCTAAAAATTGCATACTTTCACAACAAAAGAAAGCTTTACAGTTTTGTGTGTAGCTATGGGGTTGTTTATGGATCTAACTAGAAGTAACTGGATTTCTTTTAAGGCACAAAATACTTAATGCATCTTAATGCACTTTTACACACACTTTTAGGGTTGCTTGAGGATCCAGAAAACAAAATCAATCAAACATACAAACATATTTAATGCACCAATAGAATTACATCCCTAGCAATAGTTTATTAAAGTAACGTAAAAGTACGAATTTCTTTGAAAAAATTGCGATTTTAAAGGGGGCGAAGGGATGTACTTTTACACGCACTTTTAGGGTTGCTTAAAGATCCTGAAAGCAAAATCAGTCAAAGAAACAAAAATATTTAGTGCACCAATAGAATTACAACCCTAGCAATAGTCGATGACAGTCACGTAAGAGCGCCAGTTTTCTTTAAAAAATTGGCGATTTTAAAGGGCGCGAAGGGATGCACTTGTATACGCACTTTTAGGGTTGCTTGAGGATCCTGAAAACAAAATCAATCAAAGAAACAAAAATATTTAATGCGCCAATAGAATTACATCCCTAGCAATAGTCGATTACAGTCACGTAAAAGCGCGAGTTTTTTTTTTAAATTTGCGATTTTAAAGAGGGCGAAGGGATGTACAACAATTCAAAGATTATATATTCTTCTCTATAATAAATAACTAATAAAATTAATAGCTTTAATAATAATTATGTTTGGAATTTTATTGGGCTTATTTTACACACGCGTTTAGGGTTGCTTGAGGAACCTGAAAACCAAATCAGTTAAAGAAACAAAAATATTTAATGCACCAATAGAATTGCAACCCTATAGTCGATGACAGTCACGTAAAAGGGCGAGTTCTTAAAACAATTGACTATTTGAAAGGGGGCGAAGGGATGCAGCTTTATACGCACTTTTAGGGTTGCTTGAGGAACCTGAAAACAAAATCAATCTACGAAACAAAAATATACAATGCACCAATAGAATTACATCCCTAGTAATAGTCGATGATAGTCAAGTATGCGCGAATTTTTTTAAAAAATTTGCTATTTTAAAGAGGGCTAAGGGATGCACTTTTATACGCACATTTAGGGTTGCTTGAGGAACCTGAAAACAAAATCCATCAAAGAAACAAACATATTTAATGCACCAATAGAATTGCAACCCTAACAATAGTCGATGACAGTCACGTAAAAGGGCGAGTTTTCTTAAACAATTGACTATTTTAAAAGGGGCGAAGGGATGCAGTTTTATACGCACTTTTAGGGTTGCTTGAGGATCCTGAAAACCACATCGGTTAAAGAAACGAAAATATTTAATGCACCAATAGAATTACAACCCTAGTAATAGTCGATGACAGTCAAGTAAAAGCGCGAGTTTCCTTTAAAAAAATTGCGATTTTAAACGGGGCTAAGGGATGCACTTTTAAACTCACGTTTAGGGTTGCTTGAATAACCCGAAAACAAAATCAGTCAAAGCAACAAAAATATTTAATGCACCAATTGAATTATAACCCTAGTAATAGTCGATATGAGAGTCACGTAAAAGCGCGAATTTCTTTAAAAAATTTGAAATTTTAACGGGGGCTAAGGGATGCACTTTTACGCTCTCGTTTAGGGTTGCTTGAGGAACCTGAAAACCAAATCAGTCAAAGCAACAAAAATATTTAATGCACCAATAGAATTGCAACCCTAACAACAGTAGATGACAGTCACGTAAAAGGGCGAGTTTTCTTAACCAATTGACTATTTTAAAGGGGGCGAAGGGATGCAGGTTTATACGCACTTTTAGGATTGCTTGAGAATCCTGAAAACAAAATCAATCAGAGAACAAAGCAGTGGCGTAACTAGGTAGGTGCCAAAGGTGCCGCGGCACCGCGCTCTGAATGGGGGAGGGCGTGCCGGAGGCGCTGAAGCACCGAGGGCACTAAGTCGGGATGGGCATCGCGGTGTACCGTATAGGCCAGTCATAAAAGACAAGAACGGCGGTTAAATTCTAATAGTTTGCTAAAGACGAATACAGGGTGCAGTGAAATATAATTAAAACTAAATTTACGGTCCTTTAGGATGAACGGAACATCCAAGGGATTTCAGCGCATTTTTGTGTGGCAGATCAGTAGTTTTATTAGCCAGTTTTGACTCCACAATCAATAAGATCTTGTCAGGGGGCTACCACATTCCCTTTGTTGGTACCCACTTCTGACGCCCCCACAGACGGCGGAGGTATACAAAGTTTGAATCAAAACACTTGTACCACCCTATGATAAGCGCCTCAATATGAATGGCGACTATGTTGAAAAATACCCTAAGAGTGTAGCTTCCAAATGTATATAATAAAAGTTGTTTCTTACACTTTCTTAACTTTTTATTTCAAACCGTCTGCTACTTTCTGAATGGCCCTTGTAGAACAAAGTTACAGCGGTAGGAAAAGGCTGCAAATTTAAACTAATAATAATAATACTTTATTTGTGATCTATACAATAGTCTGTATTAGTGTGACCAGCATTTGCACCCTTATTCTAAGACGCAATCATTTCTACGACTTGTACCCTATGTCATAGCTAAATTTGACGCGAGAATTGGAAACAATATAAATAAATGTATTTCTATTCTTCGTTGAGTGAAAGACTTCATTATTCAAAGCATTTTTCTAAAATTTAAGTAGCGCAGTGCTTTTAAAATTTCGTGTAAAGTTTCTCTCAAAAATGTACGGTGTTTTATTAATTAGAGCTCAATGGTAAGTGATAAGGCGCCAAAACCTGATCCGGCACCGCTTCGAAAAATGCCTAGTTACGGCACTGATTTAATGCAATAGTCGCTGATAGTCACGTAAAAGCTCAAGTTTCCATTAAAATCGGTAATTTTAAAGAGGGCTAAGGGATGCACTTTTATACGCACATTTAGGGTTGCTTGAGGAACCTGAAAACAAAATCCATCAAAGAAACAAACATATTTAATGCACCAATAGAATTGCAACCCTAACAATAGTCGATGACAGTCACGTAAAAGGGCGAGTTTTCTTAAACAATTGACTATTTTAAAAGGGGCGAAGGGATGCAGTTTTATACGCACTTTTAGGGTTGCTTGAGGATCCTGAAAACCACATCGGTTAAAGAAACGAAAATATTTAATGCACCAATAGAATTACAACCCTAGTAATAGTCGATGACAGTCAAGTAAAAGCGCGAGTTTCCTTTAAAAAAATTGCGATTTTAAACGGGGCTAAGGGATGCACTTTTAAACTCACGTTTAGGGTTGCTTGAATAACCCGAAAACAAAATCAGTCAAAGCAACAAAAATATTTAATGCACCAATTGAATTATAACCCTAGTAATAGTCGATATGAGAGTCACGTAAAAGCGCGAATTTCTTTAAAAAATTTGAAATTTTAACGGGGGCTAAGGGATGCACTTTTACGCTCTCGTTTAGGGTTGCTTGAGGAACCTGAAAACCAAATCAGTCAAAGCAACAAAAATATTTAATGCACCAATAGAATTGCAACCCTAACAACAGTAGATGACAGTCACGTAAAAGGGCGAGTTTTCTTAACCAATTGACTATTTTAAAGGGGGCGAAGGGATGCAGGTTTATACGCACTTTTAGGATTGCTTGAGAATCCTGAAAACAAAATCAATCTACGAAAAAGTGCGATTTTAAACGGGGCTAAGGGATACACTTTTACACTCACGTTTAGGGTTGCTTGAGGAACCTGAAAACAAAATCAATCAAACAAACAAACATATTTAATGCACCAATAGAATTGCAACCCTAGCGATAGTTGATGAAACAATTGACTATTTGAAAAGGGGCGAAGGGATGCAGTTTTATACGCACTTTTAGGGTTGCTTGAGGATCCTGAAAACCACATCAGTTACAGAAACAGAAATATTTAATGCACCAATAGAATTGCAATAGTCGCTGATAGTCACGTAAAAGCTCAAGTTTCGGTAATTTTAAAATTGACAAAGGGATACATTTTTATACGCACATTTAGGGTTACTAGAGGATCCTGAAAACAAAATCCATCAAAGAAACAAAAACATTTAATGCACCACTAGAATTACAACCCTAGCAATAGTCGATTACAGTCACAGTTTTTTCCCTACAGTCACCATTTTTTGAAGACACTGCTGAAAGCTCGATTTTTCATTTGAACTAGGACGCTGTTCTGTCAAGAATTTGGCACATTTTGTCCTCTCATTTTCAAAGTAGGAACATTGAAGCTAAAGCCGAATGCCCAAATATGTTGTCATGATACCAGTCAGAGAAGTGGCTTGTCTCTAAAGAGGGTTTTAAGGTCAAATGCATTTAATCCTTCTTTTAAACCTGATGGCAAACCAAGAATTAAGTGCGATCTTGCCATTTATAATTAATAATAATGATCTAATGTACAGCACAGTGCTCACAAGGAAACATTTTTAGCAGATTACTCATAGCTTAGGTAATAACAATAGTTAATGACCGAACATAATTGATTTTAGTTTTGTTCTTGAAATAGCGTTCTTTTCGGCACCGGAACTTCCAAATATTCACACGTGACGGATTGCACTTGTTTTAAGAAGTAGGTATAATGAGCGGTGCCCTTTTCATCTATCATTATTTTGGTAAACCATTGACAGCTTAAATCCCAAAGATCCCCGTGCATGTTAAAAATTGAAAGAATATCTGGAAAATGCAACGCCTACCGATGAAATTAGATTGTATAATGAGAACGATAAATTTGATTATGGGGGGTGGTGACAGGATCGCAATAGAATTGAAGAACCTTTCGAACAAGCCGTGCTGTGCATACAGAGTTACTTTTATTCGATTACTCGCTTATTGCTAGCAGAAGGTGTAAGTGTAAATAACGTGCCGTACTATAAATTCTTATGCAAAGACGTTTACATTTTACTAAAGTACTTTATACTGTAGGTTATAAATTTGGTCCAGAACTAGCTTAGATTTTATCAGATTGTTGCATTTTAAAATAGTGCAGGTGTTGATGAAACAATAAGTTCAGCTTCAAGCTTTCGGTTTACCGATGACTTTGTAAAGCTGCACCCAATCCAATAATTCCAATTAGTATAATGTTCTTTTATTATAGAGATCTTTTGTCAAGACTGATGTGACGAAGTTTCAGTGGAGAAACGAAAATCCAAAATTGATTGAATTGAATGGTTTTCTGTACACGGCTCATATTAAAAGTGGTCCTTAGCACCGAATTGGAAGTTTTGATTTTGACTGTAGTTTACTTTAGATAATTAGGTCGAGATATCCTCAAAATGTTTCCATGTAATTTGGTCAAAAACAAACAGAAAAAGTACTCCACTCCGAGATAAGATTGGAAAAGTGGGTTATATGTACCTACCTACGCACTCACACATATTTATGTAACGCGCTAACGTTAAAAATAGTTCAATTATCCAGTGCATATGGCCGTTCGTTAAAAATTCCGATAAAGCCTTAATTACATGCATGCGTTTTCTTTCCGAGGCTAATTACCAATTCAACATTTGTTTCAGTTAGAACGATTTTAGTAAACAGGTTGTAGGGGGCAATCGCATGATTACACACGATTTCGTGTTTATAACTTTACGATAATTGCCAAATCCGCCGTATATATTTTTTTTATAGGAGCGCAACGCCTTTTTCATTTCTAGCCAAGTGTAGGTAGGCGCTTAATTAAAAGTTTGTAATTTATTTTTATATATATACATGTGAAGGTAATGTGTTTATTTTTCTGCTCGGCTCGGCTTATCTGAAAGGTGTATCTCGTATCTGTGTTAAAAACGTGGATTACACGTGTACCTAAATAGGTATGGCGCCTAAATGACATCAGTTATGGGATTTCGTCATGGCGAACAAAAAACTTTAGTTAGATTGAAAGCCTCATTATAAGGTGACAATTAAAGTTAGCGCGCATCGTACCTAATTGACATTTCTCAACCGAACATACTTCACCGTTATTACACGGTGACGAGATGTACCTATTCTTGTTTTTTGAGCTGGAGTTGGAGAATGCGCTAAAAAAGTGCCAATTGCATTCTTTCTAGGAGCCAAACTTTCCTTCAATGAAAAATTGCACTTTTGAGGCAGCCATTCCAGGTGGGGCATCGCAATATTCGCCCCGGAATAGACAAGTATTCAACTCTCACCCCAGAAAATTGTAACTGAATATAAATTGGAATGTAAAAGAAAAATGCCGAATTTCCTTGAAGGCTTTCTAAAAGAGGTAACATTCAGATACAACCTGGGAATATTGGCCCTAACAAAAAAACTTCCCTCAAGAAAATTCAGCCCCGGAAAATTTGCTTATGGAAGCATACTTAAAAAGCATTCGCGTTCCCAGAAAACTACCCCAAGTTTACTAATGACGATTTTAGCAGTGAACCTTAATGCTGGATTGCATTCTATTAAGTAGTGAAAGCTTTTCAAGGGAGGTATTTACACGAGGCTCAAGATATTCGCACCGGAAAATGCCTGCACAGAATATTATTCCCTCAAGAAAGTCCTCTCCCGGAGAATTTGCTTATGAAAACATACCATATTATGCATTCGCGTTTCCGGAAAACTCGCCTACAGAGAAAATTTCAGCTTGCCGGAAAATTTGCGCTCCTGGAAACTAGCTCCGAAAAAATACGTTCAGGTAATTTCGATCCACGGGAAATTTTCGAAATCCTTTGTGTTTCACGATGGAAAAATTAATCAAATACCGGGTAACATTCTCTCCACCACTGGAATTTTCCATTAAAGCTTTCTCAAGGGGCGAATGAAGATGAGGAGAATTTATTCCAGATGCAGTCTCGGCATGTCAGAAAAAAATCCCCTCAACAAAATTTGCTTATGGAAGCTCACTTAAGAAACATCCACGTTTCCCAAAAAACTCCCTCAAAGAAAATTTGCATTTAGGAAAATTCAATCCAAGAGGAAATTCTTAGGCTTCCGCCTGTTTCTGTACGAGTTTACCAATGACGATAATGCTGGACTGCATTATATTCAGGATCTGAATTTTTCTTGAAAGTTTTCGAAGGCACGAATGTTAGGGGCGAGTTTTGTTAAGAGAAATATTCGGGGGCCTGGTTCAAGATATTCGCACCGGAAAATTCTTATGAAATATTACCATAGGAGCGTTCACGTGCCCGTTTTTACTCCGTTGTACAATTTGTATTCCTAGAAACTCGCTCCAAAGAATATCGATCCACGGGAAATTCTCGATATCGTTTGTATTTATGGAAAAGAGCAAGTGTAAAAGGAAAATTCGCATTGGAAAATTTGTTATGAAACACAAACCAGGAACCCTGAACATTTTCTCGTATACCTGAATATATGCCCCCTTGAAAACTATCTGCATGGAAAATTTACGGTCAGAAAAATTCGGCCTTCTAGGAAATTCTAGGAAAAGTTTAGTAATGACTTCAAAACTAACGGAAAATGCTGGATTGTAATTTCATCCAGAAATTTTTTTGAGTGATTTTCAAAGGGTGTAAATACACGGCGCGAGTTTTGTTAGGGAGAATTTATTAAATTTCATCTCCTCCCCGAAAAATTTGTTTATGAAAAGTTTTATGAACCGAAAATTTTCTCACAGAGAACTTCTGTTCTCGCGGAAAAATCTGCACCACAGCTTTGAATAAAGACCACAGGAAACTAATTCAAGATAAAAATACATTCAGAAAGTTCCGTCACACGAGAAATGCTCGAGATCCTTTGTATTTCTGGGAAAAACTGAAGACTACTGATTTATTAATTGGAGTGTAATAGAAAAATTTCAGGCTCCGCTAGTCAATTTTTTCTCAAGTGACGAATTTATCTATGAAAAGTTTTTTATGGGTAAATATTGTATGTGCGGCCTCAGAGTCTTCGTCTCCCAAAAAAAAAACGCTCGGAAATATTCTTCCCTTGAGAAAACTTGACCCAGAAAATTTACTTTGCAATCGTGTTCGCAGAATACTCGCCCTACAAAATGTAGCCTCACCGCCCCACGAAATTAATTTCAAGGAAACTACCAGACAGGCCTTTTTTCCTTCCTTGAGTTCGGCTATGCACGAGAACTCATCCCGGAGAATCTGCCTAGGGACGTTTACCTTAGGAACATTTGCACTTCCAGAAAATTTGACGTAGGCAGAAAATTTACAACCTAGAAACGTTGCGGTAAAAAAACCAATGCAGTACAGTTCGCGCCAAAAGAAATTCTTAATTAAATTTTAAACCTCAATCAAGTTTAAAATTACGATGTTTTTTTTCTTAAAGATTCAAACCTTTAATTTTATATACCTAAACGAAAAAAAATGGTACCTCATATACGATGGTTTTTTCTGATGTATCCTTGTATTTTAAAAGTTACGAGCAAACCACAATTTCATCAATAAATACGTGGTTAGATTATCCAGGAGAAAACTTCAATACGTAAAAATTTGCTCTATAATATTCCTTATTGAACAATGCCTCTTTATGAGACAAAATTAGTGCGCCTACTTATTTTATTCTTGACTAAATACAGCAGTTTTTTAACATCTCCCTGTCTATTAGGTCCTTGTACTGTTCGTGAGAATCCTTATTTTTGCTACGTGTATATAACCGGCGTTAGAATTTATTTACTTCAAACTTTTATCGTAACTACCGGAACTTGCGGTGTTATATTTTACGTTCCAAACACAAACCCTGATCGTGACGGTTGTCGACAAATCGAATTTGTTTCAAACTTTGTTAAATGTGATAAATGCTTTCTAAATTTTCCAAATTTTACTAGGAAACCTGCGATATTGTCGACTCTATCGCGATTAATACGCAAATTAATTTAGCAACTCCTACACATCGATCACCCTGACAGTCAAAAAACGAATGAAACTTAAAACTGATTCCCACTATTATCTACCTACTTTTTATCACGTGTAACATAACTCCCCTATGTTTTTTAATTGTGCTAATAATACAAGAGAGAGGGTGGGGCCAACTATTGAAATCTTGCTGACTAATTTCCTCGTGATCAAGAGAGGTGACTTAAGGCTGAGCTAGCAATTGTAACCCAATAGCACTAATTAAGGAGACAAAATATGATATACATCTCTGACATCTCGACTCGAGAGGCTCCCGAAACTCATTAAGAAACAATGTTTCATAGAAAGTAAACGACGCAAAGAGAACGCACCACATTTGCACCGCGGTTGCCAAAGTTATTCTTGGAATTTCCACCCAGAATGTCTATTATTTGGAAAACGAACCGGAGAGAGAGAGAACACTTTAACAAGTTAAAAAGTAATCGTAAACGATTTACATAAAGCACATTTCCACTTGCATTCATTTCCCATTTGTAAGGTGCAACTTCTGTTAAAATCGTAAAAATCCGGCCACAAATATGCAAGATAGCGTTGCACATGAGCAATCCATTTTTGACATGCTATTTCAATTTCAGTTTATAAGAAGAATTTCATTTCAATGCTTTTCTAAATAAGAAAGTTGGAACTGCGCATGCGCAAACCGAAATTTTGAAACTAATGTTAGATTTTCCTTTGTTCCAAGCGCCAAAGTATCAAATTTCACTTAAATGCTTCCATAAATAAAAAAGTTGACACTGCCCATGCGCAAAACCAAATTTTGAAACTGGCGTCAGATTTTCCTTTATTCCAAGTGCCTATGTATCAAATTTCATTCAAATACTTTTATAAGAAAAAAAGTTTGCAATTTTTATTTTATAAATGGTCGAGATGCGAAAAGGGCACTGTGAATTTTGAATCGATTCGACTCAACTTTTGGTATTGCGTATTATATGGCTAAGGCGCTATGCCCATATTGAATTTCATGCAATTCAGTTCATAACTAACGGAGATGTAAAAGCGATCGGACATTTCTAAACAAATTTATCGTTCACACGGACAGATAGAGGGACAGACAGGCAAAGAAACAGACGGACAGACCAACAGACAGACGACAGACAACAATACAAAATTATAAATGATCTCTTGGATGGTTAATAAACGGCAAAAGTGTAAAATTATGGAACATGTAAAAACGGTTTGTTGGTTTTTTTACAATAACTTTTTTAGCAATAAACGCAGAAAAAATTCCTTCCTTGGTGCAAGCCTCGACACCAGAACGAGCCAAATAGCGAAAGAAGTAGAACAATAGCTCTTAAGATAAAGAACTAGTAGCGTCGCAAAACGAGCGGACGGACAGACGGGCGGACGGACGGGCGGGCGGACGGACGGACAAAGTGGCCACAATAGCGCATTTTTTTTTAATTTTTGTGGAAATGCGCTAAAAACTGGAGTGGTATGGCTGTGGAGTATAGTTTTGAATGGAGACCATCAAATATTAAGGGTTGAAGCACAGTTGATTTACGATTTCTAAGGTGCCGATTAGCTTTGGTATGGATACCATCAAATCTTAGGGATGGAAGCGAGAGATTTACGATTTCTAAGGTAAATTGGGGTAAGTCTCCCAAAAACTGAACAGTTAGTAAGTTGATTATTTAGGAATTTTGGATTGTGGTTAGAAAATGAAGCTATTTCAAAGGGTGGCCAAAATTTAGGTGTGTTACAATTGCAAGTCGAGCTTTTTAATACTTTAGAGATACATTCTCTATTAAATAAATATTGATTGAATCTGCCACAAGTTCATTAGTTTCATCTTAATTCAATGCTGCGAATGATTAATTGCCAGCACTGTTATAATCAAATGGAATCATCGAACCCATAATGACTCACAATACCGCTTCCAGGTGTTTGTAATGGTAGTGACCGCGAAGACGTTTATTTGCTTTCGCTTTTAATTTATTTATCGAATGGCATATGGCTTTTGAGGTCAATACGTCTAGAAAACCTCGCATCTCTAAATTGTAGGTTACACAAATAAATAGAGCCATTTTATTTATTACCTCTCGCTCTTGGTACAGAGAAATCGCGTCAATAATGCGAGCGTGTATATCAAAGCGGCCGTTGTAATTTGTGCTCGCTCTCCAATTAGCGTTACATCCACATGAAAGGTTACATGGTTTTCATTAAATTTGTTGACGTAATTAGACTTATCTAATTATCTAACAGACATTGTGAAAAGAAATTAATTTATTTCGAACTTGGTGTCCTAGTTGCGATGATGCGTAAAAATTGTTTCGCTCGCGGAACTTTTCAGATTGTAAAATGGTGTGGGCGCGCTCTTATTTTAATAGGAAAGGCACCTGTAGTGACATTATTGGGAAAAATTGTACCAAAAAGGAGATTCAAGGACTCGTATACCTTTCGGATTGATTCATTGCCATATCGGCGAAAAAATTATTTTTGGCTTAATTCGCCAGTGACAGATTACCTTATTGGGAACTCTTCGTATGTTAAACGGCTGTGCTTCTCAGTAGGCGTGTAATATGATATAATTGTGCCCGATTTGGCTGATTGTGGTGTAGACTGAGAAGACAATAAACTGTTGAACTATTTGTGAATGACAGGTATGTGTGGGTGCTTGAAAATCCTGTAATTTTACATCGCCTCATTGCAGTGCTTCCACAAAATCATCCCGTTGACCATTTTGCTAAGAATCTGCATCAAATCATATAATGGACGGTAATGGCACCGTATGTTATTGGATATCCAATCGTGTGTATGTTTTTCTGCATTATGCTACATGAGAAGTACGCATACATAATCGATAGCATAGAGTAACTATGTCGATAGGCAATCACAATAAATTAATACTAACCAGGAAATATTATGGATGGTGTGGTGTGTCTTGTAATGTTGTACGGTTCAACAATTACACAGCATGACACACAACATTTGGAAAACATTTCTACAACCAAATGCTATACTTAAATCACGCCGACAACTCCGATTTCCTTCTATTCCTTTTACAAACGATTAATGCTTAATTGTACATGAGTATGCGCCTGTATCAAACTTAGATACATTTATCAAGTGCGTTTTTTGACAAAATTAGAGCTAGGCTCCAGTCCATTTACCCAATTAAACCTAATGGACACCTGAATTAATCCAAAAACAATGACTGAAGGGGTGAGTTTTCTTTGGGTTCTTTAGCTAAAATCGGTTCGATCGAGAGGTGCATTGACATTGTCCAAAAACTGCTCGAGATTGTGAGGGAATTTTTAATTAGCCCGTTTCTGTTTGCCGGCTATGATTGAAAACCCGAAAAAAAATCTTGAGTGCTTCCATTAAAGCGGCAAAAAGCGTGAAAGCCTCACATAAGATTGGAGACATCGGGCACAAGTTCGTATTTAACGTACTTAAAATAAAAATGATGGCTCAATCGCACGAAAATAAATAAAAACACAGACGACCTTGTTTGCTTTGTAATAAAAAGCACTTAATCATTAATTTGTGTCTGAGTCATTTCACTTCTTTTTTCGATTCTGAGATGTTTTTTCCCAAGTGAAATGAAACATGCTTAACATTTCCTTAATTACGTATTATATTTTACCTTTTGGGGTATTTTCAGTCGTTTTCAATTTCAAATTAATCGAATTGCTCCAGAGCAAGGCGTTTGTAGTTGTTTTGGAAAAATTCGCACATACCATAAACGCCCACTCAGTCACAAAGATTTTTCTTGTCACCGAAATTCAAACAATTTAGAAGATTACAAAGATCGCAAAGGTTTAGAAAATTCGGAAAATTCATCCAGGCATTCAAAGTTTTGATTTCATTTAGGAGATTCAGAACATTTGAAAAATTCAGAAAAGAACTCCTAAACGTTCACAGAGTTCGGAGGATTTTGTAGACGATTTTCGAAAATTCAGGGAGGATTCCCAGGTACTTTATAGAATATTCACAGAGAATTCAGAAGGTTCTACCGAGTCAGGAAAATTCGCATGTTCAGAGGGAAAATTCAAGTTCGAGAGGTTCAACAATTTTCCTCCCCATATCATCATACCACCATAGTTCAATGAAAACCGCATACAGAAAAAAAAGAAACCCTGGAGATTTGGGATGTTCTCTCTCCTCTCACTATTACTTCTGCAGTACCGTTTTCAATTAATACTCCAGTACATTTAGACGTTCGGAAGATCCACGGGATTCGGAAGGGATTCAGAAAATTTAAAAAAAGGCAGACTTTGCAGATTCAGATAATTCAAAATACTGAACAGGATCAGAGGATTTATCAGATTCAGACGATGAATAATTCAAAATACATACTTAACCAATTCATTCGGTAGGGGAGAAGGTCCTAGACGATAAGAGCAATCAAGAAATTTAGAAAATTTCAATATTTTGAAAGTAGGTAGAACATTTGAAAAATTCAGAAGGTTTAGAAAGCCTAGAAGATTCATGAAGTTGAAGAGAGAGTTACAGAAGCTTTACAAAAAGGATGCGCAGGGAATTCAGAAGATTTCAAAAATCCATAAGAGGATTCAAAAAACTTCGGTACGGAGCATTCCAAAGATTAAAATTGTAGGTATTCCAAAACTTCCGTAAATCGTTCAAAAAATTCGGATGATTCGGATGTTCTCAATCCAAGCTCAAGTGATTCGTTCATTGTCGTTGCCCATCAACAGATTCAACGGATATTTGAGAGTGGATTTCTTTCTCCCTTTTCACCCCCGCTATTGCTTCTGCACTTGTCAATGAAATAATGTTCAGAAGATTCACAGGATTCAGAGGGGATTGTGAATGTTAGTAGATTGAGAAACAGAACACAGAACATCCAGAGGGAGTAGATTCAAATGATTCAGAAGAGTTAGTCAAGATTTGGAAGAATAAAAGATTTAGTAGGTTCATGTAAAATATTCAAAAATCTAATCTGCCTAAAATGTCGGGTAGTCCTGTATGTGTTATGGTTGTTGAGCTATCCCGAGTAATCTATGGAAATCCTAGCAGATGTAAACTGAAGAAGATATGAGGGAATTCAGGAAGATTTCGGGATGAATGGGTATGTGGGAAATGTTTTCGTGCTCATTGCCCAGTACTGTCAAGAAACTTCAACAAAAACTTGAATTCAATGTCATATGCAGTAAAAATATTACGAGTACTTTAAAGAACCGTTGACGAAAATTTCAGTAAAAAGCCTATTTTCAAAAAAGTAGATTTATTGATCAAAAATGTAATACTCTTCAAAATACTCTCCTCCTGCGTCTATATATCTTTGCCAACATGTGTTCCATGCACCGTAGACCCTCTGGAGCTCTCTTTTGGGAGTGATGTTAAGGCACTTCGTCGTGGTTTTTTTTTAATGTGATCCAGGGTCTGCAGATGCTTTCCTTTCAGCTCCCTTTTTACCCATGGGAACAAGAAAAAGTCTGTCGGGACTATACAGGGAGGGGAGGGGGGCTGTGGCGCCGGAAAGCTTAACCCCCCCCCCCAACCTCATTGTCATTGTCGAATATTGAGATTCAGATGACACGTTCGATCTTCCATCCTATTCTCAACACAGCAAACATTGCCAGCGAACATACTGGAGGAAAAGGAATAGCATGCATAGTATAACTATATTAAACAACAAAGGACCGAGAACAGATCCTTGAGGCACCCCTGCTTTAATGCCCTTGGTTTCTGAAGTGGCTGCATTTACTTTGCTTGCAAACGTTCTACAGTAAGGGAACTCAAAGTTATATTGATGATGTACCCTGGACTTTTTGGCTGAGTCATTTTGTGGAGGAGGCAGTTGTGTCAGAAGCCTGAGCACTATCATGGAACAATACGGTATGTTGAATATTTGGGTCTAACGCCAAACTGGTATGGTGGACGTATGGAGTGTTGTAATCGGCTATAGATAATGTTTTCAAGTAGTTTCGATAGAGTGCAGAGGATGCTTATAGGGCGATACGATTGTTATGTTTTTACATTTCTTAGGAAGGCATTAAATAGGGAGATGAGGTATAATAAGCTGGGGAGCTTTTTTTATGAGGTAGGGGTTGGATTATTGTTGCTATTTCTCCTAGTGTTGTTGTTTGGACGTTATTTGTGTTTAAGGGTGGGTGTTGGGTTACACATTCATCAATGGAGTAGGTGAAGTCACTGTTTCCATTTCCATAAATTTCGATAAATACCGATGAGGTTGTCGGATTCGTTGCGACAGTCTCCTGATCTGATGTTTCTGTCTTATTAGGTTTTGGATATACAGGGTGCCCATTATGTATGGAATATAGTATATATCTCTGTAAATATTGAATGTATACAAAATTTGCCTATATGAAAGTTGTTTAGCATTATTTTCCATATAATAAGGCAGCATTCCATTGTTTTTATTTCCCAAAACAAATGTGTATAGAAAAACAATAGAATTTTTTAAATAAAATTCAATTGTTTTTTTGTTACTCTTTGTTTTTTGAAATAAAAACAACTGAATGCTGCCTTATTATGGGAAATAAAATGTTAAATAACTTTCATATAGGAAAATTTGGTATACATCCGATATTTACCGAGATAATTACGATATTACATACGTAATGGCCAAGATTGGGCTACTAGTTCAAAAGTTACAGCCCTTTGAATTTTTATTCGAAATTGGTTTCTAGTCTATAACTTTTGATTGAGAGGTCTGATCGAAAAAGTACGAATTGTTTTGGATTCTACGCACCAAAATTAATAAGAAAAAGTGTTTTCCCGAGAAATTTTGGTGCAGTCGATTTTTGGTAAAAAAGGAAGTGTATATACACTGTCTTTTTTTGAGGCCCGAAAAAAAAATTGTCCCAGATCGACCCGGAAAAAAAATTTTCTTATAGAATGTGGCCTGTAGAATCCATAATTTCAAACAGTTCCAAGATTGGGCTACTAGTTCAAAAGTTACAGCCCTTTGAATTTTCTTTCGAAATTGGTTTCTAGTCTATAACTTTTGATTGAGAGGTCTGATCGAAAAAGTACGAATTGTTTTGGATTTTACGCACCAAAATTAATAAAAAAGGTCTTTTCCCGAGAAATTTTGGTGCAGTTCAATTCAATTAGTTAGTACATAATATTAATATCTGATTTTAAAATGTGGTGCGACGGCCAATGGTCTAACATTAACTTTTAATTCGAATTTAAACGCTACAGTGTGACACAAACTAAACCTTTATTCAATGAACAATGCAAATTTTATTTTTAGGAAAATTGTATACTAAGTTACTGGTCTAAATACTACCCTGCCTATGTGTCACCTTATCACCGATTATGAGGGTGACTAACGATCGGCGCGGGTCAATCGTGTACTTAGTTGTTGTCATTATTTAAACGTGAGAGCATCGTGTGTTTATGTCGGGAACGGTGTCTTTTATTTTTCAGTGAAGAAAACTGAAAAATTGAACGGTGGCGTTCCTACACAGGGTGAAGTTTTGAGATGATACTTTTCATTGGTAAGTTATAACAAAAATCCTTTAGAAAAGAGGCCTTTAGTGCCAAAGTTATAATTTTCAAAATATTTTGAAATTCTTTACCATCGTTACTTGGGCTGCCATGGTTGCAAAGTTATTTTTTGGTTACCAATCCATCTTTTCTATAATCGTTATGGTGCTATTTAATTCTTATCCTTTTTTTGACTCGTTTTATCCAACGTGCTTTTATGCTTTTTACGCATGATAATATGTCTCATGTAGATTTCCGTACTCAAACTGAAAATTGGGTTGGATCGCTATAGAACCAAGCCCAAGATATATTCAGCATTTTATCGACTCGCCTATTTGACAACTACAGAACTGGTGTACATACTTGTACCAGATTAAATTATGAAACGCTTAGCATGCAGTAAGGTTTGGCCTTTTTCCCGAAGGCAATCGTGCATTAAAATTCCCGTAAGCGTGTCAATGGTCTATAATGAAGAGAATTATGGACATTTCAAGCTTTTTACAACCTCCTCCGCTAAAGCTCCAGAGCGACACTGTAATATGCATTCTACCGGCTAGATACTTAAGATAGGTAGGTACCGTTTATCATCGGTCAAATAGGTTCTCCGATTTTACAATATATTCGTTTTGTAGTTATTAGAGAACCGTTAAGAACGTCAATATCATCAATTTGTAGATATGACGTTACTTATGTAAGCGAAATAGGCCTGTCACCCACAACGCGCGCTTGTCTTGTAGGCGTCGATAGTAAAGAATTACTCAATCGGACAACTTGTCTATTTTTTCATAACAAACTAAGGAGCCAATTAGTACTTGATTTAGTTTATAATAAAAACCTTTATCGGGTTTATCAAAACTATAATGGAACAGTTAGTTTTATATTGCTATCATCGCTGACATAAGTTTTGAACGTATGGGTATATACCGGTTTGACGTTAATTGGCTAATATTGATATAGCATAACCAGCTGCATGCATACATAAGTCGCTAATTGGAGAGTTCGCAGTGAAGCTAGTGTTAAATTGGGAATATTTACTTAATTTTAATTGAGATTTAAGGTTTCGATCGTGACGAGGCACTCATGCACTCTCGTGTGAAATGAGCGATTGGGAATATAGCCGTTAGCCATCGCGCTCTGTGGTACTCAATGAACTCTAATTCTAGCGCCTATTTTGTGTGGCAATTTTGGAGATATCAAAGAAAAGTATTTAAGCGATAACAGGCTTGAGTGTGTATGATCTAAACAATTTCGTATTTGGGTTATCTTCTTTAAATATGTGGGTATCAAAATCAGTAAATAGCCGACTTGATGGTGGTGGTGGTTTTCTGAAACACTTTGTGAGTGGGAAGAATTTCGATTCTATTCCATTTTGGTTTAGTGTTTCCACTGTCTATATCATTCGGAACACAACACACACGAAATATGCCCATGGCACCGGTCAAAGTGGAAGATGGAAACACCTTTCTTCTGTAACGCCTGCACTTTGGCAGTATATTACGACTGACAAGTAAAATATCCACAAATATTTACAATCCCGCGCTCGGTACCTCTGCGTTTCAATCTGATATGCATACATAATAGTGTAATTATCAGTACGAAAAAAACGTGCACACTATAATTACTGTACCGTACATCAAAGCCTTTGTATAAATTGCTTAATTAAATTCAATATTTTAACTCGAGAAGCAATTTTAAGAACCGACAAGTGTACATCAATCAAAAGCTTCTGTAAACGGCATATTTTGGGTATCCTATAATGAATATTTATAGCTTTTATCATTATAATGCGTTGTATAACAAAATATATTTAAAATAAGGCCTCTCTACTCTTGCCTAATCGATTTGCATTTTCTCCATCTGAAATCACACATGGAATATATCGTCTTTATTAACACTATCGCGTAGGTAAATATTTGCTTTAACATATCGACTCGTTTATCCTACAACTACATATTCATTCTTAATTTCATTCTTGAGATTACTTCATTATGTCAATGTGACAGAGATTCCAGATAACTCTTTAAGTTTTAAACAATAGTTAGTGGTTAGTTTCCCATTATCCCTTCCCTTCATTTTATAGCAGAAGCTTCTGACATTTCTGAAATTTAGACATGAAAAGCTTAGGTTTCACGTCGATTCCACGGAAGCAATATTGTTTTCTGTTCTGAAATTCATTTCGGGCTCCGCGTCTCATAAGAATGACAGATGTCATTAGAATGCACAATCATTTGTTTCTCTTTCTCTATCCTTGCTGCTAAACCGATCACTTTAAGCACTCTTACTGTTAAAGAGAGATTTATTCTACTCATTTAAACCTATTAAAATGTCAATTTAATATTTGCTCTAACATAATAATTATTTCCCTGCACTATTAGATTGTATCACGGTTTCTCCAACGGTTTAATTTTAATTCAACCAAAAAAATTACTTTGATATTCAAAAAAACGGCCTTTTTTGCTCCTTCTGAGAGAAATTTGCGCCCATGTACTGTTTCTTCAGATGAAGATGTTGAAGTAACCATAAACGTGTTTTTTTACCCTTCTTGACCCTTATTTTAATTCTGATGCCAGGCCCTTTGAAAGTGTAATTAAGGGACTCGCGTTATAGTTACTTTAATGTTGGATTTTTTTAATGTTTTACCACCTACCTAAGATCCTGCTTTTAGAAGAGTGTCTCCAAAAAACAGTAAGTTTCCCACGAAATTATATTTTCCGATGTGAAATAAAAAGTATAGGTTGCTATTTGAAAAAATTAGTGGCCCAACACTTGACCATTAGCAGATATGTGAAAATGTGCATAGTATTATTAAATGGGCTCGTCCATATATAAATCTTTTTTGTTATATCCCCACTAGTTTCCGCAATAATCGACTGTATCAAGATAAATGGAACGCCCTGTATATAAATTAATTAAATAACATTGAAATATAAGTTTAGGGAACTGGTAGTCGCAGCTCACAAAAGAAATGACCGCTACACACTCGGCTTACGCAGGTGCAATTAAACCCCAATAAATCATCCCCTGAAAGTGGCGCGTTCTAGGCAAGTAAGCTGTCGTAAATAACCCGCTATTTATTTTCGTACAAAATTATAAACAATTTCGAGGATCGTTAATAATCACGGTACAATGAATGATATTTAGTTCACATGGATCATCTTTTCTTGTTAGTTTTATGCAAGTTCCCCCTAAAAAAAGTAGATGGTCCAAAATTTTTGGCCGGTCAATCTACGAAAATGTTATTTTTCATTTCAGCCCAACGTACAAATGTTAGCGTTAGCGATGTTGATGGTCGCACACCAGCAGCGATTCGGAACTCCACTGAGATTCTGGTGCAATCTACATATTTTTATGGTTCTAAAATCTTATATGTAAGTACGAAGCAGAGTTTTAATGCACGTGGGACCATCTTCGAAGTGCCTCCCCCCTGAAAGTTTCCTTAGAAAGATAAATTCATTTTTTAGCATTGAATAAAATCCTTGATCAAGTTAGGACACATTTACGAGTATTTTAGCATCCCTTTTTGCACAAAAAGGATAACCGAGGACAAAACTGGTGAACGCTACGCTAAATTTATAAAAAATCATATACAGTGTGTAGCATCTAAGACTCCTAAGATCATAATTCCTTTACCAAAATAAAATTTTACTGTACGTGGGGTCATCTTTGAAGTGCCCCCCCCCCTCTATTTATTTTGAATTTTATTGCCAGCTACTGACCAAGAAAAAGATTTATTTTAGCATCTTATTTTGCGCAAAAGACTTCTATGTTTTTACAGTTTTTAAAGTGCGAAGTAAAATGTTCCCATGGGGCCATATTCGAATCCCCCCCCCCCCGCCCTTTTTCTGAAAATTAAAGTCCCCTCACCAGGAAAATAACTACATTTTTTTGTAACTACAGGCTACTTCTCTTATTTCTTATGGGCGCCATATTGGATTTTTACGGAATGAGGGGACAAAAAGAAAAATAATGACTATCATATACACTATACTTTTACATAAATTTGTACAGGAAAAGTTTCAAAATCAAATGTTTTACATTTATGCACTGGCAACTAGATTAGCCAACACAGGGCTTTATGTATATTGTTTTTCCCTATGTCTACTTTTAAATGACAAAATCTCTTCTGAAGAGCGCCTAATTTTATGCAACCAAAATAAATTCTTAAAACAAATAAAGATCTGGCTGTCGCATTAATTAATTTCAATATTGTTGCTCTGGCTTCCGTATTCTCAGTTTCGTTTTTGAGTATTCGACGGAAGAAAAAGTTGATATTGTCAATTACCGGTAACAGTTTAAAGAGCGTAAGAGATTTATTTTCTGTTAAGTCAAAGCAACAATATTCAATAATCAAACTACTGAATTAATATGCCAGCCAGGTGTTAATTTGTTTTAAAAAGTTATTTTGGATTCATAAAATTAGGCTCCCTTCAGAACCGATTTTGTTAATACCTTAAACCAGGGGTTCCCAACCGGTGGTACGCGTACCACCGGTGGTACGCGAGAACGTTATAAGTGGTACGCGTTGCGTGGGTAAAGCAAGCGATTACGTGTAAGAACCTCTGTATGCGCGTCAGCCGTAATAAAAATGTAAGATGGTGGTACGCCAAAATCTTTAAACATTTTCATGTGGTACGCAGTTGCTAAAAGGTTGGGAACCCCTGCCTTAAACCTTTTCTTGGATTATCTTTTTGATACTGGAAACCAATATGCGCAACTTAACTTTTCATAAGGAACTTTTGGACCCATCTTTCTCTTTTGGATCTTTGAAAAGGCATAGAAGTGTTGCTATAAAATAAAAACGTTAATTATAGATGGAGTTTCGAATCGCTGCTGGTGTGGGACCATCAACATCACTAACGGGTTTCTTACATTGCCTTGTTTTTTTAGGGCTTTCTAAAGGTTTGTCCGAATCAGGCTAATATTTAATGCAACAGAGACTTTTTGTGAAATGAAATTGTTACGTATACGAATTGTTATATTACTAAGGTAACCACTCGCCTCTGTTACTGCTGCTGATCTCTTTCTCGTTGAAAATAATGAATAAGTTGCTTACTTTTTCTTGGTAAACCCGATGGCATTTTTGGGTTATACCTACAACGCGATAAAATAATGAAAACGGTAACAAAGCGTATCCGTACGGGGTCATTGAATTTGACCCATTGACTTTTGGGACAGCTAGCAAATGAAACATTTTGAACCTTCCGTGCACATTGACCCAACTTTAATATCGATTATGTTTGCAAATTATCTTGTGCCAAAAAAGTAATTTGCAATTCCACCTAAAGCGAATGTGTAGATCAATGGGGAAGTCAACATTTAATAACGAAATAAAAAATCAAACAGATATTCAGATTTATATCGGCATCAAAAGCGGCACCCGTTACAAATAATGTAAATGGAAACGTTTGATGCAATATTCAGAGATGTCGGGGTCTTTCAATGCGTCTTGCCAATTTTTTACCGTTAGATCGTCAGTTACAATTTCTTCTTGTATTGGTATGTTAAACCCGCGCGCGCGATATGTTATTTATTCATGGTGCTAAGTTGAGAAGGAAACTCTGCGCGCGAAAAATTCAATTAGACTACTGGAACCGGCAGACAAAAATTTTCTATATATATGTCCGCTTCTTTTACATTTACATATATGTCACTTTGATCAGCTTTTTTCTCTGAAGCGCGCATTCCCTCGCTTAAATTGAAATGTTTGCGTAATTCCGGCACGTACGCGGCCCTGGCCCAAATACAATTTCTTAGCCATAATAAATCTGAAAAAATAAATACGTGCGCGTATGGAACACACAGACGCAGGGCATGCGTTTTTTATTTATAATTTTTATAGCGCCGAGCGCGTTTGTTTAAAGTGGAGGCCACGTATCCGTGATTAGGTTAACGCACCGAGCGCAAAAAGCTTATGCTAATTCAATTTCGAATAAAAACACGATCTGGATGATGCGTACCAAGTGGCCAGAAATAGTTTTTTTTCCCCCCTTTTGGTGTTGACTAATCGAAAGCTCGCCATAAAAGGATTCGTACCTACCACGTTTACACACCACATTAAAAATTTCAATCAGTTTCGTTTTGTATTTGAATCGTGAAAAGGGGCCCCTTAAACTTGAGAGCGGAAAAAATTAATGAAGGTGGGACGGTTTCAATTATGGGATCTCTTTGAATTTTAAATTAAAACGCGGACATCGTATATATCGTTTAGGTAACTAATAGGGTCTGCCCAATGGATGGACTTTTTTATAGCGAGCTGTAATTATTTTGTAGGCTAACTTGATTAAAAAGGCGATCGGAGAGGTGTTAAACAGTAAATAAAACTGTAAAGAAAAACGCGAAGACGCGAGAAGGTTTGGTATTCTAACTTTCCGCAATAGTAAAGGTTGTTTTTTAACAGTCACAATCGTTTTGTGATCAATGGGCTATGTGCATAATCATCAGCAGTGACCACAGAGATGGAGCAATGTTTAAGTAAATTATTTGATGAAAGATACGGGATAAATGCAAATATATAAATACTACACCATGAGAACATCAAAATGAAATCGACTGTCAACAGAATAGTTGTATCAAATAACTAGGTAATGAATAAAAATGGCTAACAACGTATAAATATGAGTGAAGAACTATCTTGTTTCAAAAGTTACTCAGAAAGTTGGTAGAGGGCTTCTTTTCCCACCCCCATCGAGTGTTTCCGTCTTGTCTGAGCATCAACATGGTAAAGTAATGATGTTATTTTACCCTGAACGAGTTTTATAAATTGCCTCAAAGCAGAACATATGTTTCTGATTCCGTAAACACTAATTTTATGTTATTTATATGTTGTAAGACATGATGGGGCAATATATAAGTATTATTGTATTATTAAACATCCGGAAAATTGACTACAAGCCAGCGCCTGCGATTAATCTCGCAACAGATTGTTTTGGCGAAAAGTCAAGTTATTATAAAACGTACCGTCGCGTCGTCTCGCAATTTAGATTATTTTTACTGCTCACCCGCAAGTATGATCGCGTCATTTGCCAAAAAAGGACTGTTCTTGCCTCAGAGCAGCCTCTGACCATCTTAAATGTCTTATAATCGGCGAGTCTGCCACTTTTTTCAATTTGTTTGATTAGCCCATCCGGCATTATGGCTCAATGGCGTTGAGTTATAAATCCGGAGGTCGGGTGTTCGAACCTGGGTTGAGGTGAATTTTTCATCTGTGGCAGATATGGGAATTGCCTTAGACCAGTTTCGAGCATTCTGCCGGCTACTCTGAATTAGGTTTTCCTGCAGTTTTCCTAATTCGTAAGGTAAATTCCGGAGTAGTATAAAACAACTTAGACCTTCTGCAGAGGCACCTCCAAATAGCATTATGCGGGTCACTTTCTAATTGGACGCAAGCCTGTTGAGGGCCCAGAACAAGAGAGGGATAATAAATAATAAATAATAATAATTCCGAAGCATAAAACGATGTAGTTCAATGTAACGTATTTGATATTTAATAACCAATTATTGGATAAAACAAATAGTTTCCACTAAAATTTTAAAAATATACAGTGATATTCATTTAGAAGTAGACATAGGGATTTGCGTGCATTGTTTTTCCTTATCTCTACTTTTCCAATGACAACATCTCCTCTGAAGGGCACCTTATTTTATGCAACCAAAATAACTTTTTAAAACAATAATGAAGATCTGGCTGTCATAATAATTAATTTGAATGTTATTTCTTTGGCTTCTATATTTGTATTTTCATTCGTTCACCTGAAGAAAAAGTTGATAGTGCCGGTAACAGGTTAAGGAGCGTTATTTTCTGTGAAATATGTAGAAAGGCGTATACCTTGTGTTCAGACAATAAGAAAAATTGTCACTTTAAACTTAGTGGTTGTTTAAATGCGATGTACATAAGCCACCCTCAGTTTTAACGAAGGATATGAAACTGAACATTTTAATTTTTGTGGAAGAGAATCCCATAAGAAATTTAAGGGAAATAGAAATATCTCTTCATCGTAACTTAAGACCATACTACTCTCTACTGTTGCTTTCAGAAGTACCTACCTACCAGCCAACCTATCAAAAAAGCTAGGCTATTGACAGAAATATATGTTTGCATTAAGTGTTTGGAATGCAAATGCAATAACTGTAAAATTCACAATGGCAGAATGAGTTATTTTGGTTGCATAAAATTAGGCGTCCTTTAGAAGAGATTTTGTCATTGAAAAGTAGACATCGGGAAAAAATAATACTCGCAAATCCCTATGTCTACTTCTAAATGGACAGCAGTGTATACCTACATTAGTATTGCTTAAAATGAACGAAAGAAAGTTAGGTACAAATGAAATTGTAAAAGAGTTCAAATGAGAGTGTACCAAAAGACAGATTGATTAAAATTTAGAAGGCTTGCCAAGGTTTAGAAAATAAAACTTACATTTTAAAGAGATTTAAGTATTTTCTTTAAAACATTAAGCTATAGTTTGATTCTAGGTTTGATTAGAGTTTTAATCAGGCACGTAACGGGGGAGGGGGGTAGATTTTTTTAAAGAAAATATCTGGCTTAACACTTGCTCCTTCGGTTAATATTATATGGTTCAAATGAAATTATTAAAATAAAAAAGTTAAAAAATATGAATTAATTTAATTATTTAAAGAGAAATTAGAATTATTTTTAAACCCCCCTGAAAGAACTAAAACTTTTTTAGAAAACAAATTACTTTCTATAGATCCAGACGTAACATCCACAGTCAAAGTGCCTCGCTGGAAACAAAATCCACATTTGCATTTTGTTTTTTATCCTTCTGTAACCCATTTTGCTACACTCCTGGTTTTAGAATATTTTTTTTTCCCGTTTTTACACTAAAAAGCGCCCTTGATAGTAGACATTTTGAAAACGGCTGCGTCTTGGGAAATCTTAGGATCGTTTAGGGCCTTTTTTCTAACCCGAAAGGCAGTAGAGTGGCCTGCCCACAATCCGCTCGTCGGTCCTCTTCAAGAGGCCGTTAGCACTTGATGGATGGGTGGCTTCTTATACCGAAAATCCTTAGGGGCCGGTTGCACAAAGCCAGTTTAAACCTCGCTTTGAATTAACCAGTGGATTAATCATCTCTTAATCCATTGCAATAATCTAAACGAGGTTTAAACTGCCTTTGTGCAACCGGCCCTAGGTGCTTCAGATTATAAATTTGAATTGGCAGGGCCTTTGTCTAAAATTGTCTAAATTGTAAATTAGCAGTTAAGGAGGGATTCTACTTAAGGGTGGAGTTTTTAGATTAGTAATTACAGGGTGTTTGTTCGTACAATTTAGGGTATTTTGAAGATTTTGTGTACGTAGTTAGAGTGGAACTTTATGTAGGTGGTTGTCTAGAGTGGAACTTTTCCACATTTTTTAGTTGTAGTTTTAAAACTCGCTGAAAGGAGACTTTGAATTTCAATTAAGTACCATTTTTACTATCAGCTTGTATGATAAGTCTTTTTTTGGGGGCGCAAAACATTTGTTGAATTTGTTTTTATATTGTCATAAATAATCTTTTAATAATTAGTAATTGATGATTCATTTGTTGAAAGATAGCACAATTGGTTTTCGAGATAAAACAAAAGGGGAAACCCTCGGGCCTCCACAGTATGGTTGCCACCAATGCGAATTCAGAACTGACAGGTTATACGAATGATAATCATTCTCTCCGATTCGACTTAGACAAGATAGGAAGAAACGCATATGATTTTCAGCAGAAGAATTTTTTACCACTCGGCTCGCATACAAAAACCAGACTTTTAATCCGGCTCATGTTCAATCCGTAAAGTCGTAGAAATCGAATGGCGTAAGGTTTGACATCTCTTTTCGTTCTCGAGTTAAACAAGAAACAAGCGGACAAAACCATCGCATAAATGGAATTTTGTTCTTTCCAAAATTCTCTCTATTGCTAGATGGCACCGTTTTCAACAACAAAATTTGCGGGAGAAGTCCGAAATGTTGTGCATCTTAATTAAACGTTCACTTCATTTCGTCAGAATCTAAGGTTATGTTACTTATGTCTCGTCATTCAAGTTGATGAAACTGAAATCTTGAGAAGTGACAGCTAATTTTTGTAAGAGGTTAAGTTAACTTCTTCGTCTACTAAATTCAAATTTGCTGGGTTTAATGGGTATATTAAGACAGTTGTTCTAATAGAAGTGGTATAATAGGTACAATACAATTTTTTTTTGCACACACAATTATTTAATATATTAATTAGGTTTACATTATAAATAAAATTGTTTAAAAACATAAAAAAATTACCGTACACTTAAATTATAAAAAATTTCATCAAATATTATCTGCGGTGGTAGAGTGCCTAAAATACAAGCGGCATTTCCCTGCTCTGCAGCTAAACTAAGTCTTTGTTTTAAACATTCAATACAATATTAAGTTTAGTTCGACTTATACACAAAATGAGCGACATTTCTATGTTACATGTGAATACACTTTAAAAAAACTACTTTTGGAAGCGCATACAGTAACCTGAACGACTTAGGAAAGAAAAACGTCGTAGGGACTGTTGCATTTTGCATCTAGCAAGAATCGGCTTCTCCGTTTCAAACACCGAGAAGGGAAACTCGGGGCACCTGTCGCATCTTCCATAGGCCGCTTCTTTGTTATCGACCACCGATTAACTTCGAACGCCTTTTTAGTATCAGCCGGTGACTAGCATCGACCGCGTTATGTACTCAAAAGGGGAAGGGCCACCGTTCGCATCTTCCATAGACCGCCGATTAACTTCAAACGCCTTTTTCATATCAACCGGTGATTAAAAGCAATCAAGTTGTAGTAGAAAATCACTGAAGTTTCAGTTAGTTTTGGCGGGAGTTTAGATTTTAGGTTTTGAGTTATGGCGTAGTCGCTTCTCGACTGAACTTGCGTTATTACAACATAAGCTTCAGCTTTTTTAAACTCTTCGAGCACGCAGGATTAATATAATGCGTCGAATCATTGGGTTTTCTTTCCAATTCTACTGTTAACTCGATGAAGAAAAGCAATCATATCTGATTCTGTCATCGCTCTTTATTTTTCATGGATGAGGAAGATGCTGGATAAATATAAATAAATATATTACAGCAGTCCCATAAAATTATGCAACGAGTCTTTCAACGAATCCGGGCGGAAGTTTAAGTTTTCCTTAAACAAGGAATGACAAGGCACCTTCCTACTCATAGTGTTAATCGCCAAAAAAAGTAATGAAAATTCTCGAGACCATGCGTAAACTATGCATTCTTAAAGCGCCATAAAATCCTTCTCATTACCATTTATTTATTAATTAATTAACATTTAACGGTAAAAATTGTTTTAATATAGAATACCCTACGCGGTGCGTTGATCTTTACTTCTTAATTTGAATTTTATAAATCCTTTAATTGCGTACACCTTGAGGCTTCAATAATACTTTGTATAAATTAACAAGTTGTAGAAATTCAATATACAAGATCGAGCGTGTAGGTGTAATCGTTGAAATTTACACTTTCCCAACTTATGACAAAAAAAAAGGAGTACGTAACGACAGGGTAGTTACGTGAAATTAAATCAAACCCTGCGATTTACATAAACTCATACCCTATGATTTGCATAGTAAAAAGCTTACCTTATGCATGCGGGATTATCTGCTAAAGTATCTGTTGGCGCTCTCTTAAAGATTGTGTATTAAATTGAAATTTGTGATAAATAAGACATTTTAGAGGGTTTTAAGTGTAGCCAGAGGGTGTTCTGAATTATTTATCATTTTTTTAATCTTGGGCCTTTGTTTTGCTGCTGAGAAATCTTTTTGTGCGTCACAAAACGATCGCCGGCCGGAATGTTTATTGGTTTATAATTATCCCAGCTATTGTGTTTTTAAGGGTAGTCATGTGCCCTTTAGTCGAATTTTGAGCGATCTTTTTACTTCATTACAACCTTTGCAATTTAGTTTGTATATTCCCGATGTCATTTATTTTGGTTTTTAACAGCCTTTTTTTAAAGCTTACGGAAAAGAAAGAATGAAAGTTTACAGCCAAAGAAAGGGTCGTACGGTTTTTAGGACATTGTTCCCCCTTCTGTGAAATGTGGAAGTATTTGATGTTTTTAGAGTTTGTGTCAATGTCTCCCCATCCAAGAAATGGAGAAATTTCTGGAATGGTGCCCTGAATCGTTAACGTTTTCCTTCCACAAATTTGTTTAAAGTAGGTAAACTCGGAATTTTACAGTCGTGTAATGACGTCATTTTCGTGGGAAAAAACGTATGTCCTATTAAATTTATTTGTTGCTAAGTAACTGACTACTGGTGTCTAATTACCTGCATGACTTTTACTATACAGTGGTGTACATAATATTTTAGCATTTTTTGATAATAATTAAGTCAATTTCCACAAGAAATCTATAGGTCTTAATAAAAGAAGAAGTCCTAATTAACTGACTGACCGACTGAGATATCAACGCACAGCCTAAACGACTGAAGGTATCGAAAATAAATTTTTAACAGTTAAAAAATGCGAATAGTTCATATTTTTTGCGAGCGAAACCGCGATGGATAAAATGTTAGTATTTCAAAAAAGGTCATTTACTCACTAATTATTTTAATAACTTGCTCAACTAACATATAAGTAATATTAACATATTTTTGTTTTTAAATAAATAAAGATTAACAAAACGAAAATCACAGAATATTATTTAGGAATCAATACTCCCGAAAAGACCCAAAACATAATTAGCAGAGGAGTACATAAAAATTCAAAGAACCACTATCGAAACCACATCTACACAAGAAAAAATTGCACTACCTTGATGAATAGTTGGAAAATCAAAATCGTAAAACAAAAATATACCAATGCCAATTTATTGCGATTGTAATGGTCACAGTATTAGAAGAAAATTAGTCGCCCTCGTCCGTATCGTCAGAGTCAAAATCAAAGTATTCGTCGTCAGTAAGGTCGTCATCTGCGTCTGTAGTGATAACAAGAGGTGGGATGTCAGAAGCATCACAAACTTGTACTGCTCCCCAAGCCTCTTGTATTACTTTGTCCGTATGGTTTACGTATTTCTCCCAATTATCCCTAGAAATCTCCCCGATAACCCTTTCCCATGTTGCCAAAACCTCTTGTGGTGATCCCTTAAAATTTGCAATGTACTGATCGTATTTTCGTTTACACTGAGACCACACCATTTCAATCGCATTAAATTGGCAGTGGTATGGCGGTAACCGTAAAATTTTATGTCCTAAAGGCTTAACATATTCATCAAGGTAGTACTTTTTCTCTTTGGGGCAGTTTGCGCTGACAATGCTCCATATTTGATCCTTCATTGCCTTTTCTGGATAGCCGATATTTTTTTCCCCTAACCATTCTATCATTCTTTGTTTTGTCCATGATTTGGTGGGAATTTTCTCTAAAAGGCCAGAATGGTAGCTTGCGTTGTCCATAATAATTAAAGATTTTTCAGGAAGATTTGGCACCAGTTGAGTCTTGAACCAATTTTCAAAATTACCCCTGTTCATATTATCATGATAGTCCCCTGTTTTTTTTCCACTTTTAAAAATCAAACTTGCCCCACCAATAAAGCCATCGTTCGTCCCAGCGTGGACAATAATGTATCGATGACCTAAAGAATATCTCTTTTAATAATATTGAAAAGGTATTATAATATCTTATTTTACCTTCATTGGGTTTAATTGATTCCGTGTGCTTAGTATCATCTTGCCAGCTGTTTCGAAATGATCCCTTACTAAATATCCAGGTTTCATCCATAAAAACCGGAGTATAACCCTCATGTCCCAAATTTTTGTTTTCAATGTACTCCCTTAAGAATTTTATTCGTTTGTGGACAATATCCGGTAAATCCATAAGATATTTTCTGTTATTGGACTTCTTCCATTTAAAACCCATACTTTTGATCCACTTTCTCAATGAATCAATGGAAAATTGAAAATATTCGTTTTTCTCCAGAAATTTTTGTCTAATAGTTGCCAGTGTAACATATTCCTTTTGGGAGTACATATAATAGATTGTATCCCGAATTTTATTCTTCAAATATTCTGTGATTTTCGTCTTGTTAATCTTTTGCTTGGTAGAGACATTAGATGCGTAATCTTTGTCGGATTTTACACCATTTCTTCTCAAATTTGAAATGGTTGTTGGGCTGACTTTCGTTGCTTGTGCAGTTCGCTGTATAACATTGTTGATGTCTAGTGGTATGTCATTCCGAACTTGTTCCTGTTCAATTTGAAAGAAAGCCAACACATTTAGAATTATAACTGTGTTTGTTCGTTAAATCGATGAGGGTTTTTTGGCGGCATGTTTTGACGCTTTGGCGTTTTCAAAACTTCAAAACTGACAATCACTTGACAAGCATTTCAGGTAAAATTTAGCCACGACAACAACATTTCGGCAAAATTTTTTGTTTTGTCATTTTACATTAGTTAAACAAGGATAGACAAAAATGACGCCATTACAAGACTGTAAAATTCCGAGTATACTAGACAAAATGTAGAAGGATAAATTTACACTGACATAGAGCTCACTTCAATATCTCCTCTACGAATTGTTTAATTCTTCAAATTGTCTTAGATTTGTGGACATAAAAACTGCTTTTACAAGGGGATTCATGTCGCCCGCAGACCGGCATCTCCGATACACACACATACTAAATTACGGTCTCTAGTCCCAGTCGTTAGGCAATTTTATGACTTTGGAGGACTGATGGGCTATTGAGTCATGGGACAGTTTACACGAGGATACTTTTTAATTAGCACTCGCCGAAAAAGTACCTCACTGCGCAAGAGCAGTTTATGATGCTTTAAGTGTGTGATGTGTATATTGACCGACAGACTGTATCTCGCATACAATATTCCCGTGTAAAAGAGTTTTAACGGTGTGTCCTCGTCTTGTTGTGTAGTTTTACCAAACTGTGCTTAATTTGCAGAGTTGCAAAAGTAACTTAACACGACCGATTTCCGGCGTGTAATTTAAAACCAACGCCAGACAAGGAGGCGCCAAACACTGGAACAAACAATCCATTGACAAACGTGGGAGAAGATTTCGAAAGCTCACTGCTCTTACAATCGGCAAAAGAAAAACTTGAACTTATTATGTGTCATATTTGTTTGGTGAAATGTTCTTGAAACCTTGTCTCTTTTTCAACTTAGACAAATTTCTTCCGCACAATTCAAAGGAAAAAATCGCAAAAAATTTAGCACAACGTTCTCGTTCGCTCTTTATTCAAACATTCTTCTATGGCTCCTGCACAATCTGTTGATGAAACCAAGCAGTTTGCCTTTGAGAGGCTATGCAGAAAGCTTGAGGAAGATCCACACGGTCAATTTTCAGTATCGGAATTAACGACGCGGCTAAATGAATTAGCAGGTGATGCGGACTGTTACAGTTCACTTTATTTCAAAGAGAACTGGAAATATGGAGACCATGGTATTTTCACGGCTTTTAAGGGCTTTTAAGAATAGTGGGTTTTGCTAGAGTGGTACAGCAAAAAAATTTGAGTCTTGGTATGTATCTAGGAGGCCAAGACAAGGTACGTTTGGAAATAAAAATACATAATCATAAAGTGAAACAAATCATTGTGCATTCTAATGACATCTGGTATTCTTATTAAAAGTGGGACGCGGGGCACAATATAAACCGAAGTTCAGAACAGAATATCATATTGTTCCCATGGAAACGACGGAAGAACCTAATTTGTTATTTTTAACGTCTAAATTAAATACCTACAAAATTGACAGAAGTTTTATAATAATTTCTGTGGCTTCTGCTATAAAATAAAGTTTTGTATTATACACGACGATAAATTGAAACTAACTATCTTGTGAAAGTTAATTCACTCGATGGTTAAAACATCCCTTTATCGCCTTGTATAATAAATAGCTATTATTCAATGTAATTGAAGTGAGTAGCATTCTAACAATCTAACATAATTGATTTTTACCACATTTGTCTAATACCATACGTTCAATAACATTTATTTGGATGGCAATGGGTCCCAAACATTCATTTAGTCGGCTTCTCAGTATCAACTTAGAAAAATTAATTCCTTATAATACGCTCACCCACGTAATTAATATCTTTGCTCGCTTGAGGCGACATTAAGTTGATTGCCTCTTACAAATTGGTAATTAATTATTGAACTGGTGCCGTTTTTTGGCATCCTGGTCCAAAAAAGTCGGGTGGCGTTTTTTCCCCCCCGTAAAACAATTAGCGATCTATATTTTACTGTCGCGAATCCCACACAAACCGTCCCACTTTACCAAATATGGGGCGACCGTAGAGATACTTAACCATATTTGTCAATCCTGGCAGATCCTTGTCAGGTGAAAAACAAACGGCCCGCCGGCGGACCTACGAATCTTGACTTCGTCCAAGTAGCGACCTGCATAATTAAAATTAATTCCGAGGCGTTGGCGGGTTCTAGGAATGATGGGGGAAAAAAGCGCGCGTGCCGCGTAACATGTGCCTTTTAACACAATAAATGGCGACCGTGCAAAAAAAAAGAGCTGCGTGCCCAACGACCTCTAGAATGATTACTTAAGCGCTTGACTCATTCGCGGCCTTGGCGTTTTTATCTAAATCCCTGCTTTTTTCCAGGTTGCAATTGTAATCTGAGAGGCTCGGAATTATCGACGTGTGACATTACGACGGGTCAATGCCGCTGCAAACAGCACTACGTTGGAAGAACTTGTGACAGGTGTCAGGTACGTAAATAGTCATTATTATGAGTTATATAAAACGCTCGAGTTCCTTTATGTGTAGCGAGCGACTATTATTACCTTACCTACTGTCGAGTGAGTAATTCGTATGGAATCTCGTTTTCATTACCATTTCTGATCTAACTTATTCATTCAAGATAATGTGATGGTCGACTATCAATCATAGAGTGTGCTGCTTATGCTTATTTCATACTTTGCAAAAAATGGACCTGGTAACTTTGAAGAAGGTACTGCTGGAATAGATCTGAAAGCCTTACTGAATTACTATGATATCCCTAAGGCCCTAAGGTAACTTCAAGTGCCCATCTGGGAAGATGGAAGCACTCCTTTCGCAACATCAATTTTTTGATTCCTTCTTTCTTCTTCTGCAACTCTTACTGGGGCACATCACAAGATGCAGTGATAAAGTCCTGACATAATGGAGAAAACACTGTATTATGCCCTCACGGGACACTGATGATTTATTTTTGCGGGCCGAGTGGGCATTGTGACTGGCTAAGTGAGCAATGCAATCCAGTAGAGAGTAGGGTCTGAAATTAAAAGCTGGACTACAAGCATAGGTGACGAAAATACGAATGAAATTTTAATCTGTAAGTTTGAACCCTGGAATTTAATATTTTAACCACGTTATTAGCTGGGCAACGTAAGAGCTTCAAATTTAAACTTGAATCCAGATTCTCAAAGTTGGAAACTTTAGGCTTTAAATTTGAATCATCCGACTATGAGAATAAATCTGAAAACCGAATTTGCCGATTATACTTCAAACTTCAAGTTTAAATGGCCGCTTAAGAATGGAACCCTAAACATGGCGCCCGAGCTTGAAGTATATAGATTGAATCACTAGTAGATTCTAATGCAGAAACCTTGACGCTGGATTTGGCATCCCCAAAACTTGCCCCTACATTCTACAAGCTTCAAATTTGATTCCACTAAGATAAAACTGGAAAATGGAAGCCTTGAATCACGACCCTATGAATAAATCTGAAAACCTTTCTGATTGTAAGGAGGATCTGGCGAACTCTCCATAGGCAGTGCCATAACTATCAGATTATTGTTACTCTACCCCAGTCACTTGTTTCACATATCAATCTAACAAAGAAAATCTATTAGTAATAAATAACGATGTTATTTTCACAGGACGGCTACTGGGAACACATAGCAGGATGTACAAAGTGCGAATGCGACATCGACGGCTCCTACGGCAGCGCGTGCAACGAAAGAACCGGCCAATGTAACTGCAAGCCCGGAATAGGCGGTACTCAGTGTAACAATTGCCTGCCGAATTACTTCGGATTTTCGTCGTCCGGTTGTAAAGGTACCTACCCATCGACTTTCCATCCGAGACCAGTAATAAATCTTTTGCAGAATGTGAACCTTGCAATAAACGAGGACATATCTGCGATCCTGATACCGGTAGATGCATTTGTCCCGCGTACAGCTATGGGGAGTACTGTCAACTGTGCACAATCAACGCTTGGGGTTACGAGCCGAACAAGGGATGCAAGGTGGGTGGGGGGTTTTTGGTAATTCGGTTGAAGCTGTGTTCGGGTTTTAGGCGTGTAACTGTTCCAATTCTGGCAGTCTTCGGATGCAGTGTGATCTTGCCACTGGAGAGTGCAGCTGTCGCCTTGGTTTCGCCGGGTTTAATTGTGATCGTTGCGACCATGGGTACTTTGGGTACCCGAGGTGTCGGAGGTGCAACTGTAATTACTCGGGCAGTGACTTGGTTAAAGCAAGGTGTGATAAGGAAGGCGTCTGCCAATGTAACGAGGATGGAAGTTGTCTTTGTAAGGTAGGTGACTGCAACTGTTACTGATTTCCGTTACTTATGGTTTATTGTTACAGCCTAATGTTGGAGGAAAACGATGTGACCAATGCAAGGAAGGCACTTTTGGTTTACAATTGGACAACCCTGATGGATGTACTCAGTGCTTTTGTTTCGGTAGGTCATCGAAGTGCAGCGAGTCGGGATTGACATGGGGCCAAATTCGCATGCACACCCCTCGATGGTTAACAACCACCGTGAAAAAGTCAGACTTGGCACGCGACATTGAGACTTCAGACAAGCTCTTGGTGGCACCAGACGAGAATGGCAATGTCACTATAAATCGCTACCAATTTGAGTCGCCGCTTTACTGGAGGCTGCATTCGAAGTTCGACGGTGATCGCATATTGTCTTATGGAGGCTACTTACGTTTTGTAGCCGATACTCTTAACCCAAGACAGCGGTTACCACAAGACGTGCTCAACCACTACCCCCTAGTGCAACTGCGAGGCCATGGAAAAATTGTCCTAGAATACTATCCCCCACTACCCATAAAGGGTAACCGCTACGAAGTACGTCTACACGAATCACTTTGGAAACGCATCTATCCCAAAGAAACCCACCTAACTCCTCGCGAGCTGCTAATGGTCGCTTTGCAAAATATTCAAAATATTTTCGTCAAAGCAACCGACTCTGCCAGTTTTGAAAAATTACTGTAAGACTATCTTGAGGGAAAATGTTAGTGTAACGACTCGGTTTCAGTCTCCAAGATGTCATTCTGGATACCGCCATCGAAGTACCTGGTAACCCACCACCGCTAGCAAAGGGCGTCGAAATATGCGAGTGCCCTCGCCAGTACAAC
Organism: Photinus pyralis; assembly: GCF_008802855.1. Taxonomy (NCBI): domain Eukaryota; kingdom Metazoa; phylum Arthropoda; class Insecta; order Coleoptera; family Lampyridae; genus Photinus; species Photinus pyralis. Next base: position 16,340,011 of record NW_022170249.1, on the reverse strand, counting down.
TCGTCCTCGTGTCAAGATCCCAGCATTGGTTTCTTTCGCCATTACACTCCTTCCTCGGTCAATGGGACTATCCTCATTGACACCTTCGTGGGGCAGGCCCGCGCATGCACCTGTAACGATCGCTCGGACATTTGCGACACCGAAACCGGGTATTGCTTGGTAAGAAAAATTGTATCTCTTTGCAAAAGCTAAATGAACTTTTATTTATTTATTATCCGGTATTTATACCTTACGAATTAGGAAAACTGCAGGAAAACCTAATTCGGAGTAGCCAGTAGAATGCTCGAAACTGGTCTAAGATAATTCCCATCACTGCCACTAGGGAATGCAATACCGGGATCGCGGGATCCCGAAATACCGGGATCCTGTAGCTTTTTTGGAGCGGGATCCCGCGGGATTTACGGGACTGAGGAATTTGTCGACCAAGGGAACAACTCTGTTTCAACACTACGCACCCAAATTAATAAGAAAAAGTTTTTTCCCGAGAAATTTTGGTGCAGTCGATTTTTGGTAAAAAAGGAAGGTTGTACACTTCCTTTTTTTTGGCCCGAAGAAAAAATTGTCTCACATCGACCGGAAAAAAATATTTTCTTATAGAATGTGGCCTGTAGAATCCATAGTTTCAAACAGTTCCAAGATCGGACTACTAGATCAAAAGTTACAGCATTGATACAGCCCTTTGAATTTTCTGTCGAAATTAGTTTTTTGCCCATAACTTTTGATTGAGGCGTCTAATCGAAAAAGTACGAATCGTTTTGGATTCTACGCACCAAAATTAATTGGAAAAAGTTTTTTCCCGAGAAATTTTGGTGCAGTCGATTTTTGGTAAAAAAGGAAGGTTATACACTGCCTTTTTTTTGGTTCGAAGAAAAAAATTGTCTCAGATCGACCGGAAAAAAATATTTCCTTATAAAATGTGACCTGTAGAATCCACAATTTCAAACAGTTCCAAGATCGGGCTACTAGATCAAAAGTTACAGCCCTTTGATTAATTTTTTGTCGAAATTCGTTTTTTGCCCATAACTTTTGATTGAGACGTCTAATCGAAAAAGTACGAACCGTTTTGGATTCTACGCACCAAAATTAATTGGAAAAAGTTTTTTCCCGAGAAATTTTGGTGCAGTCGATTTTTGGTGCAAAAGGAAGGTTATACACTGCCTTTTTCTTGGCTCGAAGAAAAAAATTATCTCAGATCGACCGGAAAAAAATATTTTCTTATAGAATGTGGCCTGTAGAATCCACAATTTCAAACAGTTCCAAGATCGGGCTACTAGATCAAAAGTTACAGCCCTTTGAATTGGACGACTCTGTTTGCTTTGTTAATGAAACGCATAACGGAGAAATTATTTTTAAAATAATTGTTAAACTTTTTTCGTTAAAAATGTACTATGATTTTTGAGGCACTTTAGAAGTTTACCTTTTTGTGCTTTATACAGGTAATTTTTTTGAGTTCTAAATTAGACTGAAGGTACTTTTTTGTTGAATACTTATTGTGGTAGTTAGCGATTTATTTTAATACAAAAGTTAACCGCACAAAATTGCTTATTTGCCAATTTATTTAAAATTTTGCGGGATCCCGCAAATACCGGGATTGAGATTTTGCTGCGGGATTGCATTCCCTAACTGCCACAGATGAAAAATTCACCTCAACCCAGGTTCGAACACCCGACCTCCGAATGTATAGCCCAACGCCCTACCACTGAAACATAAAGCCGGTTTGCACTCTCCTTGCGTTATGTATTCGATTGATAAGGAGAGGAGTGGTTGTTCATTAGGGGTTAAAACAAATCATAATCAAAAGATAAAGGGAACGGGTGGGGTAAAGCCCGATTCACATTACCGGTCACGTCACGGTCCGATCAAGGTGTGGTCAAATATTACAGCGCATTCACATTATCGGTCTGGTTATGGTCAGAATATGTTCATAAGGAATACGCGCTGCCCGTGACGTGACCGATAATGTGAATCGGGTTTTAGGGTTTGAACTACTGGGGGCGTCAATTATAATTAGGTTTTTTGAGTAACTTTTACTTTTAAAACGAGTGAATTTCGTATTCCAAATGGAATTACTACATGATAGAACTGAGGTATCTACCGATAGTTCACTAATAAGCCACCTTAGGGTTGCAGGGACAACACCCATGGTAGATACTGCGAGAAGTGCGCCGATGGTTATTACGGCAATCCGATGTTGCCCTTCGAGAAATGCCAGCCATGTCCGTGTCCTTCGCCCACTCAAAATTTCGCGAGCGAGTGTAGGCAGTTATCCAAGACAAACGAGTTTATTTGTAACTGTAAACAAGGTTCGTAACTGAGTTGTAATAAAACGCTTTGTTTGATGTTGCCTGTTTAGGTTACACTGGACACAAATGTGATAGCTGCAGTCCCGGATATTACGGACAGCCACAGCTGGCGGGTGGAAGCTGCCAGCCTTGCAATTGTAACGTGGAAGGAACATTGAGTCATGAGTGCGATATGGTTACCGGGGCATGCTTTTGTAAGCCAGGTATTTCCGGTCGTCACTGCTCACAGTGCGAGAAACCAAGGCATGTGCTCCAACAGTTCAAGTGCACCCGTAAGCTATCTGCCAAGTTAACTACGTTGATAATTTAAATTTTGTTTAGCTTGTGATAAGTGCACCCAGTGGCTTCTGGATGACATCGGCCAGTTATCTTACGATCTGGACCAGAACACCCACTTCTTACTGAATGGCTCAATTGAACCACCCTGGGGCACCTTACGTAACATCGAAAAGCGCTACGTATTTCTCAACGATAAACTCGCCACGTATCTAAATAACAAGCACTCTGCAGAAGAACTGATTGCAAACACCTCGATAGACGCTCTCAAAGTTCGCCTGAACAGCTTAGAGAACCGTTATAACAAACTCGGTCTTGATGACGTCACGCAGAAAGCTGCAGAGATTGACAAGATGGCAAAAGATCTAGATAGTGAGCTACGTGAGAGCAAACCGCAATTACAACAATTAATTGAAACGTTGCAGAACTTTGGCAAATCCCAAATAAGTACACAAGAAGCGGTAAAGGAAGGCGAAGCTTTACTGAGGGAAATTCAGGATATCGCCAAAACTATGAATTATCCTCACGGCGAAATTTTGTCCAAATGTGAACAGGTCAAGGCGGTTATTGAGAAACTGATGCAAACGACGCCCAATCCTCAAAGGGTGGCGGACGAGTTGTCCACGTTAAAAGAGCGTCTGAAGGACATCGATGTTATTATCACCAATATTGAACTAGTGCGGAAAGATGCCGAACTAAAAAATACCGGTAATAAGATACGCATTGATGGTGTAAAGCGGGCGATTGACGAAATCCAGAAGAAAACTAAGGAAATCAAGGAGGATGTTGACAACTCGAAGAATATGATAAAGAAGGCGATGGACGCCTTGGAAGGGATTCGCCTAATTTACAGCGAGCTGGGATCAGATGACAGCCTCAAAGACCTAGTGCAGCAGTTGCAAGTTAGGCACGCGAAGTTGAGCCGCATTAACCCCAATGGAATACTGGAGGCCGTATTGCAACACGTGGAGGGCTTAGAAAAGAAAGCGTCGGAATACGCAAAGTAATCCACGTGCAAGACCCGAACTCCCAACTAATCTATCTACCGTTTCAGATTATTCAATCTATCAAGCAAGGAGATAAACGCGGTAAAGGCCAGCGAGGCCTATGCAAACATTAAGAAGTACTTGGACGAAGCAAGCCGGTTGGCAAACGAGGCGCTTGCCAACATTAATACCGCCATGGATACGCTTTCGCCGGAGGGTAAAGATTCGATCTCGACTAACGCGTCGATTTCTATGGCAGACTCTGAACGGCTCGAAATACGGATACGGCACCAGATTGATAATCTGGCGGGTAACTTGATTTAACTTACATTTGGCAGCGGTTTACATGCAATTTTCCAGATATCAAACAAAGAAAGGACATTGTCGCGTTAAAGGTGAAAGCCGTCGATTCGAACAATTGGCGCAACGGCTTAACAAACCGGGACCAGGATAACAAACTGCACGAAATGAAGACTCAATTGAACAAGCGGAGCAAGGAGAAGATACAGGATTTACTGAACGAGGCGATCGATCAGACCGATAGAATGAAGGACGTACACAGACAAGCGATGAACATCGACGTGTCCAAGGACTACGAGCTCTTTAAACCTTACCAAAAGTTACTCAATCTAACCAGCTCGGACAGTGAGTGCTCGTAAAGAAGCCGCGGTTAGTCCTAACTCGTTTTTTAGATCTTCGCAAGTTGCAGGAGCAGATCACGGTTACGCAGGACGAACTGCGAAATATGCTCGGTGAAAAGCACACCTATCTCGATATCATCAAGCAGAATACAATTAAATTTAACGAGTTTCGTACGGCGAATAACTCGCTCGCTTTAAAGTTGCAAGCGCTCAAGGCACAAATAAAGAGTGCTAAGAAAACCGCGGAAGGGGTAAGTTTAGGTTGAAACATTTGCTGTTAGAGAGTTAAAATTTGACGCTTGGAACAGTTGGAACTTCATTTCCAAGGCTCCCAAATTCAACAGTTCTACTTCAAGATGAAGTAGGGCTTTAACATGTGGTAGGGGCGATGCTCAGGGCCTTTTAGAACGCCCGTTTAGTTACTGAGTAATTGTCACGCCCTAAAATGGCGTAATGGTTTTATATCGTTGCAATTTATATTGGTTAGTCATTTGCTTTGCACCATTACTAACGGCTTTTGAAGATGTGGCTGAATCTCAATTTTGCAGACCTAGCATTTGCCCGCAGCTTGATTCCCAATTAGCTGATTTACAAAAGTAACTAAAGAAGGCTAATTTACAGAGTGTAATTTAAAACCAGATCCAGACAATGAGGCGACTACTAACGATATTTAGCAAATAGCCCATTAACAAATGTGGGAAGATGACGAACGCCCATTTTTATTCCACTCATCAAAATAACACTTGAAGAATGACTCTTTTACAACTTAAAGGATTTCATAATTTATTCTCATGGCGCTTGATTTAAATTTTAAACCCTAAGCTTTTTCTAGGCGCAGACTTCTAGGCTTAAAGGTCTACAGTATCAGGGTACACTTGGATCTTAAGTTGGAGCTTAAGTCTTCCTAATTTAGTCTCGTGGCACAAAATGTTGAAATTTAAGGTTTAAGCTTGTCATGCTCCCATTTTCAAAGCTTTAAAATATCAGATATAAGTAGACCATCATGTGGTTCATACTTTAAATTCTAAGCTTTATCTTTTGGGTTAAAAATTGAGGTATGCATTACTCTTCCAAACTTATTAGTTCCTCTTTTAATCCCCTCCAGACGTTGTGCGGTGGCAATTTTCCTTTTTTTCTGCTCCTGTCCTTCCCATTCAACTTTACAATATTAGTCTACGCTCCCACATAAGGTCAACCTTCGTCCACCTGTTTACCAAGTGAAATACATTTTTTTTGCAATCTTAATATGTAAACAAAGACATTGGAAATGGATGCCTAAAGAAATTAAGTCAAGAGTACCCTTAATTTAAATTAATGTAATTAATATTTCTGTCTGCTTCAAGGCTTCCAAATTCAACAGTGAGCTCCAAGGCTGAAATGACGATTTAACTCTGGTAGCTGCGATGCTCAGATGTTTATTGAATTAATGTTTTAGATCGGAATCATTCCCCCTTTAGTTACTTATGGCCGTTTGCACCGAGAAATTTAAGTGGAGCTTAGCTTAAGCGTAGCTTAAAATCCATGACAACGATTATTGAGACAATGGTTGTCATGGATTTTAAGCTACGCTTAAGCGAAGCTCCACTTAAATTTGTCGGTGCAAACGACCATGAGTCATTGTCACACCCAAAAAATGTGGCAAGGCTAAATTTCTATTGGTTAGTCATTTGCTTTCCACCATTACTAACTGCAGGATCTGGCTAAATTCAATTTTGCAGAACTAGCATTTTCTCACACCTTGATTTCCACTTGGCTGATTTGCAAAACTAACTAAAGAAGGCTAATTTACAGAGTGTAATTTAAAACCCGATCCAGACAATGAAGCGACAACTAATGATTTGAACAAATAGCCCATTAACAAATGTAGGAAGAACGCTCATTTTTATTCCAATCATCAAAGTAAAACTTGAAGCCATGAACAAACTTTATTTGGGGGAATGCTTTCAAAGACTTTTTTACAACTTAAACATTTCTACATCCGTGCAAAATTCAAATAAAAATGTTCTCGTTACTCGTTACAAAGCTTCAAACTTTGAACTTCAAGGTTTTCACAATTTATTCTCATGACGCTTGATTTAAATTGTTAACCCCAATCATTTTCTAGGCGCCCATTTCCAAACTTAAAAGTCTACAGTATCAGGGTGCACTTGGATCTTAAGTTGAAGCTTAAATCTTCCTCACTTAGTTTCGTGGGACAAAATGTTGAAGTGATTTGAGTCTTAAGTTAAGGTTTCTCATGCTCCCACTTTCAAAGCGTTAAAATATTTGGTATCTCAATCAAGCCCATCATGTGGTTCATACTTTAAATTCTAAGTTTTATCCTTTGGCTTAAAAAGTAGGCATTAATCTTCCAAACTTATTCCTCTTCCTCTTTTAATCCCCTCCAGCCGTTGTTCGTTGGTAATTTTTCTTTTTTTTTTACTCTTGCCCTTCCCATCCAACTTTACAATATACAGGGTGCCCATTATGTATGGAATATAGTATATATCTCTGTAAATATTGAATGTATAAAAAATTTTTCCTTATGAAAGTTGTTTAAAATTTCATTTTCCATAATAAGGCAGCATTTAGTTGTTTTTATTTCAGAAAACAACGTTCATTTGTTTTATTTTGATATCTAAATTAATGTTATTTATGTGATTATGAGCTTTTTTGAAAAATTTTCTTATATTAGGGTACTAACATGTTACATTATCGAAAAGAGAACTTATATCAAATGAGCCTAATGAAAAGGTGCACTGCTATTTTAAAAAAATTCAATTGTTTTTCGTTATTCGTTTGTTTTCTGAAATAAAAACAATTGAATGCTGCCTTATTATGAAAAATAAAATGTTAACAACTTTGTGGCGCAGTTCAGTGGAAGCTAGACTGTGGTACTAAGGGTCCCTGGTTCGATTCCGGGTTCGGGCATGGATATTCAGTAAACGTATAGTGAGCTGGGTTGGTAGAGCAGCCTTGCCTGAAACCCCGCCCACTTCAAAATAAAGGCAAAAATAAAATAAATAAAATCAAATATGAGAGAGAAGGCATCTCCATGTGATAGAAGCAGACAAAAATATTAATTACATTAATTTAAATTAAGGGTACTTTTGACTTAATTTCTTCAGGCAACCCATTTCCAATATCTTTGTTTGCGTATTACCTAAGGGCTAAGATTGCTAAAAAATGTATTTCACTTGGTAAACAGATGAGTTGACGTTACTGTGGGATCTTGTACTAATACAGCAATCATATTAAGATCATTCTTGAGCAGTTTCCTCTTCAGATTTTTGAGCCTTTCCTCTTTAGCATTTTTCGAGCTTGTTTTCTTCCCAGACTGTTTCCCTCTGATATCCAAATGGGAAAATATACAGAAATATTTAGTATTAGAAGAATTCATGATTTATGGTGCCTTTCCCATCCCGATGCCGTACCTCTCGAGAGAGCTTTACTGCATATTTAAACATAATAATGATATCTTGGTGGTTCCGTTACAGTACCCCCCTAGTTTTTAATGTAACAAAATAGTGACTTGTTAATAGAACATTTATTCATTCATTTCAGATAAGGATTTCTTTAACTGGTGCAACTTGCGAGCGATCCTACAAAATTGACACACTATCTCCGACACTTGTGTCAAAACTCATAGTAAAATTCAACTACACTCTTAGCAGTGAACCAAGCACCAGCTCACTATTTTACCTTAACACCACCATTGGACAGTACATGAACCTAAAGATTAAAGACAATCATATTGTCTTTTCCATAAAATTGGGTAATGCAGTTATAGAGCATGACTACGTCATGCCACAAAGTGACTTTTACACGGTTGCCATTGAAAGGTATGTACCTCACCTTAATCCAGTCTAGGCACCAATAAATTTTCTTTAGAATCGCTAATTACGTAGAAATGACTGTCAATAATGAAGTGGTGGAGTCTAAGGATGTGATCAGTCCGAAGAGCGAGGTGACACTGTTCAAGACTTCTCCACAGAGCTTAATACACATTGGGTACGCTCTAGACGCCGAGCCAGGCATCACGGCTTGTATACGCGATGTGATCTACAACAATTACAAGATAGGCATGTGGAATTTCCACACCAGTGATGGGCAGTGCGCTGGGTGCATTAGGTAAGGTCAACAAGTGTAGGTCGACGTGTTACCATCAAAATCTTAGAAGCAACGAGCTCACGCTGGAAAGCACCTATGACTTCTACCAAGGTGACGGTTACTCCATGATATCTAAGGAGCAGCAGGACAAGTACGCAAATCCGGCCCAGTTTAACGTTCAATTTTCACTTAGAACTTTCGACGAGAATGCTCTACTCTTCCTAGCTGCTGATCCCGAACGCGTAAGTCACCAGTCGCACTAACCATCATCCCTCACGTGTAAACTGTTACAGAAAAACTACCTCGCGATCTTCTTAAATGACGGTCGCATACACTATCGCGTCCATTATCCCAACGAAGAGGATATAATCATGAAGACTGAGAAGAAGTACAACAACGGGGAAAAGGTGAGAATATCAGCGGAGAAAGTATGGGTCCGAACAGCGAAACAAGTTGACGCGGTCTTGCGCGTTAATGACGGCCTTGAGGTGTTCAACGATAGCCGAAGTAACATCGATAGTGGCACGAATATAAGGTTGAAGAAAATCCATTATTACTTCGGCGGCGTGCCGCCCGATTACTTTTTAAATTCGATGGGCGTCACTGATACGCTACCCACGCATCAGTCTCTGCTGGGCGGATTGGAAGAGGTGAGGGAGTATCAGCTTTTCAGTGACGACAACATTAGAAAATATAGCGTTACTAAGCAAAGTGGGGAGGTAATGTTACCGAAACCTGCTTCGTTACAATCTAAGTCTCTGTTCACAGTTGGAGTTTCGTAATGTTCTCTTCGAAGGTCTGGGCTACATACAGCTGAAGGCGAAACGAATGGAGGGGAGCTTGTTTTTGATGCTGCGCACCAAGAATCCGCATGGTTTTGTGTTGTTCATTGACGAAGTGCTCAGTATTAGTATGAGTGAGGGTAAGCTCGTCGTAAAGGTCTACGATAGGGATGAGACCTACACTTTGACATCAAAGCAAAGCGTTAACGACGAAGTGTATCACCTAGTCGAAGTCGTACGCTTAAATACAAACGTGGAATTGAAAGTGAACGGAGAAACAGACGACAGTATCCAAACCAAAGAAACCGGTACAAATAAGTTAAGTGCTGAAACTACCCTGTACCTTGGGGGCGTACCTGATACCTTTTCCAAACTGTTGGAAGGAAACAGCTTGCTTGTGGGCGAAATTAGTGATATATTGATAGATAATAAGTTAGTTAAAATTAATAAAAACACAGTGCAATACTTTGAGAAAGTTAAAATTGGGAGATCGATCACCGTGCAGCAACCAATGCAGGCGCCGAAGAATTTCCAAGAACCGGACGAGACCAAAACCGAAATGAAAGAGATGCAAAACACCGAAGGTTGCGGTGTCGCGCTCAACTACACGTTCGATCCGAACGCGGCGAAGTTCGGTGACAAACCGTTCAGTTACGTTTTGCACTACCTCAAAGACAACTTTTGGCGGAAGGACTACAAGCTGGGTATCTCATTTCGCACCTACCAACCGAACGGTGTCCTATTCACGGCATTTGTAAGACCCGAGCTTGTGCAAATTTAAGTTTGACAACTTTACAACATTGTAGGGACCGAGGCAGCACTACAACTTATTGGAGATACGAGGGGGAAGAATAGTGTTTAAAAGCAATGGAAAACGTTTGCGGAATGTGGAGTTGCCGCAGAAGGTCGATGACGGTAACTGGTACAGTGTGACGGTCGAGGCGAGTGGAGTTAAGAAGAAGCGTAAGTTGACGGTGTCGATTAATGGGTACAAGACGAAACCGTTGAGGCTTCCTCGTAATAAAATCAGTCGGGAGATATACATCGGAGGGATTTCCGAGAATATCACTTTGCCGGCAAGTATGGTAAGTGTGGATTTGCTAATTAAATTTAAAACGCCTACGCTAAATTTAGCCTTAAATACCACAAGTGTACTAAATTGCTTTCATTTCTATAAAGCATTGGGCAGGAAATCTTATACCTGTACCGCTTCATAATCAAAGAGAACAGAACTAATATTCGAGAAAATGAAGCGCGTTAAGATAAGAAGCGAGTGTTCAAGCAAATATGAGCCGAAACGTTACAGTGAGAGGGCGCAATCTCCGCTATACTTACCTATGTATAAAAACCAAGTGAACGCCTGTTTTTCGGTAGTTTCGTTTCAGCACTTCCAATGGACAAATAGAGTAGGAAAGCGACACTACGTTAATTGGGGCGCTAATTATCGCGTATAACATTGATTCGATTGATTGATTCGTGGTTGAACCTTGAAAGCGAAACAATACCAAGTAACGTGTGGTAATTTTAGATCGCGAAAGGTTACCTATGTTAAATTGGTAGTTAAACGAAATACGAAAGAATTATTAACCGCGATATTTTACGTGAAATGGTACTACGAAGTTACCGAATTATATTAGAGAAACTCTGTCGCCATTTCCACGAAATTATTGTCGTGGACAATTTTTAAGTTTGTTACTAGATACCGATACATGCAAAAGCCAATATAGATAAGTGTTGTTGAGCGAAAAAGGGGAACTTCATTGCGTGAAGGCGATAAACTTTATTTCTAACAGTAAATATTATGCGAAATGGTTTTAAAGCGAACAGTTTCATTCGTTGTATTGTCGGAGCTATGTTTTTCGCCTAAAAATTAATGAGTAATGGGTAAATGGGTCCAAATTACAGAATATTCAAGTTCAATTTACGTTATATGATGTTGCTTACGATTTCTCTTGCGAGTTGCCATGTTTTCGGGTCCCATCATACTTATTCGTAATTGTTGGTAGCAAATCGTATAACGTAAACAGAAAACCACCAAAACAAACCCTAACGAATGAATAATCGTACGGAAAATCATACGGGAAACCGTAAGCAAAATCACATAATGTAAACTGCACTTTATAGTGGCTCGTTACGATTAAGAAACTAGTTCATCAATCAAGTTCGTGCACCTAAGTTGTTTATAGGAAGTGCGAACAACATTATGAACACTATGGCTACCTACCGGTAAAAAGGTTAAAGACAATTAATTCAAGCTTTTGTTTGCTGTTAAATCAATTGTTACAAAGGTACATTTTTAACATTTATTACATACTGCAGAACATGAGTAATTTATTACCTACCGTGAATAACTCAAGGTTCAACTAATCAAAGGAAGCCTGGAAGCACAGTTCCTGAATCAAGTTGCGTCAATCATTTTTCGAAATTAATTTTCAACAAGTAACTCAACTCACCTGGTAATACAAGAGGTCTAATTGTATTACCCAAGGCGTTCCATTGTCAATTTTCTGATTTGCGGTGTCATTTCACAACAAGAAATCCAACTGACACTGACACCACATAAGGAATAAACAACACTCCGATTAACTCTTTCGTATACCTCCCCTTTCTTTAATCCAACATGAACATTCACTTTTATCAAAACGACTTTTAACACTCTTTAACTTTCCTCCACAAAACTTTACAATTAAACAAGACTGACTGTCTTTTCAAAAAGCTTCAATACCGGAAAAAGTGACAAATATACACAAGACAATAAGCCGCTACGTTTCAACATCCACCAAGAAAAAAACAAGTTAAAAAGTCATTATGCAAACATAAATGACGAGAGCATATATTCGTAGTGTTTACATATAAAGTTTCATTTAAATATATTCATAAATAAAAATGTTAAAATTGCACATGCGTTAAACCAAATTTTTGACACTGCGCATGCGCAAAACCAAAAAATATCGGTATGCACAGAATCCTTTTAACAAGTCCTTTCAAATCAGCCCCATATGGCTCAAATCGGTTCAGTCGTGTAGAAGGTGTACGAACAGACGGACGGACGACAATGTGCAGCCAATAGCGGTTTTTGACTTTGAGGAAACAACGATTCATTTCCACAGTCAAAAAAGCATCCTTGGTGTTGTGTCGGCGGAACAAGCGTACGGCCTTACTCCTGGTCAAGGTCGGCGGTAGCAGCGTTTGGCTTTTCGGTCTAGAAAGCCTCGAGGGGAGTAAACAGCAGCTCCTGGACTTCTAAAGGGCAAGTGTGGGTCGGCTACGGGTGAATGCTAAAACAAAATAAAAGCGCATAGGAACAGTCAATAATCGGATTCAATAGCGGTATCTACGGGAAAGCAAATGCATGAAAGCGAGGTAGTACCCCCCCTCCCTTCTTCCTTCCATATAATTAGTGAAACGGAAAGTAACAAAACGCTTACCTTGCAATTAAATGGAGCGGTAGAAATTAATGTGCAAGAAGAAGCAAAAGCTATAGCTTTAATTAATTGTGCTGCCTGCTGACGTCCTAAAAATCTGCAATTGGTCCCAAAACTCGAATCTATTAAGAGCGCTTCTTTTGATACTCGATATGACTTTTACTGCAACACTACTGTCAATTTCACTTACTTAATTGGCCGAATGGAAATTTCTAAATTTACCATAACGTAGCTGAAATTCTAAAATATTAATTTGCCCTCTACTAAATGACTAGAGCTTTCGGACGCAACAAAAACAATTGAAATATCTTGACGGAAACGGTTGCAAACTGCGAAATAATTATTGCAGCGTTATTTACGATATCGGTATCCCTAGAAATACTTCCGCTACGACACTTCGTAACGAAGCGCCCAATTTAAAACGCTTCTAGATACTAGGTGTTCAGCATAGCTGGTCGACCCCACAAATGTACGGTGTGGTCATAACTTCGGGTATGAAACTTCAACGGAAAATAGGTGCTTCATTACAACCAGTTTCTTAAGCTTCTGCACTAAATGTGTCACCTCACTAGAAGCTTAAGGGTGCTACATTTATACTATTTTTTTAAAGTAATTGGTTCGAGGATGCCTCGAAAACGCACATGAAGCATGAATGAATCTTTATTTTACAGAAATCGAACTATCACCCATTCCGAGGATGTATAAGAGGCCTTACGATAAACAAAATTCCTCACGGTTTAATCAAAGACAAAAGCACCGTCCATCACAACATAGGTCAATGTTTTCCCAACATAGAGCAAGGCTCTTACTTCGGCGGGGACGCCTTTGCGATATACAGTAAGTGTCTACCTATTCCATAGGATTTCTCACTTTCTCTTCCAGACAAATACTTCCACATCAATGCGGTTTTGGAACTCAGTTTAGAGTTCCGGACGGCCGAACAAAACGGAATTATCATAAGCGTGTCGAATCCGCGCAACAGTCCGGCGCTCTCGATCGAGTTACAGAGCGGGGCAATTGTAATGACGACGGACAATGGTTACGGCACCATCACGAACGTGACAAATAACCTGTCCGATTTCGCACTGTGCAATAATCAATGGCATAATATCACCGCCGTCTACACGAGTTCGGAGATAACTATCAACGTTGACGGAATACGAAAGAGTTGGGTGCAACCCGATGATGAAACGCTGATGGACGAACTGGAAGCGCCACTTTACATAGGTGGAATACCTGGTAAAATTCCAGAGGTACATTTATTTTCAATTACCTGTTAACAACTTACAGATTACGCACCTGTTGGAACGCTAAAGATGAAGGAGAACTTCAAGGGTTGCATACGAAACATGAAGATAGGAAAGAAAACAGTCGACTGGTTAAACATGGAACAAGTTACAAACGTTTTGCTAGACTCTTGTCCGATGACCTCATAAACTTAAAAAAGTATTATGAACAGCACTGCCATTTTTTTTTGTACATAGAAATGTAAATAATTACATAATCACAATTGCCATATTAATTTATAATACAATAGCCATAAAATGACTGATTAATTTACGTTAAAATTATATTTTTGCTACATTCCAAGCAATCGCGGATGTGGGATTTTGTCACCGAAATAGTAATTTGTAAAATTATTCCAAAGTCAAGTTTCTGCCATAAAGTCTTCTAAGTTTAAGTAATTTATTATAATTAATGAATGTACAACATTGTAAATAAAATAAAATAGTGCACATTTTCCTGATTGGCACAGTGTCCAAAGCGAGATGCTCAATTGTTAATGATAAAATTGAATTGTTTTCCATTTAAAGAAATATGATTAATAGGAGGATTAATTTTTTTAATTCTAGGATTCAATTATTACACCTTGCAGCTGTCAACTTTTGCTTGGGATTGATTGTTGTCGGTGACCGGAATTAAGGTGGTTTCTGATCTTCAGCTTTCACATTTTCAGTGATGACCTGATTGTGTTGCATATACTATTAATTGGTGCTGCGTGCAAAATCTCTTTCATTCCTTTCACCAAATCCAAAAGGCCCAACCACAATGCCCTTTCTCTTCTCCCACTACCGCATTCCGAGTCTCCTATTATAATTAAATTGTCTTCTCATCCAAATTGGAGTTTCAGATGTGGAGAAGCTAGAGCCACAGATAACTACAATTGTGTTAGCGCTGAAAGCCACGATGAATTAGCTTTGGGTTGGGTGTAGGCTAGTAGCCTCTCCTTAGTAAGAGAATCTGGAATGTTTTCCAAGAAGATTTTTTGGGTGAAAACTTGTAATAGAGAACTCCAGATTGATTGTACTCCACGTCTATCAGTTGGGAGTGGGTGACGAACAGTACCCTCACTAGATGTTCAATTCATATCCATTAATTCCTGACGGCCGGTACCCTATGATAGCGCGGTGAAGGAAAAAGATCTCAGAATTTCCAACACCTTCGACAATACGGGGAGTATGTTGATGGGGCTCAAGTCATTTATATTTTGAGGGTTGTTATTTTTTGGAATAGGAACCACATTAGCCACTTTCCAAATATCAGGTACCGTGTTAGATCTAAGACATACGTTAATGATGTACGTGATGTAAGTAATGATAAGCGGACAACATAACAGTAGCATATCAAGACTTATGCCATCTTCGCCAACGGCTTTTGACTTAATATTATAAAGTATATTCATGACGTCAATGTTTGAAACTTGTTAAAATTGTAACGTGTCACGAAACTCACACATAACGTTATTTGTGTAAAAGTGTACTAAGTCATTGTTTATAGAATAATTATGCTTGTAAATAAACGCTTCATTTAAATTATTCGCTTATGGTTCAGATGAAAAGGAATTTCTACATTGCGCGATTTTGAGTATATATCCAACCGTTTATAAGTTCCTTCCATAGATTAGACAATTTACTAGTCCTGATGTGGTAAGCTAAATAGGCTTTTTCTTATAACATTCCTTTTTTCCAAAAATCGACTGCACCAAAATTTCTCGGGAAAACACTTTTTCTTATTAATTTTGGTGCGTAGAATCCAAAACAATTCGTACTTTTTCGATCAGACTCCTCAATCAAAAGTTATAGACTAGAAACCAATTTCGAAAGAAAATTCAAAGGGCTGTAACTTTTGAACTAGTAGCCTAATCTTGGAACTGTTTGAAATTATGGATTCTACAGGCCACGTTCTATAAGAAAAATTTTTTTCCGGGCCGATCTGAGACAATGTTTTTTTCGGGGCAGAAAAGGCAGTGTATAACCTTCCTTTTTTCCAAAAATCGACTGCACAAAAATTTCTCGGGAAAACACTTTTTCTTATTAATTTTGGTGCGTAGAATCCAAAACAATTCGTACTTTTTCGATCAGACTTCTCAATCAAAAGTTATAGACTAAACCAATTTCGAAAGAAAATTCAAAGGGCTGTAACTTTTGAACTAGTAGCCCAATCTTGGAATGGAACATTTTAATTTAGAGAAGTTATATAGGTTTCGTAACTTCTTGTATTAAAGCTCTTACAGAAAATATGTTGGTATTAAATATCATATACCTAACATATCATATAAAAAATCATGTGAGATATATTATAGTGTAAAGGTACCTTAAAAGAGGTTGGTCACAAGTGCAACAAAATATTTCCTCTCCCACCATAGAAAGCGCAAGAAAAATGTGGGGTAAGAAAAGCTTCTTGTAAAAAGTTAACAACAAAAATGGATATGTATCTAATAATATGTAAAACATTGTGGAGTAAATTTTTGTTGGGCAAGTAAAAGCATTGTATATTTATTAGGTAACAGTTGATGAAAGTATTTTCGTACTTCCGAGACTAAAGTGACAACTTCACTCCATTATGACAAGGACTGAAGTGTCACTTTTTGTCCCGCCGGGATTAAATTTGGACGAAAATCCCGGAAGGATGAAATTACTAACAAGGCAATTTCAGTAGGTTGTTCCACTTTTTGTATGCGGCACTACTTCTTAAACGCATCGTACTGCTGTTCATATAGTTTTTGGATTTCGGTGGTATCAATTCTTTACCTACTTTGGTTGCTTTTTATCAATATCAAATACACCACCAAAATTATGACACTAGCAATGACAGTTCCTATGGTAACTTGTTGGGCAGCGATTTTTTGAAAGAACGCGTTCTCTAACTCCATACATATTAAGTGTTTCAGTTTCGGAAGTACGAAAAATATCGTATGTACCTTGCGACTGAAGTAGTGGTCTTAATCCCTCAGGTAAATTTTTACCTTCGGGATTAAAAGTACTACTTCAGTCCCGCGGTATATAATATACTATTATTATAAATTCATAAAATGGTTTCACAATTTTAGCTTGAAGAATGAATGTGTATTAAACAAAAAATATATTCATCATCTCCAAACGCGCCGAATTTTTAAAATTTAAATTTTAGTGACAATGAACCGTAGGTAGTTCAAATGTATTATGTCACGTAGTTCAAATGTATTATGTCACCAAATTAGAAATTGGTACTCCTGAAAATGTCAATACATGGAAAATGACAACAAAACAATAATAATATAATTTTAAATAATCACATAATTACACTTGCTACTAATAGATATATAAGTACATAGTTTCAGTATTTCTTAGGGCTGGTATACAATGGCAAAAGCTTCCGAGAACGACCTTTATGGCACTTCATTTTCCATCGAATCTATGAAAGTGATTGCCGAGAGTATAGGCATAGCAAATCTGCCCGACGATGCCGCAAAGGAGCTGGCGGATGATATCTCGTTTCGTTTGAAGCATTTCATTCAGGACTCCGCCAAGTTTATGCACCACGCTCGTCGAAATAAGCTAATGTATCACGACATTGACGCCACACTTCGTTCGAGAAACATTGAGGTAAAAGACCTACTTTGAGCTTGTGGTTCCTAACATTGCATTTGTAGCCTCAATATGGGTTCCACTCTGTCGACTCGTTACCGTTCAGGTTTGCGTCGGGCGGCGGTCGCGAGTTACACTTCATCGAGGAGAAGGAGGTCGACTTGCACGATTTCGTCACAAACACAAACGTCAAAGCGCCGCTCGACATCACGCTGAGATCGCACTGGCTGTGCATCGACGGTATACAGCCGGCGATTCCCGAGAATCCCCCTCCTCAGGATAAGGAAATTCAAAAGGTTTCCGTGCAATATACCGAAACGTGTCATTATCGTAACGTTTTTACAGCTCGAGTCCGTCGATCCCGTCAACAAAATGAATAAACCCAACAAGGAGTCGTCGGGCAAGCCTAGCACCGGCAAGCAGAAGTTGCGCAACGTCGAAACGGTGCAGATAAAGCAGTTGGCCACGCACGAGTTGTCTGTCGAGCAGCAGCTTTATTATAAGGAAATTACGGAGGCGTGTGTCGGGTCGGATGAAACGCGCCGAATTGTAAGTGTCTGGTGGTGGTGACTGGGTTGTTGAAATATGTACAGGGTGGACCAAAGTAAAACGCTTCTGCATTCAAATTTTGCTGACATAAATAGAGAAGCTGTGTGACCCCTAGGGGGCGTTTCTCAGATTAGTCACTTTGTGATTCAGGGCAGCTAAGGTATTTTGAAGGGTTTTTTTGTTAATAATAATAATTTAATTGTTCGATCGTCATCACAATCATCGATACGTCGTAAGTGTTGCATTTGATTCCCCATGTGTCGGGAACATTTTGAGAAATTCAAGATGGCGGCTTCGTTCGCGATTCAGATGAACAGTAGTGACCTCTGGTGGCAGCACATTGCAATTAATACAGTTGTATTGTAGTTTTTAGGGCTGTAAAAGAAAATGCACTTGCAAAATTGAATGTAATTACACTGTAAAGAGGCAAGGATAGTTTAAAAAGTCACAGTACTGTCAAAAATTTTAAATGTGACCAGTGTAATTATGCAACCAACTAATTTAACAAATCGTCCAATGCATAACATTTCCCGAGACATTTCCAAAGTCTTTAATTGTGAACACTGCAATTACACAACAACAAATAGGAGATATATACGTCATTCCTTGACACACTCCACTTTGAATAACATCAGCTGCTATCAGTGTAATTACGCTACAACTTAATAGTTTGATTCGTGATCAGTGTAATATGCCACATTATGATCTTTATTCAAAATTAGATCATTTAAGTTAATTACATGTTCAAGCTACTTCAAGACAGCCTCAAGTTCCTAAGAAAAAGACCTTTTAAGATAGGATTAGGGAGTTATATTTTCAAGTCTCAAAAACGGCATGGTAAGTTTAATTCACGTTCAAATTTAAATTAGTACAACCATATGCTTACAAACCACTCCCACCTATAACTCGCCATTTGGAAATTACACCAGCGCCTCTAGTGTTATTGTAGGTATAGGATTCGATAACATTTAAAAAAGAAGAAAGATTTAACTATTTTTTCTGTCCCACTCTATTCTTTTATCTCTACCAAAGTAAAATTTTACATCTCCACAATTCACTTCCTCTTGTCCAGCTTAAATACAATTTAAACATTTTGCAGTATTAAACAAATTTTACATCAAAGACTGCTTTGAGAGACAATCCCATAAACAAAAAATTCCATAATTTTAAAGTCACTAAATATAGAAAGTACCGCAATCCATTGGACTCGTGTGTTAGAGAGAGAACGCATGATTTTTGCCCAAAAATGGCGGATGTTACCAGATTCTAGTAACTTTAATGTTAGGGATTGTTCCACCTGTTTGGAGATATCTGTATATATTTTTATAAAACATGACAGTACTATGTTATACTTAGTTAGGTTATAAAAAATTACAGCTATTCAGATTTTATTTGTCAATTTTTTTAAGTTGGCAGCAAATTTGCCCAAAAATGGCGGATGATTGCGGTACTTTCTATATCTAGTGACTTTACATAATGTAAAGTCACTATAAAGAAAGTACCGCAATCCATGGGCTCGTGTGTTAGAGAGAGAACGCATGATTTTTGCCCAAAAATGGCGGATGTTACCAGATTCTAGTAACTTTAATGTTAGGGATTGTTCCACCTGTTTGGAGATATCTGTACATATTTTTATAAAACATGACAGTACTATGAAGTTAGGTAATAAAAAATTACAGCTATTCAGATTTTATTTTTTAATTTTTTTAAGTTGGCAGCAAATTTGCCCAAAAATGGTGGATGATTGCGGTACTTTCTATATCTAGTGACTTTAACATAATGTTTTTTGGATACGCCCTCTGGCGGTCACACGGATTAAGATTGCGCCAGTAACTTTATCACAAAATTTGAGTCAACTCTTTGTGGTATATTGAGAATGTTTAACCATTTATGAAATTAAATGCAATGAAGTATTTAATTGACCATAGACGCTATCGATCTATATAAAAAGTTAGAGGGTGTCCCAAAAAAGTGAGATGTGGATGGTTAGTGCTCCACCAGCGTTTCTTTGGTACCTGCTTGACAGTCCGATGTGTTGATTTTTTGTTTGTTATTCACAATAGTAAATAGTTCCTGAATCTACGAAAAGCTGTGTTAAGGGTTAAATGGAAGAACAGATGGTAGAAGTTTTCAACTACCACTCTGAACTTCGCCCTTTTGAACTTAACTGTGAACATTTCTTCTGTCTTTTTTTTTACTGTACCTGCTTTTCTGTTCACTGTTTTTTTCAATAAACAGATATTATTATTATTTTTTATTTTTTTCTCGACAGGAAGCGTTACAGAGTTTAGCATTAGATCCGGGACTGTACGAAATGCTACCCAGAATGTGTACATTTATAATCGAGGGAGTACGTGTCAACGTCGTGCAGAACAATCTGGCGTTATTAATTTATCTTATGAGAATGGTTAAAGCCCTTCTGGACAATCAGTCGTTGTATTTGGAGAAATACGTATGTCGCTCGTGTCGTGTAATGGACCTTACTGACACCCTTTGATTTTAGCTTCATGAGCTGATTCCGTCCGTCATAACATGCATTGTGTCTAAGCAGCTCTGTACAAGGCCCGAATTTGACAATCACTGGGCCTTGCGCGATTTCGCCTCGCGCCTTAACGCACAAATTTGCAAAAACTTCAACACAAGTACCAACAACATCCAAACGAGAGTGACGCGTATTTTTACAAATTCAGTGCAGCAAGGGGATAAGTTGCCGTTATCGTCGCTGTATGGCGCTTTGCACGGGCTGTCCGAGTTGGGGACCGAAGTAATTAAAACGTTCATTCTACCGCACATTAAGACTATCGGTGCGCGAATCGAAGTACACCTCGAAGGATCGCTCATGTCGAATCTGGACAAGGTCGCTTCCGGGCACATTAAAGCGCTTTTGGTGAAGGTGCTTGCCCCGATTATCAAAAATTTGCGCGCCCCACCCGACTACTTCGAGGAGTACAAGGCGGACTACGGCTACCTGGGGCCCACCCTCCAATCGGCGGTAATGAAGGCGAGAACGCAGCCACCCCAACCGGTCACGCCCACAAACACCTCAATAGCGCCAGTAAGCGCCACCATCTCGCGAAACATAACCGCCCCGATGGGAATCGTGCAGAACACCGTAACTCCCGGTCGCACGATCGTAATGAACCAACCGAACCGCGGCACGCCGACCACCGGCAACCAGAAGTTTGTGTTCGTAACGCAACGCTCGCAAGGAGCGGCGCAGCCGACCGCGCAACCGCAGCAAAACACCGTCGTGAAAATCATGAACTCGCCGAATCCCCAGCCGAAGGTGGTCGGCGCGCCTCAGAAACTGGTGGTGGTGTGCATGCCGAACTCGGGGTCGACCAATTCCACCGTTATAAGTCAAAATACGCAAGTGTCGAGTAGCTTGCAGGGGGGGCAAATTGTAAGTCCCGGGATCAGTCCGATGCAAAGCCAGCCGCAGTTCGCCGTGGTTCCCAAACCGAATTTTATACAGCAGAATCAAAAAGTCAAGCAAGAGGTCTCAATGGATGAGCTCTCTCTTTTAACAAACTTTGTACCGCAGAGTCAAAAGATCAAGCAAGAAGTGGCTATAGATGACCTCTCCCATTTAGCTTAAGAGTGTTTTGTGCATTTACTTAAAATAAATTTTTTATTTTTGAATTGTGCAGCTATATCAATGGTTATTTTTGGTCTTTATTTTTAAGTGGGCGGGGCTTCAGCCAAGACTACTCTACCAAAGCAACCCACTGTACATTTACAAATATCCGTGCTCGAACCAGGGACCCTTCGTACCACAGTTGGGTCATGTATATGTTCATTCTCTATTCCAATTAATCACTTGTTTTATTTTTGAGTGGGCAGGGTTTCAGCTAAGGACTCTCTACTAACCCAACCTACTATACATTTGTAAATATCCACGCTAGGACCTGCGAACAAAGCTTTGAACATAATACATGGGTACTTCTGATGGATCATTTAGAGTCAATTCACTTCTGTGTGATCCCCATGGAACTGAATACGGGGGTACGTCAAAGACTTCTACCTTTGTTGCTCCTGATGAATTTTTTTTTAGGTAATTCACTTCCTGTCAACGATTTTCTGGAGATAGAGGAGTTTGGCCGTTGATTGATCACCACACCTGCCACCTTCCAGTTGTTAAAAAAGGTTATCAGATTTTCATGTGTGATCCCCCCCCCCTATTGAAAATGGAGCTAGCCTATACCACTCTGGAACGAAATGCAGGAGTACGTCAAATACTTCCATCTCTATTGTGTCTCATGAATTTTTTTAGATACCTAAGTCACTGTGATTGTCAACGATTTTCTGGAGATGGAGGCTTGCCACCCCCACATTGGAAATTCTGTTATGGTCCTGTGTTACGCCGAAATAAATACAGCTCTGACAGTGAGTTAATTTATTAACAAAGATCTTAAATCACAATTTATAAAGTGGCATATTACAATAAATTTTTCTTGTTCTAGGGCCTCTTCTCTATCGAAGACAGGTGCAGTACAGAAACCATGGCCATAAAATCTGGAAACCATACAACAGTTAGTTTCAAGTTCAATCAGTTAATTCGCACGCGTACAAGAATTAAAAAGATTCAAAATTTCAAAAAAAATGTTTTTAATCTTTTTTTATTTTTCAAACATTTTAAAAAAATTTAAGAAAGGTATTTTGAATTTTTTGAATATTTTTCACGCTGACTTTCAGACGGATTTTCTCTAGTTTTGTTATGGATTTTGTTTCACAATTAGTTCTTAGACAGAGGCTGTGTAGCGTAATCATCAAAGTGCACACGCGAAATTGTTTATTGTACTTATTCTAAAGAAAAATTATATATTACCTACTTACTGTTATTATTATATATATTGTTAAGTTGTCCTATAATTGGCTTTTGCTATTAGGCAATAAATTTATTATTTATTTATTATTAATTTATAAAGAAGTTCTTATTGTAACCATGATGCGTTGACAAAATAAATACCTTGATCTTTTGTCACCAATTTTGTTTTGTTTCCTATGACCCCCAAACAGCTGCACAAATAAAAATTGCAAGCGAATGAACTTATCAGAGGTTACTATAGTGAAGCGCATCAAGACATCTAGTTAGATTGACTACTAAATTGCAACTATAAGATAATGTGTTCCTCGTTGATGGCTGGATCGTAGGTAATCGAATTCGATGTGGTGAAACGGTGCTCATATCTGCAACAATAAGATTATTCAATAAACGTGTACGCAATGTTTCATTATCCTACCTAAATGGTTTTGGTACTTTCCCGACAGTGTTCGGGTTGATCAGCAAACGAATAGAAGCTTTCTCCAAACACGTTGCTCTGTATGAATTCTTCACATCGGTTTGGATTCCATAAGATTAGGTAGCTACTGCCCGAGACCTTCTGCAATTTAAAATTGAGCAATATCATAGGTAAGTAGGTATATTTTTAATAGGTAAGTATGTATCCTAGAATAGGGGACGAACAGTTTGTATAATGGATCTTGCCTATCAATTAGGTTGACTGGGAAAAGACTTATTCTTATAAACATTATCCCGTACAATCCAAAACTGCTTATAGTATGATGATTATTAGGACATAAGATCAAAAGTTACAGTTGAATTTTCTATCGAAATTGGTTTCTAGTCCTTAACTTTTTTTTGGGAAGTCTGATCGAAAAAGTACGAATCGTTTTGGATTCTACGCACCAAAATTAATTGGAAAAAGTTTTTTCCCGAGAAATTTTGGTGCAGTCGATTTTTGGTAAAAAAGGAAGGTTGTACACTGCCTTTTTTTTTGGGTCGAAAAAAAATTGTCTCAGATCGACCGGAAAAAAATATTTTCTTATAGAATGTGGCCTGTAGAATCCATAATTTCAAACAGTTCCAAGATCGGGCTACTAGATCAAAAGTTACAGCCTTTTGAATTTTTTGTCGAAATTGGTTTTTTGCCCATAACTTTTGATTGAGGCGTCTAATCGAAAAAGTACGAATCGTTTTGGATTCTACGCACCAAAATTAATTGGAAAAAGTTTTTTCCCGAGAAATTTTGGTGCAGTCGATTTTTGGTAAAAAAGGAAGGTTATACACTGCCTTTTTTTTGGTTCGAAGAAAAAAATTGTCTCAGATCGACCGGAAAAAAATATTTCCTTATAAAATGTGACCTGTAGAATCCACAATTTCAAACAGTTCCAAGATCGGGCTACTAGATCAAAAGTTACAGCCCTTTGATTAATTTTTTGTCGAAATTCGTTTTTTGCCCATAACTTTTGATTGAGACGTCTAATCGAAAAAGTACGAACCGTTTTGGATTCTACGCACCAAAATTAATTGGAAAAAGTTTTTTCCCGAGAAATTTTGGTGCAGTCGATTTTTGGTGCAAAAGGAAGGTTATACACTGCCTTTTCTTTGCCCCGAAAAAAAAATTGTCTCAGATCGACCCGGAAAAAAAATTTTCTTATAGAATGTGGCCTGTAGAATCCATAATTTCAAACAGTTCCAAGATTGGGCTACTAGTCAAAAGTTACAGTCCTTTGA